>NC_071404.1:4800000-5117291 GCF_017976375.1 Cuculus canorus
AAGAGAAGGCTCCAAGGAGACCTTAGAGTGACCTTCCAGTACCTGAAGGAGCTACAAGAAAGCTGGGGAGGGACTATTCATAAAGGCTCGTAGTGACAGGACGAGGAGGAATGGGTATAAACTGGAGAGGGGCAGGTTTAGGCTAGACGTAAGGAAGAATTTCTTCACCATGAGGGTTGCGAGGCACTGGAACAAGTTACTCAAGGAAGTTCTGGATGCCCATCTCTGGATGTGTTCAAGGCCAGGTTGGATGGGGCCTTGGGCAGCCTGATCCAGTGGGAGGTGTCCCTGCCCATGGCAGGGGAATTGGAACTGGATGATCTTTAAGGTCCCTTCCAACCCAAATTGTTCTATGATTCTAGGAAATATTTTATTTCTTATATTATAAAAGCAGAAACTGTATTCATCCCGTGTAGAGCTGAGAAAAGTGCTTGTATCAGTTTTCCAACATGAAAAGAAACTCTGAAGGACTTCTTCCTAAAGATTTAGCTTTCAAATTAGGTTATGGAGTAAATTTTACTACAAAACTTTAGTAAGCAGTGGTTTTATTTCTATTGTAATATCATAATGTTATGACAATGTAGTATCATCATGTTAGTAGTAATAGTTGTGTCCTTTCCAAAGGAAACAAACGTGAATTAAACCTCTTCAAAATTATTTGCAGTGTTAATTTCCCTAAATAATCTGAGGCAAATAAATATATGTGATGAGATTACTTTGTTTTTTTCTCCTTCACTCCTTCTGGAAAAACAATTTGTGTTTTGCTCCTTGGTCTACTAGTGTTTAGACACTTTAGTGTTCTGTAACTTCTGAGTCAATTTAGCGATTTTTGAAAATAAGTAAGTTGATGAGCATAAATAAATAGAGAATAATTAAGTTAATGACTATAAATGAATAGAGAATGGAGGTGATATCCTCTATCATTCAATATTATCTTCCTTGAACATTTATTGGATGATCTCTCCTCATATGATCAGCTGGGAGAAGTTATCCAAGGTTAATTCTTGGGTCTCTTTCTCAACCATTACTAATCCCCCACTAGATGCAATATTGCGTCTGCAGGCAAGATGGGGCTGATGCACGGAGGTGAAATTTGTTCATGGGCAGTGTTGTGTAATAGAGCAGCTGATTATTTCACCTGATAAAAGCAGCAGAATTAAGATGACTAGATCTCGCGCTTAAACTCCTGGAAGCAGACACTGCAGTCACTTTAGTACTTGTCACCATATTTATTGAGAAACTTTGAATATAGAAGCCAATTACTTTGTTTCTTTTCTGCATTTCTGTAAAAGATGATGTGATGAAAATGCTTATTTCCATTTTTATCATAATAGAAAAAGAATGATTTGTGAGTTTTTAAATTGTGCTTGATTTTGATAGCGACTTTATCAAAACTCTTCTTAAATGTTTGACTGATGGTTACAAATTTTAACTGTTTAACTAATAAAAAACTGTTCAGCCTTTCGAGGAAAGGTATGAAACAGATAACTAAAATTTCACGTTAGAAATACCCAAGGCAGGAAGGATGTGTGTTTTAAGTATCTCCTTTCTGTGGTTTTTTTTTTTCTGTTTTTTTTTTGGTTAAAGATGATGATCCAAAAATGTGTCCATCTTTTAGGGCCAAAAGTGCGTGCACATAGCCAAGCTTGGCTTTAAAAGAATTATCATTGAGCTTTCCTGTTGTTGACTATCACTCATCAGCATGAGCAGCCCTGTTTGACGTAATTAAGCAGAATAAAATAAATCTGGAAGCAGGAGAAGAGTTCTTCCATTTGTAAAACATAGGAAAGCTGGTTAATTTAATACTTGCATTTAAAATCCGTAAGTGAACCTTTAAAATGAATTTACAGAATTGAATGAAACAACGGCCATTTGTTACTCAGGTTTTTGTTTTTTTTTGATTGGGGTAGAAGTGAGAGGGATTCGTGTATTTTTATTGCAGCATATGAACTCATTTCTAGTTCTCATACAAATGGTCTTGAGCGCTTACTATAATCAAGTCAGAAATGCAAATGTAAACTTACAGCTGCTTAGTCTAATTTTAAACGTATCTATTATCTCCGTAATCTGCATTCTCAGATGCTACGAAGAAATACTTCTAAGAAAAAAAAAATTGTCAGGAAGTTCGTGAATGAAGGAGGAAAAGGCTGTGTAGGGGTAGAATAGGAACAAATAGATTCAAACGAGGATTCTTGTCAGCTGGGAGCAGTAGTCAGGGGGCTCAGTATGCAAAGCTGTCACTTGTACTTGGGTGGGCTGCCCATGGAAAATTGAAGCCTGCTTCATTCATTGCTAAATATTGTTTCTGGGTCGCATCTGATATGTAGCAAGAACAGGAGCATTAAAAAAAAAAAGAGAGATAAAGACTATTGCTGTCTTACAAATTGATTTTACTTGCATGGCTTGGGGAGAATTCAACGTATGGCTAAGACAGCGAGCATGCTGGATCTTTGATCTGCTCTTGCACTCTGAAAAGTTTTTAGGTTACTTGCATCCTTGAACAAAGTTTTTTCTTTTATACTCAAATTCAAATTCTTGCCTTCAGGCCTGATCCCAGGGAATACGGGGTCAGTGCAGGTCAGAGTAATGGAACCGTACAGCTGCTTTCTAGGCGCTAAAGAGCACCCAGGACACAAGTTCTGAGCAGGATTGTCTGTCTGTGTGATAACCAGCATCAAACCTTATATAAATTTTATCATTCCCCTGTGCTTTCCTCATATTCTAAATAATGGAAGTACGTTTCCAAAGCTTTTTCTGCAGCCTTACGATAATTTTTGACTTGCTTTGTTATTCTGTGTTTACTACCAACAGTATTTTTGTTTACGAATACAGCCTAAGAATCAGAAAAGAAAAGGGTATCTGTGTTCAATATTTACCTTCAGTTGGCAGGGCAAGAAATAGCATTTCATTATAAAATTTTATTATATTTAATATAGTCAATTATAATTTCCTTAATGCAATCAGAGAATCTATCACCTTGCTTCTTGCAGAGCCTTCTTGGAATGCCAGCCAGAAATACTGTATCATCCCAGGTGATCTCCAACTCTGCAGCATAACCTAATTTACATGACAGAGTAATATGGAAGCATACATTTTGTGCAAATGTAGCCCCAAAGCCTTCAGAATTAATGCCTTGAAGTAGCTGAGAAGGCTGAGTGACTGCAGTAGTCATGGTGACTTTTTTTCTTGCTTTAAGTAGAAACATCACTGATTACTGGCGTTCGTGTGAGCCTTAAGCTGGGTATCCATTCAGCAAGCTACACATTTGGTGGCAGCAACAGAAAATCATAATGTGTGGACAGATTCAGCACATGAAAAGCAGTGTGTTTTGGATGCAAAAATAGCAGGCTTGGAAACAAAATTAGGTTGAGAGCTGTAATGATGACACAAAGCTGCTTTTTTGATGCTACGCACTACGTGTTCTCCTTAGTTGCTACTAGTTTGAGGACTCGTTTGGCTTGACAGGTACTGAAGTTGTACCTTTTAGCTCAGCTGCTGGAAGAAGCCGACTTTAGATTGGCTGACCCTTAATAACTTGGTTGCATCCTAAGGGTGGAGTCAGATTAACTTTATTTGAACTACTTTATAGCTTTTAGGTTTAGGAGACTGATGCCAAGATGCACTGACAGCATGAGTGTGTTCAGGTCTCCTGTCAGCTTAATGAGTTTGTTTTTGCTGGGTGGTTGACAGTCAGCCAGAAGAAACAAAAATTGTATAGCCCAAGAAGAGCTTCTCGGCCAGTTTTCCATAAAATGATCAGCCAGTCAGGAGGGAAGACACCAGAGAGGACTATTTCTGGTTTCTGGTTTTTTTTTTAGCAGTTTTCCATCATGATGTAAAAATTGGGATCTCTTCTTTTTTCCATAAAAGCGTTGGAGATGGTGTGACGTCCATTCTGTTGCCATTATATCCAGAAGATAGATTTGTTGTACTCTAAAGGTGTTGCAGCATTTGTCATGGCTAAGGCCTTTCCTCATCAACCCTTAGGAGATAGTCCACAATAATTAAGTATTTCTTGAAACAGAACATGAGCAAGGCAAACTCTGCAATGATTAGGACAAGGGTGGATCAGAATAACTGGCATTTAATTACACAAAAGGAACAGCTTCTAAAGAAGGATGAAAGCCACACTCCCCAAAGAAATAAGATGTTGGAGTTTAAAATCACTTCTTCAAGAGTGATAGAAATTAATGGTCTGAATTGAGAGTTTTGAACCTGGATCTCCAAGATGCTGAGTGACCTTGTCCTCTCAGCTCTCGGTTGCACTGGTTTGGATCTTTCTCTTTCATTGCTATTCTTCTTTAAGAAGTTTTTATTTTCTTGGGATGAAACCAAGGTCATGAAAGCGAGAAAAGAATTTTGCGGTTGTTCTTTTAAAGATGTATTTTTAATAATTTCTATGTAACTTTACTTAGAAGTTACTTAGAACTGAAGTCCCCTTTTGACCATTACAGCTTGAGATGCAGGGAATACAGTCAACACGTAGCTGTTGTGAGAAAGATCTGTTACTTCAACAGCTTCAAATACTTGGAAATACTCTTTAAATAAGAGTAAAGTGCGTAAATAAAAGAATCAACCCCAAACAACTGTCTTGTGTAGATTAACTTCCTTTGTACAATTAAAAATTCAGGTTCCCAGAGTCTGAAATATGTTTCACTGATCTCAAGAAATGCGTAGAACGCGAGAAAGGCTTCGCAATGACCAAGTAGAAAGATTTATGTTACTGGAGGCCTCTTCCGGCGTTGCAGAAGGGTTTCTGGGTGTCTCAGCTAAGGATCTAATTTGGACAGTCAGATGATGCAAAATTATATCTCTGAGCCTTTAAAATTAATTATGGAATTTCCATTAATGTTGCAAAGCTCTTACCCAAAGAGTAAACATGGAAACATTCAAGGTCATGTTGGCTAGGGCTCTGAGCAACGTGATCCAGTTGAAGATGTCCCTGCTTACTGCAGTGGGGTTGGACTAGAAGACCTTTAAAGGTGCTATGATTCTATAGCTCATCTCAATGACTGGAAAAAACCCAACCATATCAGAGCGTTGAGATACTTGATGAGTTTCGTTAGATTTCTCTCCAATGGTGTTCATGTAGGTGGCAGAGTGCTATGGGAGGAGCCACAGTTCTTGGCTAGTCTTTAGTGTGGCAAGGGACATGAAATCTTGAAATTTGGTGAGTGTCCTGACGTTCCTGAGATCCCTCAGATAAGTGGAAATGAATGACATTAAGACAACATTATGAATATTGTCTTAAAATTATCTGTATTACAGATGTATGCGTCTCATATAAAGAATATTCTGTATGAAAAATCTAAATTCATTGTGAGCCAGTGGTTCTAAATACAGAGAGCACTATGGAAAACATTGTGAGATGAGATGCAAGATAGGTCAAGGATGGTGATCATTTTCAATAAGTTAGAGAGATTTCATTATTTGTTTCTCCAAGCAAATTTTGGTGTGTGATGAATGACCATTGAATTTTCATTTTTGAACCCATGAATTAAAATAGATGAATTTGATGAAAGTTTGTAATCACTTGGATTTCTTCTGTCATGATAATGATACTACCATGTGCAGTTCTTTTACGTGTTTAATCACTACTAAAGAAAGTGTTGGGGTTTTGGCCTAATTTATCAAGGTGCTCTCACTTGAAAGCGCAAAATAAAACAAAACCCCAACAAATTTTAGTTTTGTTGAAGAAAGTGTTTGTCTATTGACAATCCTCAACTTCAGTCCAAACTTCAGTCCAAACTTCAGTCCCAAAAGTGTAAGTCAATATAGTTCTAAATAAGTTGAAGAAAATTATATGTTGATTTTTTTTTTTAAATTAAAAACATTTGAATGTGTTAAAACTGAATTTTGCAGAGTGGTGTGGAAAAGACAAAAAACTGACAACCTTATTTTTTATTATAATAATTATGTATGCTTTGGGTGATTTCTGTGTAGCTTTTGAGTTCAACTAATGAAGAGTTCCAATGCTGAACTATTTTGTGTTAAGTTTTGTTCTCAAGCTAAAGGAAAACAATAGTTTTTAAGAGCTGCGTTTGTGTGAAAACTGTTAGCAAATGCTAATCGTTGTAGTGAGACCTCAGTAAAGTGGAATCTGTTATTCCTTGTGTTTTATCTCAAGACAACTGAACGTATGGAGATGCTTTTTTGCTGTGCATCTGCTCTGAGTTGCTGTAGTCCAATATTTACTGTCCTACTGATATTTTTGTTACTGCTTTTGAGATGAAGGTTTGTGGTTTCATTAACAGTCATTTTAAAATCCAGAAATCCTGACAGGGGGCTAAATTGAAAATATTTCTGCTTTCCGTGTAGATAAGCACAGAAATACATGAATAAAGATCAAGCTGACCTCTCCTCCACGCTTCTCAAGACTCCTGTGTGGCTTTTTGTACTATTGGGAAATGGGCCACATTATCCTCAATTTTGTAAATAATTAGTGTTCTTTGTGTGATTATTCTTATCAAATATATATTTGTAGATTAATTTGCAGGTAAGAATAGTTGTAGTTCATAAAAGGCTTTTTTGTTGTTGTTGTTTCTGTCAATATTTTTAGCATATGGGAGCAGGATGGGATCCTGTTTAGGCTCTACCTTCAGTGGGAAGCCATGCATTGAATGAGGTAGTTGAACAGTTTTCACAAGCTTTGAACCCGTGTTGCGTTGTGATAACCCTTGAAACCCAAACGAGTATCTGGTGTGTTAACTTCACGTATGGTTTCGAGAAGTCAACTTAAGAGAGCTGCTTTATCACTCATGATGTCAGAACACGAGGTTGTGTTTGTCCTTTGAATTAAGCAACAGTGATTAAATTACACATGCTCTGTGGTCCGTATTGTTCCTGCCTAAAGAATGAAATGGTGACCTTAACGTCGACACTATAGAGAATGTGTGCTTTGTTAACTGGGTTTGAGATCTGCCCCTGAAATTTAAACTGGAGGCACTTGTTCTAAAACACCAGCTTTGTGTTTTGGGGTTCTCACTATCACATCTGGACCATCACTACCCTAAGTGCCATGTAGCGGTACTCATTCTCCTTGTATTTGCTTGTTACGATTTGCTTAATATAAGAAAACAGGCCTGTAGTACATTTATTTTTAAGTGAAGAGAAAAAGATGACTTTCTCTGGAATGATGACAATGAGCTGTTTATTACCACAAGCTGTGCATTTTATTTTCTTTTAGTTAGAAAGCAGTGATTTGTCTGAATTTTTGGAGTGGTTTTTAAGTGAATAATGATATAAGAGCCTTGTTACTTGAGGCTTCTTATAAATATAGTTATTTATATGAGGAAAAACTGTTCAACCATGGATTATTTATGGAGAGGAGAAAACTGGCTCTGGACTGATATAATTTTTCTCTCCGATCTTCTCTGAACTAATTTGTTTTCTTTGTGCACTAAGTGCTCAATGTGCTTGCAGCTTTTGAACACTTAGGAGCTCCTTGTACGTTTCTCTTGATAAAATGATCCAAAGCAAACCTCACCCTCTCTTCTTCCAGACCAACTTTGTTCCCTTGTGGCTTCAAAGAAGTGTTATGGCCTTTCCTTCTTCTTTTATTTCAGTAGATCTGGTTTCATCATACATTTATAAAGTAGAACTGAAGCTTCTCTTAGCTTAGTGATATTGGCATGTTCTTTTCTTAATATTGAGATTTTTTTTTTCCTCTGCAACAACTGAGATGGATCAGAAGATTAACAGCACTTCCCCCCTCCTCTTTTGATTTCACTTTTGATCCCAGTCCTCTCCTAAGATGGTCCTGGAGCCTACGCTCAGCCCCTTAAGTGGCCTGTGGTGTGAATCCACTCTGTTTGGCCACCAAATGGTTTCATAATCGGTAATTCTACCATTAGAAAAGTGCAGTCATTGGTAAAAAGAGCATCCAAGCAGCTTTCCTAAAGCATTGTTAACTATTGACAGTAAATATAAAGACACGATGTGGAGGATTTTGTATCAATAAAGATCTCTTCTACCTAGAGCCAAGAATGACCTAATTTTTTTAGATAGACCAGCAGGATCTGTCTGTAAACAGTTTCTAAGCAACAGCTGCCTGTCCTCTAGAAAGAATGTCACTTTTTATCCATGACTCCTGGGGTTTATAGCCCTTCCACCCAAATGGGTGCCCTAGATAAGAGGGAGGCTGGAGCAGACTTGTCACCAGTGCTGGTTCTCCCTCTCTTTAATAGCAACCACCTGCGGTTCACTGAGGTGTGTTGGAAATTAAATCACTGTCTCCTTTATTGTGGGTTTCCAGCAGCTTTGCTGTCACAGTCCAGCACAGTGAATTAATTTTGTGCAGTTTCATAAACATCCCGTAATGAGCAAGGAGCCTGTATTTCTACTTGCATTTAAATCCAAGAGGTGACAAACCAGAAACAGCTAATTTTTTACTTTATTTTTTTTTTAATGATTACGTGGTTTGAACGTGTTTTAAGACAAAAACGGAGTTTTCCCCACAGCAGGTCTCTTTCTTCATCCTGAATTGTATAGCATCTGTCTCAAAGACTGGGGTAATTCAGAGGCAAAGAAAACGAGAGCCCTTTGTGATAAGATTTTTATTATTTGGGAGCTTGCAGCTCACGTGACTGTTTTTCTGTGACTTACTTACGATAAACACTGTTGAATAATTTGCTTCTAGAGGTCAAACAGTAACTATCCAAGAAAGACAGCTAAGGTTTTCTATAGTAATGTAGTGGTAAATGGGGAAAAAAGGGAAGAGAGAGTAATCTCACTGGACATTATAAGCTCCTGTGATCAATTTTAAACAGATGTTATTTGAAAATAGCAATCATTTTCCTTTAGCCAAAGATCCATATAAGGTGAAATATAGAAAAACAATTTTAAAGGGGATTTTTGTTTGTTTGGGTTTAGTACTGGAATCTTTTAAAAGAAGCTTAACCTGGGGGCTCTGGAGATCAAGTAATTGATTCAGGCTAATAGTCATAAATGTCAGGTTCTGTATCTTGCAGCTACCTTGACTTTCCTTAGCTGAGACTGCTTTTGAGGCAGGGAATCACAGATCTTGCACCAAAGGACACTAAAATGGAATATGATCATAGTCTTATTTAGGAAGAGGTGCGAACAAGTCAGCTGGAGTCTGTCTCCCATTGTATTCCAAGTAGCTCTAGAAAAGCAGCCTTCAAGAAAATATGATGGAGGTTACTAACGGAAAAAGCTTGGATTTCAACATACTAATTCCGTGCTCCCATTTGTGAGTTGTTTTTTTCCAACTCTGTAAAGCCAGCAGAAGTAAACATTCATTGAAGACACGGGAGTACAACAAGAGTAACCTCATCGGTTACCCCCAGATGGTAGGACCTACATATATGTATTGTTTATTTATTTGGGGTTTTTTGTTTGCTCTCTCTTATCTGCCACTGGTAGAGTTAAATGTATTTGAGTTTGAAGAACGGTCTTCCTGCTTTTTCTAACAGTGCCTGGAGAGGCCTGTGGATACTGGAATCATGTAGAGTTGAGTAATAGCTATGATTGATAATACAGGCAGTAGCCTATGGACTGATTTAAGGGAATTGTGGAGTTTATTTTTTCCCCAAAAGAGGTAAAATCATAGAGCTTTGCCTGAGTGCTTTTGAGAAAAACGGAGATCTCTGTACATGTTTCCTTGTTATTGTAAGAAGCTGTTTTGTGTCTTACAACTGTCTTTATTTCCTTTGTTTGATTGGAAGAGATTTCTGTGATATACCGAATGGAGAGTTAAAAAGTAATTGAGGCATTTTTCTGGCTCACATTAAGAAATAAAAATGAGTGAAAGGAATTCTGACTTACGAAAGAGAGGTTGGAAGCTGTTATGTGCAACTGGGAAACGCAACAAGAAAGGCTGTTTAAAATACCTGTATCTTTATAAAGTTTACATTAGAGTAAAAACTATCTTGAGTAAGGAGACATATGAAACATGAGCTTTAGAAGAGCTTTTTATGAAAAGGGCAATGAAAGTAAGATTTGTGATGTTCTTACTTTTTAGGGGCTGCTAGGGTGGCTGCCTGTCAAATAACATAAAAATAGGCGGGGATGAAAGACTGAGAGTAAATTCTGTTTTTTACTGTTTTCAGCATTCTCGCTTTCTCCATTGCATTTTGGCCGAGAGAAGCGTATTGGTATAGAATTGAGTAAAGAAAATGTAAGCTTTTGTGGCTTTGTTTATTTTCTGTTCATTTCTTCTGTAAATAAAACTAATCTCGGTCAACCGCTGTCAATAAATGGTTGATATTTACCTCTAGATGTGGCCAAACTTACTTGATAATTTACCTTCATGTAGTAACAATGTCTCATTATTATTATTTTGCTGTTACTCTGCAAGACATGGATAAATCCCAATGACATTATGTCTTTGTTACTAAATATTCTTTTCTGTACCAGTAAAATGCTTCCATCTTTTGCAGGCTCTTAGTTTATAAAAACCTCCCCCTTTTCACAAGCAAACTATCCTCACTTTCCTGCAAATATTGACAAAACGTTTGAAAACTGAAGGGAATGAACTGCAGTGAGTCATCTTCTGTTGAGAATAAACCTGATATATTTGTGAATGAAATCCAGCTTTATGAAGCAGAGCATGTAGTTTGTTATTATTGCATTTGGGGGCAATGTTTTTTTTTTGTGGTATGTTTTTGCTTTTAACAGATGCACAGATCAGAAAAGTTTTAATTAAACTTGGGAAGTGCTGCCTTAGACATCTGCAAATCTGCAAATATTGGAATGAATTGGATTTAGTAGAATTTTACGATGACTGGGAATAGCTGCTTGAGGTGTTTGAGTAATTGTTAAAGATGCCTCCATTGATGCTAAGGAATTTTGATTCCTAAACCTGAACACACGTGCTAGGATGCCTCAAAAGTTTGAAAGTGAACTGAACACCAAAAGCTTGATGAACCTCCTTGACTATTAAGTAGCTTGTGTTAGAACGAGTATAGGATTTTAGCAGAAATATTAGTTGATCCAATGAAATTTGTGAAATGCCACAACCTGCATAAGACTAATTGTGTAAAAGGATTTATGCAACTTGGAAAATATTAAACATGGTGATTGCAAGCAAAGTTAATAAGAAAATCTGGTTTTCTTTCCGAATTAGTACCTCAAAACGAAGAGGACACGTGTGGATTGATTTGTCCCTGGTTAATCCATCCTAGCCTGTAAGAACTAGCTGTTTCTGGAGTTCCCGAGTCTCAGGGTAACAACTGGACAGTAGTTTTTAATTGAGGACATGTGTGTTATTGTTTCATAACTTCTCTCGTTAATGTTCCCTTCATCTCTGAAACATCTTGCTGCAATTGGTTTCATAAATCTAAAGGAAGCAGCACTGCCCACTTGACACTTAGAAACTGATGACTGAAGAAGTTGAGGTGCGTTTTGGTTCTCGTATTGTAGAAAATATTTTGAATTCTCTTAATCTCTGTGCTGTCTGTCTTTATGTGATTTTAAATCATATTTCTTCTCTGCAATTTATATTGAAAATCGAAGATTGAAGTGTGTTCAGACTCTCTTTGTATTCAGTGGTCCTGGAGACCTTAGAGATGCACCTTCTAGTTCTATCAGAGGTGGAAATATACGTGGCATTAAAGATGTAGATGTAAAATAGATTTATACAGTGATGTACACATGTTCCCCTGCATCTCTTATTTCTTTTCCTGAACAAAGTTGTGCAGTTCCAGTTATTAGAAGGCTTCCAACTGTGTTTTCAGGATCAGTTGCTGACTTCAAGCCGAACGTTTTATATGCAAAGTAGAGTTGCTTTCCTAATGTTGTACCCCATATTTTCAGTAGTGGAAGATGTGGTTTCATCTGCAGTCTTTGCCCTGTTCACTGAACTTGATCAGATCTGCAGTACTGTGTAGTAAAGTACTCTGCTTTTAGTATTACTTTTATTGTTTTGATCATTAGGAAATAGGCACTTCATTCTTCAACTCCTTTTTTTTCCAAGCGTTGGCAGGAATTCAGCCTGTGGACTAGTGGTACTATACAAATTCTGCAGGGGAGACGGAAGGTTTTGCTTTAACTTCCAGAAAGCTTAGAATCCAGTTAGACAAACAAGTTAACTATTTTAACAGGCACTGTTATGAAGTTCTGTGATGAATTAGGAAAAGCTCATCGACAATGGCAGAAGTTGTCTGAAAACAGCTCCGCTGAGCTGTAGGAGAGGATGACCGAAGAGGTGAGGCTAAACCTCAAATACTGTGTTCAGTTTTGTGCCTCTCAGTACAAGAAGGACATTGAAGAGCTGGAGCACATCCAGAGAAGGGCAACAAAGCTGGTGAAGGGTCTGGAGCATAGGGGTTATCAGGAGCAGCTGAGGGAACTGGAGCGGTTTAGTCTGGAGAAGAGGAGGCTGAGGGGGAGACCTTATCACTCTCTACGACTAATTAAAAGGAGGTCGTAGTGAGGTATGTGCTGGTCTCTTTTCCCAAATGACAAGTGATCGGGTGAGAGTATATGGCCTCAAGTTGCACCAAGCATGGTTTAGATTGGATATTAGGAAATATTGCTCTCCCAAAAGGGTTATCAAGCATTGGAACAGGCTGCTCAGGACAGTGGTAGAATCACCACCTCTGAGGGTATTAAGAAGAGACGTGTATATGTAGACGTGGTGCTTAGGGACAGGGTTTAGTGGTAGACTTGGCAGTGTTAGGTTTGCTGGAGGACTCAATGTTCTTAAATGATTCTATGATTCCGTGAAATACTGCTACTGTGTTTTTGGGGGGAGGGGAACGTGTAAGTGGAAGATTGTTTTTCTGCTCTTACCTGCAGATCCTCTGTTATACAGTGCCTGCTGACAAGAAACCATCTGTTCGGTTTCTTCCATTGGAGCTCACATAGGTCATAAGTTCTTTACTAAAGAAGTGGTAAAACATTGGAACAGGCTGCCCAGGGAAGTGGTGGAATCACCATCCTTGGAAGTATTAAAAAAATGTGTAGACGTGGCACTTGGGGACATGGTTTAGTAGGCATGGTGGTGTTGGGCTGACAGTTGAACTGGATGATCTTAGAGGTCTTTTCCAATCTTAATGATTCTATGATTCTAAGCGAAAGGCTCTTGGTTTTGAATGAGCATAGGACTAAAAAGCATTACTGTCAAAACCCATCTGAAATAGCGATCATACACATTTTGGTTCAAAGCCTCGTAGGTGGTGGGGGAAAAAGCTAAATTCACTACAGTAGTGTTTCATCTCCAAAAGCAACTGCATATACAGGGAGACATGCTTCAAAGGCAATTAGAAGGAACACTAAAACATACTAATTTCTTTGGGATTTTTGTTCTTAAGCAATTTCAAAGCAGTAAAGAAAATAAATAATATTCATTAAAATAGAAAATACAGAAAAGACTATGAAGAATCAGGACAGTAGAGAAAGCTATTTTTAGATAAGTCAGTATTTTTCAAAAAGTATCGCGCTATGCGAATATTTAATGCCCAAAATATTATAAGGGAGGCCAAAAATAATTCTGTAAAAACATTCAAGATGTGAAAACCAATTATGAATCTCTTTTCAAGAAAGGATTTGGAAGCAAGAAATGTTCCAGCAATTTGGCAGCCAATAGAGGTAGACAAGGTAGAGTCACAAAGCAGGAAAGCCAGCGAGAGTCTGTGCATCCTTGTTAACTGCAAAACAGCTTGTGAAGGGTTTTCACAGTGGAGCTTACAAGAGAGGTGTCTGAGACTGAACTGTTAATTAAAGGTGTTTTAGAGGAAATGGATACAATGAATAGCATTGAGTCACTAAAATTAGATAACCATGTATTCTTTTTTTTTAATGATAGATCTCACTTGCTCTCTCCGTCTAAGATACAATGGGTACCGTAAGTGCTAGGTTTCACACTGCCGTGAGCATGGCTTAGTTTCATCTTTTAGAATTCTTGGATTGACATTGTCTGATTTTTGCCAATTTCTATTAATGCTTAATGCATTATTTTCTTTGGAAAGTTATGTAATGTTACAGTTTCACCTTGGGTTTTGTTGTTTTTTTTTAACACACTTCACTTTCCATTAAAAACCTATCTGAAAATGGTTCATATTCCACTGAGGTGCCTGTTGTAGTTTATTTTCCTGATGACCTGAAGTTTCATTGCCATTTTCGAATTTATCTGAGTTCCTTTGTTGTCATAATCTTCCCAGAGATTATTTTTTCTGACACACTGATTAGAGATTCACTATCAAGATGGAAACTGTGTATGAAAAGAAAAGTTCTTCTTTGGAAAAATCAATCTGATGTTAGCTAAATTGCTTTTTTTGAAGAACTGGCACTTTATTGTCACCTGTTTATTCCTTGTGTTACCTTTAGCCTGCAAAGACCAGTCATTTTTTAATTAATCCCATCAAAATTTCCATGTTTTCTGTGTTTATGCAAGAAGTTACTTCGGGTTTTAATGTCAGGAAGGAAGAAAATGCATTCTCTTCCTTTCTTCTTTTCTTTCCCCTCAACGCCAGAGGATTTTTGGTTCCAGTAAGGGTTGTCTTGTAGTCAGATAGGTTTTGAAGACAGAAAAAGAAACTAGTTAGATCTCCTGGTTTCGTCTGATCAGGGCACATAATGATGATAATTGCTTGGACAGGTTGCAAACAATTCAAAATATAACCCTGCAGTTACTGCAGCTTTTTGTCCTGGATTTGAAGGCAGGGAAAATCCTTATTGCTGTTCTATATTTATGTGTCTACATGTAGTCTTTTTTTTTTCTTTTTTTTTTTTTTCCTGAGCTGAAATTATTCTCTTTTGTAATGCTTCTCCAGATTCATCTCAGATCCATTAGTAGTGAAATCAGTTTCTTTTTGAGAACAGTGTCGTAGTATCAGTGAAGAAATAATTTTAGTTCTTTAAAATGTCCTCACATAGAACTTCATGCAATAAAGTTTGATTTTTTTTTTTTAATATTTGAAAATCCAATTTTTTTTTTTAGATTAAGTTTTTTTTTAAAGCATTTCATATTAATTTTGAACTGGCTACTTACAGAACTCGGTGATACAGAACCGACAGCATCTCAGATTGGAGTAATTTGACCATATGGGTATGGCTGTTACTTCACTGACAATCCTCCAAATTCATTCATCTGGAAAAGTATGTGACACTGTATCTCTCACTGGAACTGTACATTCTGTATCCCTGTGTGTTTATATATGTCTGCTGGTTCAGAAAGTACAGTTGTAGAGCGATGGATATTTTAAGGATCCAGCACTGTTCTTCAGACCTCTTTATGTAAGAGATGTAGAAAGATCCCATTTTAAAATTCTACTTATTTTCTGACACATGGATTATTCTGAATTTCAAGAGGGTCAGACAGTTTTTTTTGCTCTGTGGTGTTAGGACAATCCAAGTAAGTTGAGTTACTTTTGTGTATTTGTCTGATAGCCCTCTGCTCTATCCTCAAGAGCAGAGATTTATATCCAGAAAGCTAAGTACATTCTCTCTACTGTTTTGTAGTGTGCTTTCACAAGACAAGTGCTGTCTGCCTTCTGGTACAAATGGATGCAATCAAGGCAGTTTCTAATCCATGATGATTGCAGATTTCTTTGAAGTCAATGGGTGTCCTGACCATCCTCTTAGAGGCTCAGCAGAGGGGATATTTAAGCAGCTTTCTGAGTGTTGCAGGCTTCCCACCAGCTCCTACGAAGTTGCTGTACTTTTCTCATCTGTTTAAAATTCATGTGCTCCTGGCTTCTTCAGACTGCTTTTGCTTTTCTCTCTCTGCCTTCGTGATTCTTTCACCTTCGATCAATAATAGGAAATCCTACATGAATTGAAAAGCCCGTAGTACCCAGGCACCAGTTGGCAGTCGCTATGCTGGAGTGTTTCTTCAAGCCACTTGTTTTCAAAGGGGAAGAAAACTGTGCATTATAAATATATTTAATAAAATCACACCGCTCGTAGAGTTTTTGCTGGTTTGCCTGGGGGTGTGAATAAAAACACGAACAACTTAAACGTGGCATCACTTTTTTAAGCATTGCTGTAAAAAGCATATTAAGCCTTTCATTACAATCTTTCCATTTTCAGAGTTTTATGTCACCAACTAATTTCCTTGTTATAAGAACATTACATGGAAGGTCCATGTTGAACCAATCACATTTTATTGGCAGAAAAATGCTCTCCAAACTGGTTATCCACCGTTTCAGGAAGACATGCAGGTTGCTAAAATTGTACTAACAAAACTCAGGCCCTTTTATTCAAAGAAAAGGAAATCTCAGACTGGGGTTCTTTGATCATGAGAAAAAATTAGTTTTGCTTATGGACTAAAAAATATATCTTCAGTAATTATTTTTCTGTTTGTAGGCTCAAAGTTCAGAATATGATAGACATATATAGGTTGATTTTTTTTTTAAAGTTCAATCTAAGTTAATTAATGACATCCATTTAGCAATCCCTGAAAAGATTATTTTTCTCTATTTCTCATTATTGTCCATTTTCCTTCCTAAATCTGTGTGCGTATAGCAAGGACCTGATTCATAACATCTAATATTATTCCAGTACTTCCAGATTTTATTCCTCCTTTAAAAAATGAGGCAGAGGGGAGCAAGAGAACTTCAGCTTGTAGTTGTCACACACATGTGAGTAGTGATAAGTTTTATGATTCTTTGGGAAGAAAGAGAAGGCTGATTTTCATGTATTTTAGTGCCTTTGACTTTGCGGCAGAACGATCCCATTCTGTTTGTGCTAAGTGCTATGGAAACACCCTGCAAAGCCAGCCTCAGTTTCTCTCTGTTGCAAATGAAAGGCCACAACTGGATTTGGACAAATGGAGTGCAAACAGGGATTGAGTTAGAACTGATCAGCAAGGTCAGGCTTGGTGACAACAACCCATCCCAAACCAGCTGCTGTGGAGTTTCTTTACGTGGTGCAGCTGAGAGAAAGACTAGGAGAAAACTGGGAGAAATTCATGAGGAGACAAGTCTTTGGAAGAGTTTCATTGCAGCTGTCAAATGCAGCTTTGAAAAGGTGCAAAGTTACCTGTTTAACAGTTTAGTCAGCTGCTCTATAGGATATTTGTAGCTGAAGTCAGCGTCCTGTTGCAGAAGGCTTATTTTCCATAACTCTTTCGCTCCAGGGCTGACTTACACAGCTGCTGTTGATATTCTTGTTCTGCACTACCTCTTGAGTTGTGCTGTAATATTTGTGCACTGATGATCTGTGCTAAATTAACTTTCTTTTTAAGAACAGCTTATTTTAAACCTGGATCTTTTTCTTCTTGGTTTCATCTGGTTCATTATGCACCTGAACAAAGTACTTGTATGAGCAAAACACAGAGCAGAGCATGGAGTGAGGAAGAGGTGGGGAGGGATAGGCGGATGCTGCTGAAACCATCAATGCTGCAGAAGGAAAAGCTCATTAAACTACTGCCCAGGAGGTGTCTTTAGCAAAGATTTGAAAAGCTTTAAAAGTGAAGTTGAGCGATATAATGCAGAAAGGTGATTTAGTTAGTGGAAGAAGTTTGAGAAAGCACTGACTTTACCAAAACCTAAAGTATCTTCATAATAGTTTCCTGAGTGCATATGATGGAATAAGATTGACGTTAACAGAAAGCACAGAAAGTGAGATGCAGGATGAGAATATCAAGAAGAGGAGGGGAGGAAGCGTAGCTTCAGGTGTATCGATGAATCAGAATACCATAAGAATATAATATCTGGAAGATTTAAGTGTAGCTTGGATTGGACAACATAAAAGGAAATAAAAAAATAATACCTCTATAACAGGGCAGAGAAGACAGTTATTTCATTTTTGGATATGATTACCCAGACACAAGGTAGAGAAGCCGCATGACTTCCTTCCTTAACCTTCCTAGTTTCTTGGCAACTGCTCTGAAATCTGGACTATCAGGACAGCATGCAGTATGGCAGTTCGTCTGTTTTCCATGTGACCTTTAAAACCCTTTAATATTTCTTTTTCACAATATTCCCATTCTTTTCAAAGTAGCCAGATTTTTATGTCTTACTTTATACTTTTGCATTTTTGTTATATTACAGCAGTTTTCTTGAATGATCCTAATTTACCAAATAACTCAGATTTAGTGGCTGAACTATTGTCATTGTTTTCTGTTTATCTTTGCTGTGTTTGCAGTTTTCATTACTTTACGTGTTTTTTTTATTTTCCTTTTTTCTGTTCACTTTTCTATAGAAAATGTAAGGTACTTGGGGAAAATATTTTATTTAAAAAAAGGATTTCCAGCCTGAAAAGGCTGAAAAATGTTCTTCTGCATGAGAAGCCATGCCAACATCTAAACTGATTCTCTTGAGGCAGGTAGATAAATTGATTATGGCAGGAAAGCATTTGTGCTGGAAAAGACTCATAGCAGATAGTTAAAGCCTTTGATTTGATCAATGCTCATTAGTCATGGTAGAAGGAAGGTAAAGTGGTAAAGCGTCCTTTTGAGGGGTTATTTGTATTGGTCACCTGAATGTTGATGTAAGCCCTTGCCAGTTGCTCCACATTAAAGTTTGATATGCCAGTATTCTAAACTGATACTTAAATTTTCTGTAGCAGTAAAGATATTTTTATTGATTTTCTTTTTTCCTTTCTTGAGGGGAGGAGAGGGAGGGGGCAAATATTGGGTTAATGTGCTCTACATTGATATAATACATTGGAACAAGTGAAAATTTCATTACTTAATGGTTTTCCTGAAGTTACCTGCAAGGCTAAGTAAACTTTCTGCGTAGATTAAGGCTGAAGTCAGAATTAAGTCTGAATTTGAATGGGGACATATGTAGACAGTAATCAGTAATTTCAAGAATTTTTATCAGTTGTTTTTAGTTGCCTCATTCCTAGTATTAGCAGAAAGCTGAGAAAAAATAGGAACGCATCATCAGGTATATTAATTTTTACCCTCCTTACATGCTTTTGAAGGAAGTCTATACTTGTAAGTTGGCACAGAAAGTTGTGAAGTAGAACAAATTCAATTAATATTTTATATTACTCCCCCCATCCCTGCTCCCCAAATTTAGGATGTTCTAGATATAGTTTTGTGAAACATTTCACGCAGGACACACTTGTGTGATGTCCTCAGAGACTGAAGAAACTTAATATCATTGGAGAAATGTAAAAAAGTTACAAGAATTTAAGTGATAGCTGAAATGGGGTTGAAAATGTCTCTGTAGTCAAAATTTGTCTTTAAAAAGACAAAGGCAATCTCTTTTAAAAGAGATTGGATTTTAGAACCATTATATAAATTAGCACGCTTAAGAGAGTTAATTTTCCATTTACAAGGCAATATAAATATAGACAAGCTCTTTGATGATGAAATTGTATTAAAAACTGTTCTCAGATACTTTTGAAGTCAGCGTGGTGGGCTTACGAGTTGAAAAATAAATAAGCAAATGATGAAAAAAATGGAAAGAAGTTTTGTATAATTTTGTTGTGAACTTCTTTCTCTGTAAAAGAAATATTTATTGGGTTGAAGAGAACTCCTGATTTGCCTAAATGCTGAATTTCCCATCTGTAGGGTAAAATTCTTTGTGGCATGAAGTCTTTAAGTAATGAATAAATATCATCTGGGACCTGCAAAGGCAAAGCTGGAATGAAAATACAATTGTTCTTAGAGACAAGGGATTTCTTGGTTCCTTCATGATCAGTCAGAACTGTGGGATTAGTAAAGGAAGATCTTTTTCAATCTAAGAAATAATTGTATTGGATGCCTTCAAATATTTAATTTGAAATTTATTATTATTTTTTTTTAATGTAGGTGTTTTCCCTCCCTCTTTCTGGTTATAACATATCCCTCTAAGCATTTAGAGTAATAACACTCTTAGTTCCGTTGTACTAGTCGTGCCAGTGTTATGGAGTTGGAGGCCTCACAGCTGAAGAAATAGAGGTGTTGTAAAAAGCAAATATCGGTTTGTGTTGGCCAGGAGGTTTTATGAGCAACATCTACCAGAAAAGGGATATATCTCCTTTCTAGTTTTAGCCAGGAAGTCAAATTAACATGTTCGTTAAGTAAGTTCCAGTTTAGTGGCATCTGAAATTTCCTCCCATCTCTTCCTCCACCAGTTTACTTTTGACTTGCCTTAGCACCAGTTTGTTAATTTTTAAACACCAGAGAGTATGACATAAAAAACCCTCGAAGTTGCAATGTGTAGTTTCCCGATTTTAGTCCCCATATTTTGCTGCTGTCATTCAAGCATCCTTTGTAGTTCACGCGCAGTTTTCCATGGGAGCAGCTCAGGACATGCAGCTGCTTGCGCTACCGTGAAGGTGAAAGTGATGTTCAGGCTGCACCCAGGAAACGGGAGCAGGACCTGAAGAAAAGACCTTTGGTTCCCCTTTTTGCTAAACCCATATCAGAGACATATAAGGAGCTCTCACACATGTTCTGCTGGATGAGGAACCGCTCATTGATGAGAGATCTGGTTGAGTGGGTTGTGAGCACTCTCAAGGCAACCATTGCAGTAGCCGTGTTCTCCTCCAGCAAGCAAGATCAAGAAATCAAGATTATCCCTCAGTAAAGCTCTTCCCATTAGCATCTGCAAAACAGCAGAACACTTTTTTAGAGCTTCTCTTACATGAGTGCAGGTAATTGGGTTGTTCGAGCAGCCCAGCGTCACAGTGCGTAAGGAAACGTCGTTGGGTCATATTGGCGAGGGAGCTGGGATGGGATTGAACGTGGGAAGGAAAGACAAGACAAGTGAGCTCCTGTACCATGGTGTCGCTCTGCCAGGTGTAAACAGGCTGTGCTGCATTGCTTCTTGCTGAGATATCTGCGTGGTGTAAATCTGAACTAGCAACTGGAATAAAAAAATATTTAATCTAGAGCACTATTGAGATTTTTGAGCAGCGCACCAAGGTTATTCTGCTTCAAGAAAAAGAAATGGATTCCAACTTTTTTTTGATTGGGATTAATTTTTGGGCGGTAGCACTTTCGTTGACTTCTGGGTTTTTTAAGTGTGTTTTTTGTGGTTTTTTTTTTTTTTTTTTAAGTAATATTACAATTTCTTACCTAAAAGATATATAAAAATATTAATTTACACGAAGCAGATTTTGCCAGGAATGTTAAAATTATTTTATTCCCTTTACTCTACTCCTTTTCTGTGTATAATTGCTATCACATTTGCCAGCATTATTTCATTTCTGTAATTATCAGTATTAAAATGAAAATCCTTGGTTTTCTTTCAGGCAATTTAACCTCTTTCTCCTCTGACAGCTTTCTCTTCCTTTGTTTGGTCTGCTTATTGAGAAGATCAGCAGTTCTTTAGAATATAGAGTTTATAGATGCAGAGTGATTTTCATATATTAAGAAAAAAAAAATAGCCATCACTCTTTTAGTTCTGATTATTCCTCTAATATTCCAGAGTCTCAGTAATGGAAATTTTGAGGTTGAATTTAGTTTGAGTACTGAGGCTTTTTGACGTCTGAGTGTCTGGATTGCTGTGGAAATACTTTTGAAAAGGTAAAATATTAAAAAAAAAATATATCCACTAACATGGGTCACATGAAGATCAAAATGAGAAGTGAAAGAGTAGCTCACATCAATTGGTTTTGGTCTTTGTTCCAGGTCAGGCAGCATCAGCAATGCTAACGTGTTTTGTATGGAGCTAGACATAGGGTAGATATAAAAGAACAGGTGTTTGGGTTGTTATCCTCTCGCTGCACCATCCTCTCTGGATGAATTGGGATGGATCTCCATGGTTTATGTTACTGTTTCTTACATACTAGTTGCACGCAGGGTTTAGATGCTCTGTAGTGCAGCCTGGCACTGCAGAAGAATGTGCTCCAGGAACACATACATATTTCAAACATAGAATCATAGAATCGTGGAATAGTTTGGGTTGGAAGGGACCTTAAAGATCATCCAGTTCCAACTCCCCTGCCGTGTGGGCAGGGACACCTCCCACTGGATCAGGCTGCCCAAGGCCCCATCCAACCTGGCCTTGAACACCTCCAGGGATGGGGCAGCCACAACTTCCCTGGGCAACCTGTGCCAGTGCCTCACCACTCTCATGGTGAAGAAATTCTTCCTAATTTCCAGTCTAAATCTGCCCCTCTCCAGTTTGTACCCATTCCCCCTGGTCCTATCCTCACAAGCCTTTACGAATAGCCCCTCTCCAGCTTTCCTGTAGGTCCCCTTCAGGTACTGGAATGTCACTATAACATCTCCTTATGTACTCTTATGTACTTTTGTGTTAATGAGAGATGCTAAGTTTACCACCCTCGTTTTGCTAAGAGCTTTAAACAGGGTGAGAACTGGTAGGAGAACCTATTTTGAAGCCACGTTAGAGGTTACATCTGCACTTCCTGTGGAGCTCAGGTTTCTGATCCGAGAATATTACTTACAGCCTAACGGAATCTACTGGCTTGTGAAAAATTTGCCCAAAGGACATCTTTCCCAGTGCCAACATTTTTGCATATTGAGATTTTTGTGCCTTAGCCTTTGGAGTTATTGAATCTCTTACTGTTGGAAGTTAGATTTATAGGTCTCCTTCCTCAGGTTCTGCTTCAGGAATTCACTGAATTGTTCTTGTTAAAAATCTGTTTCCTCCATACTCTGTAACAATGCTGAAAACCAACCACAATCAACATCAGGTAGAGAGCTAATGGCATTCCAAGTGGCTAGACCCAAATTTATAAGAAACTGTAACAAAAAGCTAGCAGTGAGATGTTTTATTCCAGCTCTGCTTTGGAGGTACCATCTATGAGAAAGATGTTCAACTGCTTAGTTTGAATTTATTGCTCGTCTTGGTCTCATGTATGTTTTCCCAGAAGTTCTGTTACAGTTAAACTTATTTAAAGCCATTCTGGGTTTAAATGACTGCTTTAAAACTACATTTACAATGTTGTAAAACATTTCTTTCTTTTTTGAAGAAGAAGATAAAGGTTGAAAATAGCCTAAAAGACTAGTCTGGACTGTGGAATAATGTTTGGAAATGGTGGAAATAAATCCTGAACACAATCCTTTTACTTGAAAATCTGAAAGTTTCATTTAGTGGAGATATTGATAAGTACTTAAAGAACAATAAAGAAGTCTTGCCCAAGCTGAAAAAGGTAATAGCATCATTATTATTTCACCGTATATATTTCTGTCTCTACACATGTTTCTACATGGAGTGTGTACAGTAGATAAAGATTTTTAATTCCTCTTTGTTTTGATTAGTAGTTTGCTTACAACCACAGAGGAGTTGTTCCATATTTGATATGGAACACGATAACATCTATGTGCTTTTGTTTTTAAATATTATATAGTTTAAAAAGGCACAAGAATGCTCTAAGTGAATTTGTATAACGTAAGCACACGCAGCTGGTAGACACAATTGAAAGGAGATCATCTCTTTTCTGGTATTTTATTTCTGGTGTTTTAGGCATCAGAGCTGTCTTAAACACTTCTTACTCTGTTTTGCTGTAGGGTAATGTATGTTCTGCAAGTCCCGAAATCCCAGCAATTAGAGTGGGAAAAGACCTGTCAAGTTTGCACAGATGATCTTCTTGACAATGCAGGGTTTGGTTTTTTTTTTCCCCCCCTTAAACAACGTTTTCGAGTATGTGTGCCTGTTCTAATCGGAAATGCTCTTTCAAAAAGTCCTTTCTGCAGTCTCTAAAATACAGATCACTATTGGAAAGACATAGTAAATAGAATCATGGAATCATAGAATGGCTTGTGTTGGAAGGGACCTTAAAGATCATTCAGTTCCACCCCCTGCCATGGGCAGGGACACCTCCCACTGGATCAGGCTGCTCAAAGCCCCATCCAACCTGGCCTTGAACACCTCCAAGGATGGGGCAGCCACAGCTTCTCTGGGCAACCTGGGCCAGTGCCTCACCACCCTCACTTCCAAATATCCCATCTAAATCTTATCTCCCTTTCTGTGGTTTCCATATCTTATTTCTCATTCATGTTAAAGAATTGTCATTAAAAGAAAAAAAAAATGGAGTTTAATCTGTTTTTATCATCCTCAGTTACTTTTCTAAGAGGCAAATAATTCTTTCTGATCAGTGACCTTTAAAACTAGTTGATTTACATTTAAATAGAAGCGATCATTTACGTTCCTGATAAAATAAAGCCATGAAGCGCTACAATATTCCTATTTAAACAATAGATTTTGTCTTTCACTGTAAACCAATTTATTCTAAATATTATAACGAAGTAAAATGGTACCAATAAAACTGAAGTTAATTTTAATGTCGTATTTTTCATGCAGAAGACACTTGACAAACTGACCCAATATAGTTACCTTCCTTTGTAGTATTTCACGTTGTCTGTCAGCTTACAAGCTCTTTAAGTGATTTTGCTTAATTTTTTAATAGCTTACATTTAAAGAATCCTGAGTGATGTTACTTGGTAGGCTGATACTTTGTTGAGCTTTTGAATGGAAAATACAACGGAAATGCAGAAAATTGGCAGTTAAATGTTTCTAATTTTAATAAAATGTGCGTGCACAATGAATACATTATTTTCTTAACATATCTTTCACTGATTTAAATGCTATCTGTAATTATGAGTGCTTTCTTTTGTGTGTTCATCATATCCTTTCAGTAATGGTAAATTTCTGATTCTTTCCAGGTTACTGTACTGATTTTTATTATTATTTATTTTAAATGCCCAAATGAATTGAAGTAATAAAGCTTTCCAGCATTTTCAAATACCCGTGGCCTAAACTTTGAATGGAAAAGATGTAGAGTTACACTGAAGAGACAGACTGAAACAAAACCTGGTTTATCATCGCACCTCCTGAAGGGCTTGGCCTCAGGACCAGAGTTTGCTTTCAGCTTTTTAGGCAGCAAATTCCCCAGCTTTAACAGCTCAACTTTCCATAGGGTGCATGGAGCGAAGGTATTATATTTCATTATTAATTTATTTACATTCTCTCACTCCTTTGTGAAGACTTTTTTTTCCTTGATAGTTTTCTTTTTATTTTATAACGCTGGCTTGTGTAGTGTGTGGATATTATGAATGAAGTATTTTCTAAAGGAGAAAGATAGAACCAACTGTGATTTATAGATGAATAGCACTAAAAATGCTGCTGGAACTTAAAATCTGACCCTGGCAACTGCTGCAGAGAGTACACGGCAGTTTTATGCTCCACCTATCTCTGTTTATTTTGAATGGGGTAATAAGTGCACTAAGGCTTGTCTTAGAAGTTAATATTGTATTTATAGCAAAACCCCAATAAAATATGATCTTGAAAATCATTTCTGGAAAAATAAGGAAGTATAGAAAAATCTTTTTCACTAAATAATTCTTCTGATCTACCTTTTTTCTTCCCACTTTTTCATTTCACTGTTCTGACAGGTTCCTGTTGTTTTACCAAACTATTGATTGAATTTTTAGAATGAAGTATTCCCTTACATCCACTCGCTAAGTTGTACAAGACAGTCATAAATTGTCTGAAAGTGAAATTTTAGTTACCAAAGACGTGCAGTTAAAAAAAAAAAAAATATTCCTCAGCTTCGTTATAAATTGATGAACTTGCGAATTTAAATTAGTTTTGCTCATTAGTTTTCATCTTAGTGAGCTACAAGTGCATTGTATTGATTAGAAATTCTAAAAATTAAATGATTAAAAACTGTAAGTACCATTTGACAGCATAGGGTTGATCTCTAGTGCGATTTCTGTTTCAAAATACAATAGAATCTTGTTGATTTGCTCAGATGGATGTGATCTATGCAGATTTAATAATTCATGTTATAGAATAGGCATCAAGGACATTGAGTACACATCGTATCTTACAAATTTTAATTTTTAAGGCTCGATTTCATATAATATTTATAGCTTGCTAACAAATACTCCTTTTTATATTATTTTAAAATTTTCTCTTAGGAGCATGAAGTTGAGGTTTGCTCCAGAACTCTGTTAGGCAAAAATGAGGAAGATGGAGCAAATACAGCTGCAGTATGATGGTTGCCTACAGGGATATCTGCATATGTATCTGCCTTTGAGCAAAAAACACATAACCAGTCATTTCAATTCCCTTTGTAGAAGTATTTTTTCTCCTTTCTTGAGCTGCTCTGATGACCATAAACAGCTTCTCCTATACAAAATGTAGAGGAAAAAAAACCTGTTGGAAAGGTTGGTCCTAAAAAGGGCGATGAAGCTAATGAAGGGTCAACAGCAGAAGTCTTCTGAGGAGCAGCTGAGGGACCTGGGGCTGTTCAGTCTGGAGAATGAGAGGCTGTGGGGAGACCTCGTTGCTCTCCACAACTACGTGAAAGGAGGTTGTGGTGAGATGGGTGTTGGTCTCTTTTCCCAAGTAACAAGTGATAGGATGAGAGGAAATGGCCTCGAGTTGTACCAGAGGAGGTTTAGAATGGATATTAGGAAATATTACTCTACCAAAAGGGTTATCAAGCATTGGAACAGGCTGCCCAGGGCAGTGGTGGTGTCGCCATCCCTGGAGGTATTTAAAGGAGGTGTAAATTTGGTACGTAGGGACAAGGTTTAGTGGTGGATTCAATGATCTTAAAGGTCTTTTCCAACCTAAATGATTCTGTGAAATACTGGTACTGTGTTTTTGGGAGGAGGGGAATGTGTTGGTGGAAAATTGTTTTTCTGCTTTTACCTGCAAATCCCGTGTTATACAGTGCCTGCTGACAAGGAACCATCTGTTCAGTTTCTTCCATTGGAGCTTATATAGTAAGTTTTGGGGAAAAGCTTTTCCAAAGCTGATTTCCTTGACACAAGAACATGGTGGAATAAAAGATACAGAAACACATTAGAGAGGTTGCAACTCAGACACTCCGCAATGTGTATATACATGGATTCTGAGGCATATAAATGTCCACGAGCGTTAGGTTAAGAATGCATTCTTGTGTTGAAATCATACTGGTAAGCTGGAGAACAGCAAGTTTTAAATGGATTTTTTGTCTAAGGTTGGAAAAGGTTTTACTTGGTCCTTCCTTTCCTCCCCACTCCTTTAATGAGTCAATATTTATTTCTGTTTTGTTTTATTTTTAAGTGACCTCTTACTCTAGAGCAATCAACTGATTGCTTGATTAAAATGAGATGTTTTACATATCAAATGAGCTTTTCGCCCTTTCTTGCTTTAGTTTTTCCTTTCTTGTGGAGACCTCGGTGTTGTTGCTGATGGTCCAGGTATTTTCAGTTTATGGAAGTTATGGCTAGTAGGATTTAGTTTAATTTTGACATGCACTCATGCATTCCTATAGCTGTTTCCTTTGAGAAGTTGGTGTGATTAAAGAGAGTATAACTTGTACTTTCTATACTTAGCCTTTTCACATCCTAATGTTTCCTTTTTTCCCACCTTTTTTTTTTTGTCTTTACATCTATTTATAGACTTTTTAGTGTGAATAATTTACAGTTCAAAGCCTTTGGATGTTAAGACCTTGGGATATATTTGGATTTCCTGATTCTGTGAATTTTCTTTTTTAATCGGTGGTTAGAGCAGCAGATGGACACCTTGGAGCACCCTCTTCTCATGTTCCCTGTTTTTTTTTCTCTGCTCTTGGTAAAGTTTCTGTACTTCCTTCAATCGGTTATTTTCCTTTCCCTTTTTCCTATGACTTTGTGATCCTTTTTGGATAGACGTGTTGCACTCTCCTTTTCCCCCCTTTCTACTATGACTTCTTTATTTGATCTTTCTCTTGAAGTTTACATGAATTCCTGTCATGTTTAACAAATCATATTTAGAAGTGGTAAAATGATTTCATCATGATGAGGCAGCCTAAAGCAAAGGTTGAGATATATGTAGTCCCTTCTCTGTCCCTACCAGTACTGAAGTTAATTACCCGTGAGTGTTATTTATTAAACTGTGAGCACATTTGTCTGTGTGCTTTTAATCAAGCAGTTACACATTTCTGTGCTCGTTCAGTTACATGAATACTCTTTGTCTTGGTTTTGATTGAAGACTTCACTTTCAGCGTTAAGTAATTTTTTCTTCAGGTGGGACATTAGATGCTTTTTATATCTTTGCATTTAATTGTCATTATAATGGGTATAAACTGGAGAGGAGCAGATTTAGACAGGGCATAAGTAGGAATTTCTTCACCATGAGAGTGGTGAGGCCCTGGCCCAGGTTGCCCAGAGAAGTTGTGGCTGCCCCATCCCTGGAGGTGTTGAAAGCCAGGTTGGATGGGCCTTGGGCAGCCTGATCCAGTGGGAGGTGTCCCTGCCCATGGCAGGGGAGTTGGAATTGGATGATCTTTAATGTCCCTTCCAACCCAAACTATTCTATGATTCTGTGATTCTATGATTTGACTCTTCAGTGTCTTAAAATGAGCGATTTTTCAGACTATTATGGATATGGAAGTATCTTCAGTTGTGTTGTTTACGTATCCTTAGATGTAATTATTTTTTTCAGATTAGGGTTTTTTAATGATATCTTCATGACTTTTTTCCTAAGCAGCACACCTGTAAAGGTGAGTCAGGGAGTGTTGAAGAAAGGAGTTTGTGCTCTTTTGCTTGGGATGTTTTCCAAGGGAATAAAGACTCTGGGCTTAGGGAAGCATTCAAGGCAGCTTTCTCCCAGGCTGTAGAAAGACTTGTAGCTATGAGCTAGGTGATGAGACAAAGCCAGGTTGGATGGGCTTTGAACAACCTGATCCAATGGAAGGTGTCCCAGCTCATGCCAAAGGGGTTGGAGCTGAAAGATCTTTAAGGTTGCCTCCAAGCCAAACCATTCTATGATATTCTATGTTTTCACCAGTTCCTATGTCTCTAAATAGAGAGTGACCATTGCTCTTGTTTGTACAGGATGAGTTGCTGCAGGAGCTCTACTTATTCTGGATTACAATCTGCAGCACTGCCATCTGGAGCCAAGTCCTAAAGTCTTGAAGAGAAATTGTGCTTAAGCTTTTTCTGTTTCCAAACAACTACTTTGGATGGCATTCTGCTCCAAGCATATCTAACTTGAGGCTCTTTGCAGCTCTGTTTATCACAGAGGCAGTTCAAGTGCTGAACTCCATTGGTAGGTTCCTTCAGAGAACTTTGGTATCGCAACAAAGACTTACATGAGACTTTACTCAGGAATAATGAATTTTCTGACAGGTTCCCATGTTCAGATGGGAAGGTTGGAACTGGATGATCTTTAAGATCCCTTCCAACCCAAACCATTCTACGATTATATGATTCACGTGAATCTGGTGGCTTCAACAGAAGGACATGCAGGTCATGCATAAGCAAACAAAAAATTGCATGTGCGGTGTCTATGGTCCTCTATTTCATGTCTCCAGTCTGATTTACCAACTTAGCATGAATTTCCTTGGGGAAGAGAAAGTAAAATTCTTGGTCAAATGTGCCTTCATTTCTAAATTAGGGGAATCTTCTAATAGGAAAAGGCAATGATATTTTGCACTGATAGATAGGAATTTTCTCCTGATAAGAATTATCCCGTTTTTGTCAAGAAAACTACCAAATATATTTTGTGATAGGGAAGAATGCAGCCAGGTGTGTCATAAGTATTCTTACCTAAATGACCTTATTTTGGAACACCATGCATCTCGTCAACTGTGATCTTACCAGCTCAATAGTCTCCTGTTTTGAGGCTAAGATTATGCTAAGATTTTTCTGGTCCCAGTAGAATCGGAATGCATTCTGAGGGTTTTCAGGCTGGTAGTTTACATTTTTTATCTAAAAGAATGATTATATGTTACATAGTACACTGGTAGTTATATGTTGCCATAAGAGAGGAAAAAGATTTGTAAAACTACTCTAAACCTTAAAAAAAAAAAAAAAATTCAATCTACATGGACAAAGGATTTAAAAAAAATTGCACTCAATTAGTGTAAATATAGATTCTTGCTTCTTAATCAGAAGCTTTACTTTAAATATTTTTTGCTGTGGAAATTTTCTTTTTTAATGTAAAAACATAAATTCTCTTTGATTTTTCTTGTGTGATGTCACTGTAGACATTTCAAATATTAAAGCAAATTATTGCTTGAATTGCCTTTAGAATCACCTTAGCGTTTTGGAAATGCTAAGCTTTGGAAGATTAACATCACAATTTCTCTAGGGATGATAGAACATTCTTCTGGTTGAAGTTTAGTTTTTAATAATGTG
Source organism: Cuculus canorus (assembly GCF_017976375.1). Lineage (NCBI taxonomy): Eukaryota > Metazoa > Chordata > Aves > Cuculiformes > Cuculidae > Cuculus > Cuculus canorus. The sequence goes on from NC_071404.1 coordinate 4,829,927, forward strand.
CTAATATGAAACTCTTCATGACCAATATTAATATTTCCACTTGAATATAGATAAAGAATTTCATCTAGATAAAGAAAAGCACTGGTCAAAGTCCATCAAATTTTATAGTGTGAATCGCTGAACTATATTCCCTGGAATAGTTGCTATGGAAATTCTTCTTTGCTGGGTTATTATGTATGCAATGAGGCATTTAAATAACAGAAGAAATTGCAGATAAAGTTTGAAGAACAGAAGTAAATATTTTAATGGGAGCATTCAGAATAATCATTGAATTTTGCGTTGCCTGACACAGTCCTTTTCCTTTTTACTTTATCTATTCTGTTCACAAACTGACCGTACACTTCAGTGTTAGTGGTGTAATAGGTTATTTCCCAAGAAAATTTGGCTAAGTAGAATAAACAGCCATATTACATATTGGCTTTATAGCTAGTGGCTTTATATCAGCCTCTCCAAAGCTACGCAGAATAAAGTTGTTGTTGACCCAACGCAAGAAGCAAGCTTTGAGGTCAAGGTCTCCCTGCAAAGCTCAGTAGCGCAGCAGTAGCGTCCCTGGACTTGAAACGAATGGATCTAGCTCAAGTGTCCTCAGTCATGATTATTCCTTTGTAAACAGATTCTTTTCTTTTCTTGAATCAGATCTAAAAGTGTTATGAGCTTTCCTGACTAAAGTTAGTAAACAAAGATCTGCCACTGTAATTTACCAGTGATTATTGTTCATGTAGCTGGTTCTGAAATGTGCGGCGTTTTAACTAGGGAGAAATTACTCCTGATTATTGTGAAGGATTATGTGAAATCTATAATTTAATTCTGCTAAATGCATCATACACCATCAGCTTAATAGTATAAAAGGCGACAAGAATGAGTCAAAATCTGCCTTCCTTTTTTTTTGCTTTTTGGTATATATGGAATTAACTTTATTTACAAACACTTGAATGTACCATGTTCAGTGGTAAAATGTACCATGTACATGGCAAACACTTGAATGTACCATGTTCATGGCAAACATGTTATGTTCCTGACTTCAAACCAAACAAAAATGCAATGATGATAATCAGAAACTGTCAACAGAAAGTAACTTATGTCTTTTAAATCCTATGTTGATGGAAAACGTATCAGGAAACTTTTTGAGAGCTACTAAGAGAAGAAAGAATTGGAGCAAGTCATTTGAAGAAAACAAATTTAGAAATATTCTCCAAGGGTTATTAATAAAGCCATGAGGTGTGCGTGCAATAGAAAGGGAATGGGAAACAAGAGAAAAGAAAAAAAGAAAACAAAATATTATCTTCAGAAAGATGAAGGTGTACATCATGCTTGAGAATTTTGGGTGCTTTAGTCACCATGTAGTCATCATCAACCTTACATAGTAGGAACTCAGTCTTTTACCATTGAAGAGAAAATTAATAGTGGTTTCAATAAAACAGGTTTGAAGCCCATATCATGGGCTGCAAGGGGAGAAAAAACTCCCCTTGCATAGAAGGGATCTTCTATGATCCCTTTGTGTCATCTTCATTTCTTTGAATTGCCGAATGCCTGATGAATGCTATCTTAATCGGCAGCATTCAGGATCATAATTTTAACTTAAATGTGGTAGATTGACTGCAGCACCAGGAAGTAGAACCTAAAAAGAAAACTAAAGTTAGTTCATGTATTCTGAAGAATGATACAGTATCACTTGAGACTTGAGTCTCAGGTTTGTCAGTAGGAATATGATAAAATATCTGAAAAAAAGATCCAGTTAAAGTCTGGTTTGTCTTTGAAATGTGTATAGTATGTAAGCGGTCAGATTTTTTCAATTTTATTTTGCTGCGTTTTTTTAACGGATCTACTAAGATGGCATAGCTCAAAAGATTAATAAATTGTATGCATTATTTCAGTTATTGCCAGTAAATTATAAAAAATACCTTTAAAAGATTAAGGGACTATCCTAGAACAAATGTAGTTTCCAATTTTCTGGTATTTTTACATGGATTTTACTAGTGGAGTGCTAGCAGAAAAGTTAATTGGTGCTGGATTTCTTTCTTAAGGAAAAAAATCAAATATTAGAGAAATTGAGTTACACAAAGGTTTAGGTGTTTAAAAAAATGAAATATAATGAAAATTAATCCTAATACAGCCAGTCCTTAGTTTCTGGGTGAATAAGATGCTGGTTGCTTCAAATGACCAAGTCTTCTTACTTTGAGTACGCCAAAGTTGCGTTCTGAATTTTATATAGTCTCTTTTCTTGCCTAATACAATACCTGTATAGCCGTATGGTTCTGAAATCATAGTGTTGAACATCTCACAATCACAAAATAAATTTTTCAGTGCTTTGATGGACTGGAGGAAGCAGTGGGTTTGTTTATTGCAAGGAAAGAGAATGGCACAGGTGAGATGACATAGCTAAAAAAAAAACAAAGCTGAGGAAGGATTTGAAACAAAATTTGGTGGCTTCTAATCCAGTTCCATGTCAGTTTCACGCTATATTGTCTAATGTATGCCTGGAAGGAAAATTAGCTTGCTGGAGCTTGTTCTCAAAAGGTCTATGAGGAAATCATAGAATAATTTGGGTTGGAAGGGACCTTAAAGATCATTGAGTTCCAGCCCCCCTGCCATGGGCAGGGACATCCCACTGGATCAGGCTGCCCAAGGCCCCATCCAACCTGGCCTTGAACACCTCCAGGGATGGGGCAGCCACAACTTCTCTGGGCAACCTGTGCCAGTGTCTCACTGCTCTCATCATGAAGAAATTCTTCCTTATGTCTAGTCTAAATCTTCCCCTCTCCAGTTTAGACCCATTGCCCCTCGTCCTATCACTAAAAGCCTTTGTAAAAAGCCCCTTCCCAGCTTTCTTGTAGCCCCTTCAGATACTGGAATGTCACTACAAGATCTCCTTGGAGTCTTCTCCAGGCTGAACAACCCCAGCTCTCTCAGCCTGTCCTCATATGGGAAGTGCTCCAGCCCTCTGGTCATCTTTGTAGCCCTCCTCTGGACCTTGTGAGTGAGGTTACGTTTTGTTCTGCTGGTAACGGCTCATTGCGTGCTTCTAACTTTGGTCAGGATGAGGGACCCCGGTCTGGGAAGCATCTTTGTTTTTGTAGAGTGCATGCTATATGTATGGTCATGAGGAATTATTTGACCGCTACAGACTGGGGGAAGAATGGCTGGAGAGCTGCATGGAAGAGAAGGACCTGGGGGTGCTGGTTGACAGCCGACTGAACATGAGCCAGCAGTGTGCCCAGGTGGCCAAGAAGGCCAACGGCATCTTGGCTTGTATCAGAAATGGGGTCACCAGCAGGTCCAGGGAGGTGATTCTCCCTGTGTACTCAGCACTGGTGAGACCGCACCTTGAATACTGTGTTCAGTTCTGGACCCCTCACCACAAGAAGGATGTTGAGGCTCTGGAGAGTGTCCAGAGAAGAGCAACAAAGCTGGTGAGGGGGTTGGAGAACAAGTCTTTTGAGGAGCAGCTGGGAGAGCTGGGGTTGTTTAGCCTGGAGAAGAGGAGGCTGAGGGGAGACCTTATTGCCCTCTACAACTACCTGAAAGGAGGTTGTGGAGAGGAGGGAGCTGGCCTCTTCTCCCAAGTGACAGGGGACAGGACAAGAGGGAATGGCCTGAAGCACCGTCAGGGGAGGTTCAGGTTGGATATCAGAAAAAATTTCTTCACAGTAAGAGTCATTGGGCACTGGAACAGCTGCCCAGGGAGGTGGTCGAGTCGCCTTCCCTGGAGGTGTTTAAGAAACGGGTGGATGAAGTGCTTAGGGACATGGTTTAGGGAGTGTTAGGAATGGTTGGACTTGATGATCCAATGGGTCCTTTCCAACCTTGTGATTCTGTGATTCTGTGATTCTGTCTACAATGACTTCTCTTGAGGTGTAGGTTGGCTTCTTGATGCGGTTGCAGCCACCTCCCATTGATAGGATAAGCTAATATTCTTGGCTGAAACGTTTAAGCACAATTGAACTGCACAGCCATAGAGAAGTAGCGTTATTTTCTTGGATGCAGTCACTGCCATTATTGCACAGTTCTGTGTTAATCAACACAATTTAGTGAATTGCATCGCTAGCATCCAGAACTGTCACTTTCTTTAGAAAACTGGGGTCATTGGTGTAATCTGTAGGAAGGATATTTTCTGACTGATGGTCCCAGAAGGATTTTATAAATAACTGCTGCTTTACTGGGAGGTGACATCTGTGATTGGCATTAGTGGTGTAATTTAAAGTTATGTATTAGTATAGAGGTTCTGCAGTGAAATAAATGTTCCTGAAAGGTCAAATTGAATGTATGCAGTCAAGTCTGGCCCTCTTCCCAGATTTTATGAATGAAAACATAATATTGGGCTTGTAAAATCATATCCTTTCTCTTTTACTGCAAAGTAGCCCTTTTAGCATACTTCCTTTAGAATTTGTAACTGCTTGTGTAATCTGGTGTGAAGAATGAGATACTTTGCTGTTCTGTTTCCTTGGGTACAAGATTGTCTTCTGTGTGGTCCTTATTTCAGATGATTGCTTCTTTTATGTTACATAGTGAATGCCATTATAACATTTTGACATGCCTTAGCATATGGGTATCGGTGGCCTATACTGAAATTGTTTCCATCCAAAATCTTGCTGGGATGTCTACTTGATACCTGAGTCTTTTGTTTCCATAGTTAGCAAAGGAGAGCAAAAAAACCCAGTAGATATTTTGGGAAAAAATAATGCATTTTGCTGCAGTACAAGAAAATGACTCGATAGTTTCTGTAGGAGTCACACAGCATAAAACAAAGCTGAAGTGGTTTAAAATTCTAGAGTCCTAAATGAATTATATATATGTATTACCTTGGTTTCTTTTGCTTATTTTAAAAGCTTATTTAAAGCTTAGCTTTATTTTTTCTCCACTAAGACCTTTCATGAAAATCTCAAGAATCATAATGTGGCTGTCAATGGGAACTTAGCTTTTCATTTAGCTTTTCTAGAGTTGCTGGCATATTTTAACTACTTTTCCTTTCCAATTATACCTTCTAAAGTAAATAGTCATTAGAGAACCTGATTCTATATTTTACTTATAATCTGGTTTTGAGTATTTCATCATGTACGAACTACTTGAGGTACCCATGGAGTCGATACCTGTGTTATTAAAAGAAAAAGTAGTTACCTGTGGCATCAGCGTGAGGGCAAATGTATGTTCTATGCCTGGAGGGTTCCACCATGGCTGGTGGAGTCATTACTCGAATATAGTTATTTTTTTGATAATGATGAAACTGTTAAAGTAATTTGTTTGAAGTATGATATTTTCAAAATCTCTTTATAGATTCTGGTTTTACATACTCATGATTTCATATACCGTGTTCAGTTTTGGACCCCTCAGTACAAGAAAGAGATTGTGCTGGAGTGTGTCCAAGAAGGGGAACAAAGCTGGTGAAGGGTCTGGAGCACAAGTTGAATGAGGAGTGGCTGAGGGAACTGGGATTGTTTATTCTGGAGAAGAAGAGGCCGAGGGGAGTCCTCATTGCTCTCTAGAACTCCCTGAAGGGGGGTTGTGGTGAGGTGGGTGTTGATCTCTTCTCCTAAGTAATGAGCGGTAGGACAAGAGGAAAATGGCCTCAAGTTCTTCCAGGGGAGGTTTAGATTGGGTATTAGAAAAAAATTTCTTTACCCAAAGAGTGGTGAAGCATTGGAACAAGCTGCCCAGGGCAGTGGTGGAGTCACCATCCCTGGAGGTGTTAAAAAAATGTGCAGATATGACACTTTGGGTCATAGTTTAATAGACGCAATGGTGTTGGGCTGAGAGTTGGACTGGATGATCTTAGAGCACATGCTTTAATGTGCTGAACCATGACAGACCACATTTGAAGATGGGATTCCAGGGGTAAGACATAATTACCCAAACTGGCAGATGACACCGCTTGATTTCTAGATTGGAAGTGATAATGCACTTTTGGTCTGAAATGGTAGAGTTGTCATAACTTGGGACTGTGCTCAAGCAAACATGTGGATCCAACAAGGTTAGCTTGGTGTTGTAGCCAGGTGCTAGTGTTTCTAAACCGCACTGGAACCAGGCTGAGATCCTGTTCTGCTGGATTGAAATGTAAACTGTGCCATAACTGCTTAATATTTAATATTTGCCACCATTTGTACGAAGGGATAAAAGGTTGATTTCCGCCTCCTCTCTCTATCTCCTTAAACTGGGTTTTCTTTTCTGTTTTACACTAGAAGGGAAGAATAAGAGTTCAATAACTGGAAATTTCTGTGATTTGAGGTAGAAGAATGCAATGACTTTTACTTTGCTTTAGTGAAACTGGAAGTGCCATTCAGCCTTATCTAGAAATTTCAACCAATGCTCTAAGGATCCTGACTTTTAATATTGCATTGATCGGAAATGGTGTTATATGTGAAACAGCATTATTGTGCCCTTCAATTACTGTATGTAAGCCTGGAAGAAATTACGTTGTTATTCGGCGGGAGTAATGAAGACCTTGGTGATGCAAATACTGACAATTTAAATACTTGGTTAAATACCAGGCAGCATATATCTCTTCAAAGAACTAACAAAAGTCCTCTAAAACATACCTGCTGTTGTCTGAAGGAGGATATGCAGATTAGAAGATAGGCAAATATTGGATTTAATGGTAATTTCTATAAACTGATGATCTAACACTGCTAATAATTGGAATCTACGTGTGTGCTTGTGTGGGGGAAAAGCTAGTTTACCACTCATGCCTAATGGTGTGTAAAAGGAAATGGGAATTTAGAGGCAAATGCATGAAAAACTCATCAGAGGCTTGTAAACAGGAGCCAGGGTTCAGGATTTTTTTGGATTCAGGCTTCTGTATTTAGATGCTACAGTGTTTTGTTGGGTCAGCAATGTGCAGTGTTAAGCTTTTTGTGTACTACATGAAAAAATCCTGTGTGACAAATCCCATTTCAGCTTGAACTGTGTGGCTCGGCAAGTCTGAGTGAGTCAGACCTCTGTAAGAGGTGAGATTAGAAATGGACTCTCGCGCTATCAGGTCTGGCTGGAAAACCAGTGGCACTGGAAAACGGAAAGGAGACAGTGGGAAAGGCAAGAAATGCACGTAACCTCCAAACCAACATCTCTTTGTTAGAATGGAAATTGCTTTGGAGTTCTGTTGAGTGGCAGTCGGAAGGAATTTTTGATTTTGAATAGAAAAATAGAAACCCAAGTGAAAAGATTTACATAAAATTTTAAAGCTGTTGCGCGTAATTTTATGTTTAAACACTTTGGTAATTGCCAGATTTGAGGAGAAGGAGTTAAAGATTGTATAAATAAGTAAATAACTTAGTGCTCCTTCTTGTTTAACAATGAAAAGCACAGAAGTTGTCTCTTATATTAGAAAGTTGGCTTTTTACAGCATTGTATTCCTACTAAAACTGATCCATGTATTCTGTTCTTCTGTGGAACTTAAGAGTAGCTTATCAAACTGATCTTTAATTTCAGGAAGAACTATATATGGCTTTCTTTTTCTTTTACCTAGAAAGAATAACTTTCCGAGGTTATTTTGAAGTACTTTTTTCTTTGTTTATTTTAAATCTGGGAGGCAGTAAAAATAAAGAAAAGGAGGAAATAGTTCCAAAAGCAACAACAATCTTTCAGTCACATAAATATATTCATATTATCTCACAGGAAGATGAATTAAATATCTAGACTAGAACTGAGATTTCCATATAATTTTATTAGTAATTTTAGGCTGCAGTTTACAACAACAGTAGAAAATTACACTATGGTCCTTTGAGACAGTGTAATTTATGAGGTGTATTTGTAGTAGGCAGCTGATAAGGACAGGATATGAAAAGGAGAAATCATAACCATAAGGAATTGAAGTGACAAAAGATACAATTTCTGTGATTCAAACAGGACAGTGTAAAAGGTTGTTTCAGAGAGCAAGGTCAACTCCGTACAAAGCTTATTCTGAAAATGTTACATTTAAATTAATTAAGTTTATTTAATGGAACTAGAAGTAGCCGGGTCCTTACAGGGTAGGGCTTTTATCTGGCCAGGATAAGCTGACGTTTTTTTATTCCTCTGCTACTTGCTGGTAAAATGAAACAGATTATCTTAAGGCATTCGAAGACAGTGGGACTGTGGGTGATGAACAGATAAGTCTGAATGAAAGTAAGACACAGCAGCAGTGATTAGGGCACTGAATATTTAAGAAAGTGCCATTTTTTCCCTCGTAGGCACTTGTCTCGCTGATGACAGGATCAAAATTAATTCCACTAAGTAGTCTTTTTTGATTTCATGCTTTCTTCTCAGGCATGACCGCTGCGATTCTAAACAAAATATGTAGCATCAAAAACATTAATGAAAAGAGTTAAATTTGTGGCTCCCAATCTGAAGAGAATTGTATAGAAATTGCAAAAGGTGACATTGTAACTTGGGAAGTGAAGATGAATGGTGAAGGTCTGTTCCTTTTAGGTCGTCATATTCTCGGAGGCAATGCTCCTTTTGTCCTGAGATGAGTACAAATGAGAGGAAAGACTAGGACATGTCATAAATTAAGCCAGCCTTCCCGAGTAAGTGCTCTCAAGATGTCTGATAATGTCATTATGGTAAATATCTCATGTTATTTGATCTTCTCAAACTCAGACTTTGGATATGATATTTCAGTAGTAACAGAAAGAAAACATTAAGGTTTTCTTCTTTATAATTTTTAAGGTCTATTATTGTTTTTGTAGGAAAAAGAATAAGTTAAAATCTTGTCTAAGTCAATTTAAAATACTTCATACATATATTTTTCTGCAGTAGTCCTGGCTAAAGCCTTTAGTCCACGAATCTTACTTCCAGTATTCAGTTTTTTAGCAACTATTATCTTAATTTACCCCGTCTACATAAACTTTTCAAACCTGTATTCCTGTAAATAAATTTTGCTACATAGAGATAGACAAGATAATGGTAGATCTACAGAATTAGCATTTTGTATGATTCGGTAATATACTATATAACGGGGCTTGAGCTTTGCATGCGTTAATAGGTTAGATTAATTTGTGGGTCTGATTACATGTGATCTTTGTTGTGATGCATTATATTGTTGCAAGGCTTACGTAGCTAAGATTTAACTTCAGTTAATATTTGAATTTACTACTTGCAAATTATATAGGACTTTTATTTTCTCCCCAAATTGCGTAAGCGGTTACCCATCCTTGCTCAAAAGTTTCTTTCCGATGCCAATTGCATGATGATATTCCCAAATTCATATCTAACTCATATGTAACAAGGGATTTCAAAGTAATGGAAGATTCAGTATTTTAAATTGTGATGAACTTCTAGGGGAAGCTGAATAAATGGTTCTTGTAGAACAATATGAAGAACAAAATGAATCAAGAACCAGTACATTTCTGCTGCTGCTGCTCTTGGAAAGTTTTAATGTCATAGGTGCTGTCATTGGAGAAAACATAAGGGAGACAAGTAAAAAGAAATGGATGGAAGGATTTTTTTTCTTTTAATTTTCCAGTCATTTATACTCTGATCCTTTTTGTAACAAAGCTGGAGCTGGTAAGTTATCTGAGCGTTGCACAAGAGTTTTTTTCTTGGTAGCAATTAAACATGTAAGCACTTTAAAAGAATGAAAGAAAACAGAAACAGAAAAGCTGGGGATAATTTGATAGGATTTCATAATATGACCTCATAGTTTATTAAATTTTCCCCCACTGTGAGAGTTTAAGAGTGTTTTTTTTTTGTGCTGGAAAAATGAGAACAGTAATAGTTTAATGATTTATTTTTTGTGGAAAAAAATAGCATTTACTTTGGAAACAGTTTATTGAAAAGAAATTGGGGGGGTTGATTTGGTAATAATTTTATATTTGGAGAAAAGCAATGTCTGTTACACTAACATCATAGTAGATGACAAATGAAACACAAATGCAAGAATCGCCCAGAAATAAAGTGGAATATTTATTGCTAAGGCATCTGTTTGATTTGTCAGATTATATTATTTTCAGATATTCAAGTGGGACAGTTCCCTATCCATGACACACAAAAGAAAAAAAAATATTCAAAAGGGAAGTATTTTCTTAATGATATCTGGTTTCAGAAGAGATTGCCCTTCTTATGTTAAAAATAATAATTGCTGGTGTGAATGTTTGAGTCCTTCTCTGTGACCTAAGGAATTAATTAAATGCTGTTAAATAGAATCCTATTTCTTGAAATGAGTTCACTTTCTTTTGAGTTTTCTCGTTAGCTACTATCTAACCATTAAGTAATTGCACAAGATCATAATGGATTAATGTAGTATAGAGGATTTAAATTATATTGCCACTTTTGAGAATGCGTGAACTACTAAAGCTCCTTTAAAAGACTGGACTAGAGAAAGGAAGAAAATAATGTGAATGTTTGACCGAATATGACATTTTACCGTCAAATTAAAATGCTATTAAGGAGCTGATAAACTTGACATGGACTAACAAGAGATCTTCCTATTTTGTTGCTGAAACAAGGCATAGGGGAGGGGAGGGCATTTGCACTACCTCTATGGACAAGACAAAGAGAACAGTCCTTGACTAATAAATAGGACATTCTACGTGGTCTACATATGTTGTTTGTGATGTGTTTTCTATCTCTTCTGGCACCAACATCCCCCAGAGTGTTGTCTGAACCTCCTCTTGACTTCTAGTGGCGCGAGCGGCGTTGGAAGCGATGCCACTCTATCTCTGCCTTTTAGGTACTGAAGAAGAAAGTGTCACCACAGATACAACACTTGAGTTATTCTCTGTGCTTGTCATTCTCGGTACTGATTCCTCTCTTCCAGGAACATTGTAGATCTGTGATACGAAGTAGTTTTCTTGAGTGCCTGTGTGCTAAGCTGAATGATTCCTCTATGTGCCTCTTTTAGTAAATGGAGCTGCTCGTGCTTGAAAGGCAAATTGGAGCTGCCATCTCTGTGTTTACCCTCACTATCTTCTGGGTTACTCAAGTTCTGATCTGCCTTGTCAGGGCAAAGCTATTCCTGCTCTAATAGCACTGCATGCCCTGGTTATTTTGTCGCACAAGAAGAAGAAAGGGAGTAAATTTATCTCACTCCAAAAAGTTGGCTCAATCTTTTATTCCCTTGAGGTTTCCTTATCTTCTTGGAGATTGTCTCCGAGTGATTTGTTTCTCTCTTTATACCAGGGTAGACAGCAGGCCAGGGTGTCAACAGTTTTGGATTCCATTTAATGAGATGAAACGGTTGACTCCTTAGAGTGAAGCGTACAGAAAGCACTCCATGATACATTGCTGGGCTATCCTGCAAGGCTCGGGCAGCCTGCAGCTCAGGGGCTGCAGATCAATATCTTAGGAGTATTTTTGTTTGTTTTGTGGTGGTGTTTTTTTTTTTTTTAGCATTCCTTTCCCTTTCACGAATGTATTGACTTAATTTATGAGCTGATGTAAATTCCTAGCATCTGCAGTACCCTGTGACAAGGAGTTCCAAACCCTTTCCTGGTAACTTAACCTGTAGATTTTTTTATTTTACAATGCCTATGTAATATTTTTTTCATTGAAAAAGACAAATTGAAAAGACTGTTTCGATTTTATCCATGTTATTTCAGGACTTGTTGGCTATATTGTATTTCCACTCCATCTTCTGCTTTATGAAGATTTTTAATCTGTTTAGTTGTCCCTTGAAGCCTTTGATTGTTCTTGTTGCCACCGTGTGTTTCTCCGTTCTGCGATATTTTTTGTGGAAAACTGATGGCCGAATGATATTCATGATATGGATTTATAGTGTCATAATAGTGTTTTCTGTTTGGTTCTCTTTTCCTTTCAGAATAATTCCTCAATTTATTTTTGATTGCTTCTCTGTATTAAGCTGGCATTTGCATAAAGTTATTATAATACACAGATTATATTCCTGGGTATTAATGACCTATTCAGAGTCCATAATTATATATATAATCAGGATCCTGGTCCTTTTTTTCTGGTTTTTATTACTTTACATTTATCCAAATTAAATTTCATCTATCCTTTTCATAGCCATTTTAAGAACAATTCTACTCTAAAGTTCTTGTCTGACTGAAGGAAGGGAAGGAAGGCAAAAAGTAAAAAAGCTAAACATTGGATTGTGTAGGTTAGCATTTCACACAGATTAGTTCTCAGAAACATAAAAGAAAGGGGAAAGGACATGGAAGCAGAATAAAATAATAAGGCTTGGACTATCTGTCATTTGAATTATAGGAATATGGTGGATCAGGAAGTCAGTGTGAGATACAGAACAAGTCTGGAATCTGTAGTGTTACCATGAACTTTATGCCTTCTTAAAAAGGATGGACAGACACCCAAGAAGATGTGTTAAAACAGTGTTGGAAATAGACTTTTTCAGTTTATCAAAGTTGTAGTAAAATGTGGGGTGACCCAACAAACCTCCACAAAGTGCTAGACCTGAGAGCAAGACCAAAGGAAAGGATACCCTGGAAGGACACAGTAGAAAGGAGATGTGATTGTTCATAAATCCCTTCGATTTTGATTCTCTCTCTCTCTCTGAATTTTCTGTATTGTAATAGCCAAGCTGTGTTCTAATAAAATCTATTTTTGCTGTTGTAGTATTTTTGGTTCGCTTAATTGAAAGAACAGCTACAAGTAGATCTGGCTTAAAATAGGGGTTGATATAGGGCCAAATTATCAAGTCAAGGTGATGAATCTGAGAAAGTCTCTTGATCTATTAGCTGTTGCAGATATAGTTTAGACTGGCCACTGATTTTGCTGGAATTGTCTTGTGTTCATATGTGGTTGCACCATAGATATCAGCGGCTAATTTAAAAAAAAAAAAAAGAAAAAGAAAAAGATTTTCCTACAGGTTTCTAGAACAGTGATAGTAGATATTCTGGCTGGAATAAACAATGTGTCCATAAGTATGACAATTGACTGATGAAAACTAGAAAGCTGCAAATTTAGTTTGCCGCTTTTTTTTTTTCTCTTTTTTTCCCCCTCATATTTCAGGTCTTGTTTAGTAACGTAAATGTGAGGAAATTATTGGTTATTTTAAAATATGAGTTTGATCCCTTTGAAAAGTACAATGTTATCGAAGGGCCCTTAATGTTCTGCAGGTGTTGCAAGTAATGTTGGTTTGGACTCCAAATTAACACTAAGAGGACAACACAATTATATCTCAGGCAAAAAATAATGAAGTTGTCATGAAGTGTATGAATAGGAAAAAAACAGACTTAGTGGACTCTTCAGTTGTGAAGATAAATCATAGAACCATAGAATCATAGAATAGTTTGGATTGGAAGGGACCTTAAAGATCATGTATTTCCAACCCCCTGCCATGGGCAGGGACATCCCACTGGATCAGGCTGCTCAAGGCCCATCCAACCTGGCCTTGAACACCTCCAGGGATGGGGCAGCCATAACTTCCCTGGGCACTTTATCAAAATGTTCTTTATCATCACTCCCAAACCATTGTTAGTTTGGACCATTACTTGAAACTGAAAATGCCAGTTTTTGAAGTATGCATAGCAGGTGACATTGCAGGCTGCCCAAGGCCCCATCCAACCTGGTCTTGAACACCTCCAGGGATGGGGCAGCCACAACTTGTTCCCTGGGCAACCTGTGCCAGGGCCTCACCGCTCTCATAGTGAAGAAATGTCTTCCTTATGTCCAGTCTAAATCTGCCCCTCTCCAGTTTATACCCATAGAAACAGTGAGTTTGAAGAGTGGTACTTGAGCACCTTCAGTCATTTTTTACTACAACAACAACAAAATATCCCCAAGGGACAGGCTTACGGTGCTTTGTACGTGGTGGCAGAACAAGTGATAGGATGCTGTGGATTAGTGACAGCAGGAGAATCACCTGTTGACCAAGTATTTGGATACAGCATACAAACCCCAAAACTAGTCAGGCTTAATGATTGAACATACCACGAGCAGGGACAAATGGTGATATGGGATACTTCCCATGCTTGTGAGATGAAGAGGAAGACTGATGACGCTCGTTGCTATTGAATGATCTTTGTTTTCCTCAGTTCTACTATGAGGACCCTGGTAAAACCCCAAGCCAGTCATGCATCACTGTGATGGCTGTCAACATACGTTGAAGTTATTGAAGGCATGGATGTGATCCAAATCAAATAAATCTACTGTCTTGAAAACTGGCTTTTTTTCATAATAATATATAAAGGAGGAAACTAAAATAGTAGTATGGTTAGAAATTAGCTGCAATGATAGTAACTTTTTATAGTACTTCTCTGTACATATAAAGTAAACATCAGTTGTCACTAGGTTGTTATCTTCCCATCTCTCGCTTCTGTAAGTAATCCCTTTAGCTAAAGATGGAGAAACATTGCTTAAAACAAAAAAACCCAACCTGTTCATTCTTCACGTCAAATAGTTTTCTATATTTTATGGGTAGTTTTAAAGAAAATAGTGGTTTGTACCAGTCAGTGCCAGTGCCTTTCCAGCCATGTGAATTATGTTGCCATGGAGCGTAAATCTCTAGATGTCACTGGCCTGTCTGACCCTTACCGGCACATTTGTAATTAGCGGGAACTCTTACATCTGTATGCTTCTTATCTTAATGGAAAGTAGTGTTGGAGATTGTATACAATGTTCACTGCTAGAGTTCAGGGGTTCTGGAATTCAATGCGATAAAAGCTGAATTTAGTTTATGCTGGAGCGGGTGAAGCAGCTTCTCTGGAAACCTGCTTATTTCTTTTTATTACCATAAAGCAACCTTTAAAGTATTCACATGGCGGTACAGAATTTTCTGAAATGAAGATCTTGTTCTTTGCTTTTGTTTTCTGGGATTTTTTAATGTCTTTTGGTGCATTTGAGGTTAAGTAGCGAGATCCTCCAGGTTTTATATTTTGACTGAACCAAACATTCCCTCTACAAAACTTCAAGCAGTGTGTTTTGATACTTTGACAGAATGGTGTGCTGGAAGGGAGAGATGCGATTAGTGTAATCACCTGCATAACATACACCGTATCTTTTAATGAAGCCAGTCCTATTTAAAGTAATCCTTACCTCTGAGCTAGTGAAATTCTGCATTTAAAATAAGCAGTGATGGAAAATACATCTCAGGTCCTTAATGTTTTCTGTAGTTTAAAAAAACCTAAATTTAAACCCTGTTTATGAAATACTTGTTTAATTTTAGCTTTCACTCACCAGATTTTAGTATAGCTTGGCCTGGATTGAGGAGTTTGTTACAGTAATTTGCTTCTAAAAATATCTGAAGTTCTCTTGATTTATAATCTATAAATCTGTGTAATCTTTTGTTAGCAGAGCCGCATGCCTGTTTTCCCATTATTTTGTGAGAAGCTGATGTTGGATTCACAGCCGTATTCTGAATTTGTCCTGTTTTTGAATTTTAAACAAAGGCACAAGGTTTTTTTCTGCTTTTCTGGAATGTCTTCAATACTCCACATTTTGAGTAGAAACCAACAGTATAATAGATTAAACAGAGAGAACAGAGCTTTGATTTCTCTCTTCACATTAGATTTTTCCAGAATTGGGTGTAGGTTTTGAGAGAAACAACTGCTTTTGAAACCAGTTATTTTTGTTAAGCGTGCTGTCTGCACTGTTATGGCTTTGGATGTTATCTTTTACATTAGGAATTGCATGCGTTCTCTGATTGTCCACAATTACTTATTTCCTTTTGATTAAAGGACTGTTCTGAATAGAGAGCACAGACCTTTCTTATCTTTAATTAAATTAATTTCTTTGAGAATATAATGGTGATGTGAAGCTTTTGCCACATTGCATTTCACTATTTTTGGACTAAGAAAACTACAGCAAATCCTGTGAAGACGCAGCTGGGGAAGATAGGAGTTATTTAAAACATCCATCAGCATAAGAACAACATCAGGAAAAGTTTCGGTAATGGTAGATTAAGCACAATTAAACAATTAGGTTCTTATTCTTAAAATTTATTTCTGCCATTACGGATTTGTAGTTTGTCCTTTTTTTGGATTAGTAGAACAGTGGTAAATACAGGATGGTACCTTGTTTTCTATCAGAATATGAGACCTTTTCTGAATGAGTTCACTAGGGACAGAGCAACTTCCTTTAATATGTTTAGAGAAAAAGCAGATTTAATGAACAAAAGGTTAGATGATCAATTTCTCTAAGATTTTTAGGAATCTCTTGGAGGCAGTTAATGAACAGATTGACAAATGCAGATACCAGCAACAAGACGATGTGCACATCTAGAAGTTGGTGGGAATGTTCAGAAAGGTATTCTTTGTCCTTAATATTAATTGCTGAGGAAAACGTCCACTATGTTCTTAATGGGCTTTATTTGAAAACAGTTCTGTTTAATGTGTTAATTATGGAGCTGCAAAATGGAAGAGCTCCATGGTGTGGGAACTTCTAGACTTCACAAGGGTAAGCGGAGACTGTTGTCATCGAGCATGTGACGGTGACATTATACAAGCTTCAGGCTGGTTGTAGCTGTAATTCAGACAACAACAAAATTCTGTTCAGTGCAGGGAAATAGTGTTGCGTCTGTAGGAACAAAACCAAAACTCCTTTATTTAAGTAATTAGGAGTTAGATAATTTAAAGCTTAATGGATGAGAAAAACTCGTAGATATGATATTAGCAGTACTTCTACTGTACTGAAACTAGCAGGAAAATAGTCTTCTTAAAGAGCCAACCAAACAAAAAGCACAAAAAAATCCCTAAAGCTCTAAATCTTCATAGGAAAAAATGTAAATTGTTGAATTTGAATGTAGCAACAGTTGATCCTGTGGAATAAAGAGTTCTCTTTCAAATGAAGAAAAGCTGCAGGGAAATACAGAGGTGATGTTAACTGTAGTTTCCAAGTATGCGGCATTGTAAATAGGATACTGACAGTGAAAGGATGACCCCTACATGCAGAAGCAGAAGTTTGCAAAGTCATGGTTAGAGCCAAGTTTAAGAACTTTTTTGAAGAACCGATGGAATATGAGATATAAATCCTGTGTTCCAAGTGTTGCAAGGGGAATAAATGTGTCCGTTTAAACTAAAGATGCTTAATACATCTCTGCTCTTCTATAATGTAAACTGGTATTGACAGTGCCACTTCAACACAGTGAATAAAAATTAACAAGAGGGTTAACAGATTTAGTGAATAAAAGCTTGTTTTGTTTTGTTTTTTTTTTTCTGCAAGGTGTGAGATTAATGTTTGCCTTATGAAGGAACAGAACTTGAAAAAAGTTTTAAAATGTAATGGTTTTATTTCTAAAAAGTAGGTTCAGTTATGCAATCGATCATATCTGCAGCAATCTAAATATCTTATCAAGGTATTTGCTACATGTAGATATTTGCAGCCAACTGGGGGGGGAAATGTGATGGACAGAGAATGCAGAGTATAGGATCTGCACCAAGGACCTGATTTAAAATCATTTGGTTTTCCTGGGCTTGCAGTGTGACCCGACATGAACCAGCATCCCAGCAGCAGTGAGCTCAGAGGCTTTGATCACGTCCAGAACTCTGTGAGAAGACTTTTATTAGGAGGCACTAAGAGCTGTGTGAATACAGAGCGATTTGTGGAAAAATCTTCAGTTCTACAGAAGGGAATTTGGCAATCTTGTGCTGGGGGCTTAGGCTCCTTTTTGATATAGATTGCTTATAATCTTCAATTTCACTGAGCATTTTAAGAAATTCACCTGCCTTGATAGTAAAAGTTCCTTAGTGGGCAAAAGCGTTCTCTTATGAGTAATGTAAGATAAGTTATTTGAATATAGGGATTTTATGTATGGCTGTTTAAAACAGCCTGCAAGCATTTTCATCGCTTACTTATCTTGGAGCAAATTACCTTTCACATCAGGGAATTATACTTCTTATGTTTGTTAGGGCAAACAAATGTGAATCTCCAAAGGTTACTTGTAGAGAACCAACCATTAGATTTTTAGGTGTTTTAAGAAAACGTTGTTCAGCCCAGAGAAGAGAGGGCTCTGGGGAGACCTTATATATGTCCCTCTCTATCAGGGACTGCAGGGATAGGGTGAGGGGAAATGTTTTTAAGCTGAAAAAGAGGAGATTTAGATTAGATATTAGGAAGATTTTTTTTCCTGTGATAGTGGTGATGCGCTGACATAGGTTGCCCAGAGATATCATGGATGCCCCATCACTGGAGTGTTGAATTCAGGGTTGGATGAGGCTTTGAGCGACCTGATCCAGTGGGAGGTGTCCCTGCCCATGCAGGGGTGTTAGAAGTGGATGATCTTTAAGATTCTTTGCAACTCAAACCATTCTGTGATTCTAAAAGTCTTGGGATTTTTGTCTGACATCGTCCTAGCACGAGGGTCTTTCTGCACAGTAAACTCCACTACGGAGTTGAATTTATAGTCCAGCTTCTTGTCCTCCTGTCCACAGACTGTCCTCAGATTCGTGTTATAGTTTGTCTAAACCTTCTGAAGTGGCCCTCTGAAGAACAGGATGCGGCTCAAAGGTATGCTGGACAAAATGGGATGTAGGTTTATACAACCACTGCCACATTGTGGTACCACGTTCCTCAGGTCCATCTTGGGCGATGCTGGTGAGAACCCAAATTTATTGCTGTAGATGTGTGAGCCTTTAAAGTAGAATTATTTTTCTAAGTCATATAGTAGATAAAACAAAAAAAAAAAACCAAACCCAAACCTGGACGTTGCAGAGAACTGAGCTTCGCACAGAATTTTGAAATGTGATATCGCTGTTTTTAGTTAAAGCAGAAGAGGAAGCAGATCGTGTGGATGGGGGTAAGTGGAACCTTTCTGTTACACTACAGTTTCCGCCTTCCCTGTGAGTTCTGCGTGGCCTCTGATTTCTTAAGGCAGTTTTCCCTCCTGGCTCTGTCAGGTCCCGGTGTAGGCAGTTGTCTCCAAGAGCTGATTAATGCGACTGAAGAGTGTGAATGACTCAGCCATTGCCTTTTTATAGCTTTCCCATGTCTGTGTCAGGGCACTCCATGGTCACCATCCCACTGGCTTTGTTACCAAGGCAATCCTCCCCTTGTGAAGACCTTTTTACCTCCTCACTTAACGATGTAATAAAATCTAGAAGTCTGGGGCTGTGTAGTGGCTGCTTCCATTTAAGAACCTTGTTTTGTTGAGGCCAGACCAGTATCTCAACCCAATGTGGAGGTGGAGGCTTAGCAGAAGGGGAGAGAGCTGAGATTCCAAAAGGAAAAAAGCTTAAAAACCCCTCAAAATAAAGATTCTCTGCTTAGTTAAGCTTGGGAGGGGGGCTTAAAGGTTTATTTTGGCTTGGTTTTTCCTGCCTAAGTTTCAGGAAAGAAAAGACAAGAGTCTCATTTATGAAACAAAAGTATGTCAAAAACTTGTTCAAACATGTGGAGACAGATATTCCTCCAAACCATCCGCTCTGTTTTTTTCTTCCCCTCCCCCTTATTTTCTTCTTTCTCCTTTTTCATTAAACAAGGTGGTGAAGTGGTGGGAACTGCCTGTGTCAACTCTGCTCCTATCAGCCAGATCTGCTGGAGGCTGTGCTTGGCTGTCATTGACTAACGATGGTGCTTTTATCTATACAAAGGGGTGTTCTTTATTCCTTTCTCCATTTCTCTTCTACTCCCCATTGTTAGTCTTTGCCCTCTTAGCATTTTCCCTTTATTTCTCTTCTTTGTAATTGTTATGTACTCATTCTTCCATGTGTCCTTCTGTCTCTACTTGTATTATTATATTAGTAGAGACAGAAAATGAGCAAATGGGTTGAGAATTAGTGTTGGAAACCAGGCTCCCTTGAATATCAAGGCTCCAGATCACACCCTACACCTGCATTGCTCACCACTGCGGATAGTTGTACGGTAACAGGGGACAGGACAAGAGGGAATGGCCTGAAGCTCCGCCAGGGGAGGTTCAGGTTGGATATCAGAAAAAAATTCTTCACGGAAAGAGTCATTGGGCACTGGAACAGCTGCCCAGGGAGGTGGTCGAGTCACCTTCCCTGGAGGTGTTTAAGGAATGGGTGGATGAAGTGCTTAGGGACATGGTTTAGGGAGTGTTAGGAATGGTTGGACTCGATGATCCGGTGGGTCCTTTCCAATCTGGTGATTCTGTGATTCTGTAACAGCAGAATCTCAGCTGTATACACCACCAGGTAACACTGCAGTCCTCTACCAGCCTGGTCAGTCAAAAGGTGGGTTTCTAGGACTGTGTTCATGGCTAATAATTCTAATATCTGAGTTTGTCTTGTGCTCCAGCCTACCCGACACCCGTCCTGCGTAATTGAGAGCCGGTTGGGCATCTCTAATGCCATGCTCTTGTACTCTATAAGCATACTCAAGGATGTAACCACTTAAATATTTCGATTTCTAGCTCCCTGTAAAGCACATAAATGCCTCTGTGAAGTCAGTCAGAATTTTTCTGTGTCTGTCACAAGAGACTGTGTATCCTGCTTTAAGGAGTTCCATATTCTTCACATAAGCCTGGCTCTGCGTAGAGAGGTGTTTGTTTTGACATAGTCCTCAATCTAAGGATGCGAACCAAGAAAGCACAGACTGTCATTCAGTTTCTCTGTCGTGTTAAACCAGTTTGTGTCCCTGCTGCTGAAAAGGCATTCCTGTCCTCCCCTTCACCTCTGCTGCGGTATTCAGTGCGTTGCTTGTTTCGTGTGCTATTACTCAGGTGGCTCCAAAGTCACACAGGGAACGTAAAACTCATTTATCTTTATGTAGGATTAGTTGCTGTTCAACAAGGTTATGTTCTTGATGGAATTTATAGCACTGCTACGAGGTGCAAAGGATAGAAACATGCAGAAAGAGCTGAACTGGCCTCTCAACTGTGGAAGATCGGGTGCGTTTAAAGCACCTGTGGAAGTGCTCTGTGAGTCTGGGTGTGTGGACTGGAAGCCAAGATGATAACTGATGCGGGAGAATCATTTGTAAAGCATACTTTTCTTTTACCATTCCATGTGATTCTCTTGAAGTATTAGAATATTACATTTAATATTTGAAAATGAGGACTTAATTGTTATGGTTTTGCCTCGTCTCATCTTACTGTCTTTCTGCTTTGGTGGACATCTTTCTTTCTCATTTATGAGGACTGTTTTTTGCCTTCTGGTTGCAAAGATGCTGTTGGGAGTATAGAACTGTGCTGCCAGTATTCCCTATCTGGTGTTGCCACCACATCAATCCTAACAATTTGCTATGAATCAGGTCGAATGTTTTTTTTTTCTTCATGCAGTATGAAATGTTTAGAATCTGTATTTCATGTCTGCAGTGCTCTGCATTGCAGATACAAACAGGGCGAACAACTTCAGGCCTGTTCTTTCTAAGAAATTATCTGTTTGCTTCAACAAATGTTGCTTTTGCTCATGTAGAGTTAGAATATTTTTACTGTTACTTTTCACTTGCAGCATAGAAATGAGATGCACTGCCTCTTGTGAGCAGTTTATGACCATCAGAATGAACATTTATCTCAGTTGCAAGGAGAGCAGGAGTATTGCAGAGGAAAACTATGTCTGATAGGCAAACAGGTAATTTCACAGGTACGACATTTGGATTTTGTAGACGACACCAAAAAGTAAAATAAAAGTTTGGTAATAAGGGTAGTTGTAGGGTTAGGTTATTGGCAACTGTTATGTTAAAGAATTCCAATGACATAGTTAGATTTTTGGCTATAATATCCAATAATTATTACCCTATAATATCCAATGAATTGTTGACGAAAGTAAAGATAGGCTTTGAAGATAGACTGCCTGAAAAAAATGTTCGCATTGAACAAGAGTTACCGGACCAGGTAGAGACATTTCTGTTTTGCTGTATTTAGGAACAGCTAAAAGCTTTTAAAAAAAGTTGAACGTATCTAGGAAGAAAAGTTAAGTAATAGAATTAATTAAATATATTCTTGAAAAAGTGTGGGGCTGCTTTCAGGATTAGGACTTCAATCATCTGTATTACTAGCAGTGCTGATTATTTCCTTTCCTATTTGATAATAACTAATTTCAAATTCAAACTTCATAATCACGTGTTGCCAGTTGATAGTACATGTGAACAGCAGAGAATAAGTATCACTGAAACTGTCTGCTACGACTGTGAGAATGGGTCCAGAGGAGGGCTGGAGCACCTTCCGTAAGAGGACAGGCTGAGAGAGTTGGGCTTGTTCAGCCTGGAGAAGAGAAGGCTCCGAGGAGATATTATAGTGATCTTCCAGTACCTGAAGGGCCTACAAGGAAGCTGGAGAGGGACTGTTTACAAAGGCTTGTGGGGATAAGATGAGGGGGAACGAGTATAAACTGGAGAGAGGCAGATTTAAGCTTGGTATAAGGAAGAATTTCTTCATTTTGAGAGTGGTGAGGCACTGGCACAGGTTGCCCAGGGAAGTTGTGTCTGCCTCATCGCTGGAGGTGTTCAAGGCCAGACTGGATGGGGCCTTGGGCAGCCTGATCCAGTGGGAGGTGTCCCTGCCTGTGGCGGGGGGGTGGAGCAAGATGATCTTTAATGTCCCTTCCAACCCAAACTATTCTACGATTCTATGAAATGTTTTCTTAATTCTGCAATCGCACAAACACAATGTGAATTTCAATTCAATGAGTTTTACTCAATGAGTTTTAAATTCAGTGATTTTTACCCCATAGAACAATCAGTACATGTTTCTAAAAGGTTGAAACCTGGATGAGAAACTGATTTCACATTTTGAAGAAAGATTATTGTGGGAGTATGTTGCTGAGTATTACACAACCCCAATCCAGATGTAAGCTCTGAAGCAGTTGATGCTTTCAGAGAAGTACTTAAGGCTAATGGTCTGGGGACTATTTGGTCAAACAGTTCTAAGATATAGTCAGCATCCTTTCGTTTATCCAATTGCGGTTCACCTGTTCAGTTCTAGGTAGATTGTTGTAGAAATTGCAAGGAAGAAATATTCCATCTGTTGTGTGCATACATGTGGGCAGGTAACTGCTTTTTAGTCTTTTTTTCATTTAAAATTGCTGTCGTGACAGCAGGTAGAGTAATGTTGAGGAAAATGCACTAATTTGACTTTTTAATTTTACTTATTTGTTTTTGCGTGGTAGTTTTTACTGCAAATGAAAAACTTTATAGGCTTTTAATAAGGCTTTTTCTTGTGTGTTTCCTTTTTATAGTTAAAAGCATTTCTCACCCTTTCATATTGAATGTTGAAGAATATTTTTCCTGTTTCTTAGTAAAGGTTAAAACAGAGGCAGTATTTGTATTGAAACAACTGATCATCCAGGTTATCTTTTATCACCAGTATGATTGCCACCTACTGAAATGAGTTTGCTTTTGTAGGCTTTGAACTATCTTACAGCTTTGAATATGTTTTTTTTATAATGAGAGGTGTACGTTTCAGTACCTGTTAACAGTTAGTGAGGAAAATCATGCTTATTAAGAAAGAAGAAACTATATTTGACATCTTTAAAAATATCTTAACTCATAAATTATTGACTAAGATAATTGTCTACTTAAAACTTACTTTTTGAATACATAGGCCAGCGGGAGTAGCAACCATCTTTACATAAAAAAGAGGTTCTGGAAGACAATTAAACATTGTCTTATTATAAAAATGAGAATAGCTCCCACTTTAACCATGTTTACAGCGACTATAAGCTATCTCATAGTTTTCTTTAATCATAGATATAGGTAGAGAAGGACCTGGGGGTGCTGGTTGACAGCCGACTGAACATGAGCCAGCAGTGTGCCCAGGTGGCCAAGAAGGCCAACGGCATCTTGGCTTGTATCAGAAATGGGGTCACCAGCAGGTCCAGGGAGGTGATTCTCCCTCTGTACTCGGCACTGGTGAGACCGCACCTCGAATACTGTGTTCAGTTCTGGACCCCTCACCACAAGAAGGATGTTGAGGCTCTGGATTGTGTCCAGAGAAGAGCAACAAAGCTGGTGAGGGGGCTGGAGAACAAGTCTTATGAGGAGCGGCTGAGAGAGCTGGGGTTGTTTAGCCTGGAGAAGACGAGGCTGAGGGGAGACCTTATTACTCTCTACAACTACCTGAAAGGAGGTTGTGCAGAGGAGGGAGCTGGGCTCTTCTCCCAGGTGACAGGGGACAGGACAAGAGGGAATGGCCTGAAGCTCCGTCAGGGGAGGTTCAGGTTGGATATCAGAAAAAAATTCTTCACGGAAAGAGTCATCGGGCACTGGAACAGCTGCCCAGGGAGGGGGTCGAGTCACCTTCCCTGGAGGTGTTTAAGGAACGGGTGGATGAAGTGCTGAGGGACATGGTTTAGGGAGTGTTAGGAATGGTTGGACTCGATGATCCAGTGGGTCCTTTCCAACCTGGTGA
Source organism: Cuculus canorus (assembly GCF_017976375.1). Lineage (NCBI taxonomy): Eukaryota > Metazoa > Chordata > Aves > Cuculiformes > Cuculidae > Cuculus > Cuculus canorus. The sequence continues at coordinate 4,854,054 of NC_071404.1, forward strand.
TTCTGTGATTCTGTACTTTCAGCATTGTAAAGCAAGAAACAATTCGTAAGAGTGGAAACTAATAGTAATTTTAGCATACACTAGATATTATCAGATAATTCTGCCAATAAATCTTTGCAAATGAGAGGAGACTGTGGGCTGAATTTATTTTGATTTTGTTCTCTGAATTGTTTGAGTTTTTTATGTTACTGGAATTAACTTGTCATATAAATATAGCTTTCTAGAAAAAACAATTTTAAACATTTGGGTTATTACGTACAGAGGGCTTGACCTGGATCTCACTTATGCAGTATACAATGTGATATTACTGATGTGTCTCTCCTCGCCAGAGCTCTCATGGTGTTCTAGGTTTATGGAACGTCTAATTATTTTTTTCCAAATTTAAAATAAAGGGAACTATTTAAACTGGAATTATTTAAAATGAACATTTTTTTCATTATTTTTTTCTTTCCCTTTTTTTACGGACAAGCTAGTTTACAGTGGCATTGCTTGTCATCAACTACTTATATCACTTTCCAGCTCCATGAGGTGCAATATATATTTCTTACAATCTGACAGTTGGTTTTTTCGGTATTTGAAATTTCAAAAATGAAAATTCTCTTGAAAAAGACTCTCTTGAAAAATTTCATGAAAGCCTGAAATGGGAAATAAAATTACATCAACTTACTTTGTCCTTGTCTTAGATCTTGTTTAAGCTTTTAAGGCTACGATTATCTGAAAATCATAGAATCATAGTATCATAGAATAGTTTGAGTTGGAAAGGACCTTAAAAATCATCCAGTTCCAACCCCCCTGCCATGGGCAGGGACACCTCCCACTGGATCAGGCTGCTCAAAGCCGTGTCGAACCTGGCCTTGGACACCTCCAGGAATGGGGCAGCCACAACTTCTCGGGGCAGCCTGTTCCAGAACCTCACCACCCTCATCGTGAAGAAATTCCTCATGTCTAGTATAAATCCTTTTTGTTTTTCAACGTGTACTGCCATTTTTGGTGCAAAATGAAGAAATCCTACATACTTTGGGAAAGTTTTACTAAAGAGCTGAACAAGATTGTTGAATTTGTTGTATTCCATGTATTGGTGGGTTGACCTTGGCTGGCTGCCAGATGCCCACCAAGCTGCTCCCTCGCTCCACCTCCTCAACAGGACAATAGGAGAAAATAGGGTTAAAACCTTGTAGGTGAGATAAAGGCAGGATGAGCCCTTACTGTTAGAGGCAAAACAGACTTGACTTGGAGAAAATTAATTTAATTTATTTCTAATAAAATAGTGAGGTGAAAAAAAAAGAAAGATAACATCTAGAACACTATTCCTTGACTTTTTCCCTTTTTTTTTTTTATCTCCTAGCTCTTCTACTTCCTTGCCTTTCCTATCTGAGTAGTGCAGGGGATGAGGAATGAGGGATGCAGTCAGTTCATAAGGCTTCTTCTCCAGTGTGTGTTCTCTCCATGGGCTACAGTCCTTCAGGATACACATCCTACTGCATGTGCTGTCCACGGGATGCAGTTCCTTCAGGACATACCCATCTGCTGCAGTGCTGGGTCCTTCATGGCCTGCAGTAATATCTGCCCCCGATGTGGTCCTCTATGGGCTGAAGGGAAATACCGTGATCTTCATTATGGGCTGCATGGGAATCTGTGATCCGGCACCTGGAGCACCTCCTCGCTTCTCCTTCTCTGGCCTTGGGATTTACAGTGTGATAGGGTAACGGGTATAGGAAAGAAAAAAAAGTTCTGAATCTAAATGTTGAAGCACTCTGTGGATGTTTTAGCAGTGCACCTGGGAGTTCTGGGGAGCAGAGGAACACAGATATTACAGAGCAGAGAACATTGATATTTTGTGATTTTTTCTGTTATAGGGAGTATGACTTCTGCAACATCACCTATCATTTTGAAATGGGACCCCAAAAGTTTGGAAATCAGGACTCTCACAGTGGAGAGGCTACTGGAGCCACTTGTTACCCAGGCAAGTATCTTCGGTTTGTTTGCTTCTTCCTTTACCCTGATGCTGTGTTTACTCATTTGAAATAATTGTCGTAATAACCTTTGATAATAAAAGCTTGAACAGTTTTTGTTCGTGATCTCTAGTGGAAAGCTCTGTTCAAACATGTTTAGAAGTTCTTGTTCTAAATAATTTACAGACTCCAAGTATGAGTGGGAATACAGTAGCAACAGCTATTTACTTATGTTTATCTTTTAAAAGCAGTTCAGAAATCTGTGAAATGGACCATTTAAGACATGGGTCTGACTGAATACCTACTCTTGATTTATTCTTGTATTACCACAGAAGACAGGTTCGCATTAAAAAGAGACAAACCCAACCAACTAAATTAAAGAAACTGTTAAAACCTGTTTCATTTCATGCTGTGATCAATTAGGAGTGTATACTCAACCTGTTATCTTTCAACTGAGTAAAATTTGCTATATATTGGTTTATTTGGCTTTTAACCGAGCAGACCAGTTTCTTTTTTTATTTTTGTATATCTATGCAAGTCACATTTCCTATGTCCGTACAAATTGACATCAGCTGTGCTAAGCAGAGGAGAAGGAGCTGTGTGGTCCAGAGAAATACGGCAGCAGACATCAAACTTCTGTCACCATCAGTGTGATTTGCTGAGTCTGTGACCTGGTGTGTTTCTTGTCCGGAATTGCCATTAATAATGGGAAGATGGTTGCATAATATTATCCCAGTAAGCTACAAGATGTGTAGCTCCATTATTTAAAATACACAAGTAATTTTTCTTCTAGGAATGCTCATTATATTAAAAATGAATGCCAGCTAACCCCATCTGTCCATCCACCTGTTCTTAATGATTTTCTCATAGACACTCTGTGGATCTTGAGATTGATCTGCTGGATAGAAACACAGGCCTTCTTTTCAGTGTGGGACCAGACTTATGTTTTCATTTGCAGAATAAAACAGAGAGAAAATATAAGTTACTACTTCTTTAATTCCTCCCCCAAAATGATATCTCTATGGTTTCTATGCTCCTGGCAGAGAGTCACTTTATAAAGAAATTATACCTATTCTTCTTCCTTTGTTTTTGAAAAATATAACATTATCCTTCTGTTATTCTGGACGTGAAAGTCTCTAACAATGCACTCAACTTTACAGACTCAAAAAGCTGAGTGATGTTAATGTTTCATTTCATGTAGCTGTTGATACCATTGTAATGAACTTTTATTATAAACCTTGATAATTTGGTTGTTGATATGGAAGACAGACAAAAATCTTGAATTAATTTTGATACCAACTGAAAATTAGGTCACAAGCTTTCTGTTATTCTGATCTTGGTTTTGGCATGGAAAGTGAAGCTACTGTGAACCACGATCTGTTGTGAAAAGAGCAAATTACCTTGCCCGGAAAGGAGAATCCATCAGCCAAGAAGTGAAAACAGCATTGCACTTTGGTTGCACTCAAGTTACTTTAGTTATCCTTTGGTTTAAATAGTTTTATGTTTTGTAGCATGCCTCAACAAATATAAATAGAGAATCATAGAATCATAGAATGACTAGGTTGGAAGGGACTCACTGGGTCATCAAATCCAACCATCAAGAAATTACAGGTTGAACTAGTGGGCATGGATTTCTTCAGGAGTGGAAGCTTTGGTGCCCAAGATCCTTACTTTTGTGTTTTGATTATGAACAATGTATTACTATTTTAGCAGTATGTCAGAACTTGAGAAAACAAAGTGCAGTCTGGAGGAGGTACAGAAATGTTGGGCTGTTGTGTTTCATTCAACATTTACAGATATAACCATTCTGATTTCTTAATTCCATAGGTTCCTAGACAGTATGTACACATAGGAAAAACTTTTGAACATGTAATTTGATTTATCGTATTAGAGAAGTAAGCACTTTTAATTCTTTTGTGCCACTTTGATTCCAGTAAAGTATGTTCGACTAAAGCATGTTTTCGTGAGCTGCACAATGTAATCACGAAAGCTTCAAGTGATGAGAAATGTGCTACCTTCAGATTGTGTTTATCTGTTGCATTTTTAGCTAAGTAATTCAACTGCTCTTTCTGTTTTTCTCAGATAAGTTAACGATCATCCCAGTTTAAAGGCTTTCCTATTTTTTCCTGCTTAAATTGCATATGCAGTCTGGTCAAGTCAGGAATAGTATCTCGTTTACTTCTGTTTGGGCTTAGATTGCAATCTGCCTGTGCAGTGACAACTTCCACAAGACACCATGTGCACATTCCACATGTAAAGATTTTGATCTCCTTAAAAAATTTCAAAACATTTTCCTTCCTAAAGAGAACATCAAATTTGAAAGTTTATTTTGGCAAATAAATAAATACATAAATATTTAATCCATGTTCGATTTTTACTCTGGAGGCTGCTGTAGATTCAGAAATCCTTCTTAACATGGAAATTAGAGATGTGAAGTTCTTCCATAAGTCAATAAAAAAATAGGTTACTTGTAAGAAGAGAGAGATTTAAGGGCTACAAAATGCAACAGAACTGTGCTACACAGTTCCCTGAGCAACCTCATCCAACTTTAAAGGCAGCTGTACTTTGGCCAGGAGTTTGGAGTAGATGACATCCTGAGCTCCTGTGAAGCCAAAATTTTCTCATTCTGTGGTTTCTAGGACGGCCAAGACAAACCAATGTTTTATTTTGCATTCACACTTGGATATTAAGAATATTCTCTTCCTATCCAAGCTGTGTATAATTTTGGAGAATGCTTGAAAAAGCAGAAGTGGTTGTACACGTCTTTGGGCTCCAAAATTGCTAATAAAGCCTTTTCTGTCTGTGTATCTGTGTGTGGGGGATTTAGGCTCTGAACTCAGTGTATATATTAGCATGAGTGATAAATGTTCAAATGGTGGTGCATCCACTGGTTTCCACTGAAATTTCAGGGCATAGTACAGAAATGCGATGGGGATTTGAGAAAGAACACCTCAGTAAACCACGAGAATGGTGTATTAAAATTGAATTTTAGACAAGCTCATTAGTGTTCCAGATGAGAAAATACAGATAACCTATGAATTGATTTGGAAGAAATTGTCGGACGGGAAGGTTGTCTGAGCTGGAGGCAAAAAAAAATTCCATTAACTGATCATGAGAACACATTAGAAATGACAGAATTGCATTTATTCTAGGAAGCCTTGAACTAGCAAACTAATTAAAACTTTCACTGTTGTCAGAGATGTAAGAGTATTGCTCGAGTACCCGTTTTCCCAGTGCTTGTCATATTTGAAGAGTAACAGATAAGCACTGCCACATATCTTTTATCGCATTATTGTTGTTGAGATTTGGTAAGAAATGTGTGACTGAAAAATCATAGAATCGTTGGAAGGGACCTTTTAAGATCATCCAGTTCCAACACCCCTGCCGTGGGCAGGGATACGTCCCACTAGATCAGGCTGCCCAAGGTCCCATCAAACCTGCCTCCAGGGATCGGGCAGCCACAGCTTCCCTGGGCAACCTGGGCCAAAGTCTCACCACCTTCATGTGAAGAAATTCCTCCTTATGTCTAGTCTAAATCTTCCCCTCTCCAGATTATGCCCATTACCGCTCGTCCTGTCCTCACAAGCCTTTGTGAACAGTCCCTCCCCAGCTTTCTTGTAGCCCCTTCAGGTACTGGAAGGTCGCTATAAGGTCTCCTCGGAGCCTTCTCTTCTCCAGGCTGAACAACCCCAACTTTCTCAGTCTTTTGGCCAAGATCAAGTGTAGTGTAGTAAAAATGTATTACAATATCTTTTCTCAACAATATTGAATTTAATAATTGAAATAATAGAATCGTAGACTGCTCTGGGTTGGGAGGGTCCTTAAAACTCATCCAATTCCAATCCATGGGTAGGGACATCTTCCGCTGGATCAGGCTGCTCAAAGCCTCATCCAGCCTGGCCTTGAACACTTCCAGGGATGGGGCAGCCACGACTTCCCTGGGCAACCTGTAGCAGTGCCTCACTGCCCTCATTTTGAAAAACTTCCTCCTAATATGCTTCTTTTCTCTGGCTTCAATGTCACGATCATCTAAAAGTATAAAGCAATTGTATTTATTGCTAGTTTTGTTTTCTGAGAGTTTGTAGCAGTTAACCTTTTTACTAGAAAGCTTACAATTTTTAATTTTATGATTTTTTATAAGGAACTGTAAAACTAAAATATATCCCGAAGGAATCCTGCCTCTCATTCTCACCTTCATGCATAGTAACCAAAATAAGTTGCAGTTATGTTTGTCAGACTGTGGATAATTTTTGTAAGAAAAAAACATTTGTGGGAAAGGCTTAAATGCTGTTGATTGATGTTTCATGTGTAGCTGGAAAATAGTGATTGCAGTGGTTGCCCATAAGGACTCAGGAGACGCTTTTTTGGTTTCTGGTGGTTTAGTGTAATAATTAATACAAATATGAATACAAGTAATAGATGTTAAGGAGAGGAAAAAAAAAAACCCTAAAGTAACCAACCATAAATGAGCAACATTAATATATATTTTTTAAAACATAGAGAATACTCGTATGTGAACACATGGATGAAAAGATGAAGGAGTTGCACATAATTTTTGCAAATATTATTTGCTGTTTTGATGAGATTTCAATTTTCTAGTGTCAACCTTTGGTTCTTTTGGGTAGCTTTTGGTAGGTATTTTAAGTAGCAGTGTGGATGTTTTACAAATGTACTTTATTACCAGAGCCATGCAGCAGTTGTGCCTTTTAGAATCTTTTAAGTTTTTGGACTATTATGAATTATTTCAGAACTGTAACAATAACACAAATAATGGCGAGTGTTTGTGTTGCAGAGTTTTTCATGGCTGATTGTGTTTTGCTTCCGTATGACACATTTTTGTCCTTCTGGAGTTGCTGTGAAGAAACAATTCTGAATTGCAGTGTGTGTTTCGTTTTTTTTTTCCCCATAAATTTAAGTTGCCCGTAGCGTATAATGAAACAACGGGATGTTGTAAGGCAGAAAAAAATCAGAGATTAATCATTTGGGGTTTTTTTGTATTTGTGTATCTATAAAATCAACAAGTAATTAGATAAAATTTCAAATAGTTTTAATTAGTGCAGTTTATTTAGAAAAATCATAATAATTATGGCTGATGGTATACTTTATGACTTCTTCTCAAATAACTTTTGTCTAATCTAATCCCTGATGCAGTGTATTTTGACAATGGACTGGTTTCTGTTTTGCTGTGAGAGATTTAAATATACTCCCAACCATTTCTGTTAGTCAGATATTATTTACATTTGGAGAACCTTGCTTTTATTGCATTTGAATGCTAAATCTGCTAAATGCTAAATATATTATTGATCATAGAATCACTAAGTTTGGAAAAGACTTATAAGATAATCAAGTCCAACCATCAGCCCAACACCATCGTGCCCACTAAACCATGTCCCAAAGTGCCGTACCTGCACATTTTTTGAACACTTCCAGGGATGGTGACTCCACCACTTCCGTGGGCAGGCTCTTCCAATGCTTCACCACTCTTTCAGTAAAGAAATCTTGTCTGATATCCAATCTAAACCTCACCTGGCACAATTTGAGGCCATTTCCTCTCATCCTATCACTTGTTACTTGGGAGAAGAGACCACCTTCCACTTCCCTACAATCTCCTTTCTGGGAATTGTAGAGAGCGATGAGCTCTCTCCTCAGCCTCCTCTTTTCTAGGCTAAACAATCTCACTTCCCTCAATCGCTCTCCATAAGACTTGTTGTCCAGACCCTTCTACAGCTTCATTGCCCTTCTCTAGACATGCTCCAGCAACATGATGTTCTTCTTGTAGTGAGATGCCCAAACTTAACACAGGATTTGTATTGCAGCCTCACCAGTGTCGAGTACAGGGGAGTGACTTCCCTTGTCCTGCTGACCACACAAATTTTGATACATGCCAGAATGACGTTGGCCTCCTCGACCACCTGAGCATTGGTTATTGTTGTCATGGAGCTGTATCTGAACCACACCTACACATGTAGACACACGAGTATACTTTTGGAGGATTTGTGCATGTGTAAGCATGCTTCGAAGAGTTTTGAGAAAAACACTATCTGGTAATAGGGCGGCACTGTTTGCCTGATACACACTTTCCACCTGGGTTAGTAATTGTGCGATTTTTGTGTGCAATTTTTCTGGATTCAGCTGAAGTTATCTTCCAGATGGATCTCGGGGCAAGTAAGTTATAAAGGCTTATGTTTGATCATTTGAGCTCGATTCAGCTGTGAATCTCTGTGAAAAGGTTAATCTCTTTTATGTTTTCCTTGAACAGGACTGTTTTCCCAATTGTGAAGTTAGTTTCTGTTTAAGCTCTGTTTCAGAACACCCTCGGATCTGTGGCATTTCTGGGAGTGCAGGAAGTTGGACTGCACACTATTCTTTGACATGGGCTAATTAGGTGATGGCTGTTTGTGTCAGGGAGTCAATGTCAACACCTATCGAAAAACTAATTCCGAATTTTTATTCTTTAATTGAAGCTGAACTTTTAACAGGAATGATGAAGTTATTTTGTTTACTAGAAACAGAATCCTCCTGACTTTCTCCAGTGTTATGCTGTGTATATCTGTACCTGCCCATGTGTAGAGGGATTGGAACTGGATGATCTTGAAGGTCCCTTCCAACTCAAATCCATTCTACGATTCTATGATGATCACAGGATCACAGAATGACCTGAGTTGGAAGGGATCCAACAAGAACTCAATGATCCACAAGGATCATTGAGTCCAACTCCTATCCCTACATAGGACAGCACCAAAATTCACACCATGAATACGTGCTAGTGCAATGAGTAAGTTCTGTGAAGGAGTTTCCTGGATGTCTTTGCACATACATTGAATAATTGAACAATGTGACTTGATACAATTGTGTAGGTTGTGACATGGCCTGGACTGTTATATGAGCAGAAGATAGGTGCACTTTCCCACCTTCAGAGCTGATCTCTTCTCAGAATTTGAGTTTCTGTATTCATGAAGGTGGAGTCTTTTTTTGGATCCTAGCTTCTGACATCTTCTCATCACAACCAAACCAAGAGAAGAGACACAGGGAATAAATATGTGTCTAAGAAGACATACCCCATACAGAAACACAGCTTTATATAGATGGTGTGCACATCAATATTACCCCTCAACTCCATATCTCATTGCTTGGCTAGTAGGGATACCAGTTGTCCTTGCAAAGACTGTCAGTTTTAACTTCAGGAGAAGGAGAACTGCTGTAAAGTTTCCCTCATTATGGCTGATTAGAATATAATCATAATAGGGCTATGTCTTGAGTGAAATATAATACAAAAGCAATAAGAAAAGGCAGGTAGCTGAATGCAAGCTAGACTAAACATTGAGAAGTTTTGCCGCTATTTCCACTTGCAGCTCAGTTGCAGGAATGAAAAGATTGCGGTGGACAGATCAGGGCAGGGGGAAGCTGGGTGAATGTTTCCTGTAGGACATCCATTAGGGGAAAATTAGTGCAAGGAATTGGATAGCTGAAGCCTGGAAATTCCTTGATACTGTTTTCATCCTGAGTATTTCTTAGTGCCCAGTGACAGGGCGAGTTGAAATGGTGCAAATTTGTGCCAGGAGAGGTTTAGACTGGACATGAGGAAACATTTTTTTACTTAGAAGGGTGGTCAAATACCTGTCACTGCTTAAGAGGGACTTGAATAATGCTGTTAAGAACATGCTTTAAATTTGTATCAGCCCTGAATTGCTCAGACTAGATGATTGTTGTAGCTCCCTTCCTACTGAAATAGTCTAGCATAGTCTACTCTACTCTACTGAAATACTACAGCCTGAGTTTTGAAACTTGTCGGTTTTCCTAAACTTAATCTTTTCCTGCAACTATTGCATGTAAGAGTTTTCAGAAACTGGAGTTCTTGCCGGGGTTTTTCATACTCTAGGCAAGAAGATCAAGCTACTACAAATAATTATTGCAATATCTTTCTTCAACTTATAGCCTTGAAAATGCGTAGCAAGATGCCGTGAAACAGGGCTGAGCCTTTTTCTGTCCTCAAATGTACAACTCAGCAGGTTCTTAAAAAATCTGTTGATTTAATTGGGGTTATTGCTGTAGAAGATGAGCATCTAAAGATTTTAAGGAAGAGTTGGCTTTGGTTGCATTTTTAATTGATTCCTTTGAGTTTGCTTGAAATGCAGTTATAAGTTTTGGGGATTTTTTTTTTAATAATATCTTGTGAGCTACTCGTCATTTCAAAAAATTTGCACAGTCAACAAATGTATCAGCAAATTACAATCTTTTTGTCAAAAATGAAGCAGGATAGGTGTATCGGCTTATGTTTTAAAAGATGATTGCATGATTAATAGATGGTGGCCTTGTTAGAAAAGAAGTAACGTGTAGGGGTCCACAGCGGGCTGAGGACCCCTGCTGATCATAACCCAGAGGGAGATCATGGGACAGGAAGTGGGCAAACGATACAGGACCGCGTGAGAAAGTAGTATCATCCACTCACATTATATGTAAGTTAATATATATAAGTTAATATATATATAAGTTTATATATAAGTTAATCCAATCATGCGGAGACGCGTGTGTTAATAAAGGGTATAAGAGGCACGTGAAGATCAAGTGTGCGCCGGCCAGCTATGTAACTTCAATAAAGAAACTTGCTTCCACATCACCATGTCATGTCTCAACATGGTTTTCATTTTGGCTGATAAATTCTTATTGGTATCATAAACTTATACTTACTAAAAGTATTTGTTTTTCTAGTGCTTATAAACCATAGAATCGTAGAATAGTTTGGGTTGGAAGGGACCTTAAAGATCAGCTAATTCCAACCCTCCTGCCATGGGCAGGGACCCTTCCCACTGGATCAGGTTGCCCAAGGCCCCATCCAACCTGGCCTTGAACACCTCCAGAGATGGGGCATCTACAGCTTCTCTGGGCAACCTGTGCCAGTGTCTCACCACTCTCATGATGAAGAAATTCTTCCTTATGTCTAGTCTAAATCTGTCCCTCTCCAGTTTATAGCTGTTGCCCCTAGTCCTAACACTACAAGCCTCCAGAATTATTATAATAATATATATATTAGTACTAAATCTAGGACACTAATAATGTAACTGTGTGCTTTAACAGGGGCTTAACTTGAAAAAAGTTGTTTTTACTATCACCAAATGTGAATCAAATGTATTAAAAGAAATAATATAAGTCACATACTGTATGAACAGGGACTTGGTATGTTTTGTTAAGCAGCAGCTTCAAAATAGCTCTTCAAATATCCAGCTGAATATGAGCTTTTAGTAGCAAAAGATAAGATGGATCAGCTGGTGGATATAAAGGAAATTTAGTGTGGCAGTACTATTGTTATAACATAGCGTTAATGAGGTTATTATTGGAAAGGTTCCCTATTCGCAAAAAAGATGTTGACAAATTGGAAGGCAATCATATGAGTCATGTGAATGATAAAAGCTTGGACTTCTAGTGGCAGACTAAAGACATTGGATGTATTTCATTTATATGTAGGCTTATCGATAACAACAACAACAACAAAAGTCTTAAATTAACTGCCAGTATAGATTTTAAGACTATTTCTGGTACCACTTACAGTGTAAATAATATTCTAGAATTAATTTCAACTACATTCAAATATGAGATTCACACCCTGAAACTAAACCATCCCATCATTAAAAATGAAATTCAGTAGGAATTGTAAAGTACTTACAGGGTAGGCTGTAGCAAGGTAAAAGATATTAAGATCTCTTAAATTAAGTTTCTGTATGAAGAAAAAGTTTTATTGCAGAGAAGTTTTTGTTTTTTTTTCTTATCTGGAAAATCCTCTAACTGGAAACTCAAACTACAAATAAATATAAACTGTAAATAACATCTCCACTGGAATAGTTCTAGAATGATGGGTGCTACCAGAATCCTTGATTAAAAACTGGCTATATTTTCTAACGATATGCTTTAAGTCTACCAGGTGTTATAAAGCTGGGAAAAGAATTACTGGAAGAACAAAACCCTGTGCAATAATGGGCTTTCTCACTTTATGAATCAGTTTGGAAGCAGGAGCAAGTTTGCTTGTTTTCTGTCATAGATCAGATTTGACAGGAAATGGAGAAAACAGATATGACACTTATGTGATTAAATATGTGTGGTTCTCATGACTTTGGAAGCAATTTGGATATTGAAGTTTGTGATCTGTATTAACTCCATTCTTGAGAGTGATGTAAAAATCTTATTCACTTTCTTATTTTCATTAACTTAATTTGCTGCCTGCCACGAATCCGCAAATGTTAGAAAGGCTACAAAATAAACCTGTTTACAAAAAGAATACATGAATTGCAAGATTTTGCTTTGAGATGTTAATTAATCTAATAATAGTAGAACCAAGCAATGGCAATTTTTGTTCCATTTCTCTTCATTACGTGTTTCTGAAGACTGACTGATTTATTTGCAGTTCAAAGAGTTCAGGGTGTGGATACATGGATCTTCTTTGGTTTCTTTCCTATGTTAATTCCTTTAGAATATTGATTCCACTTTTTAATGAAGCCAAATACGTTTTGTGTGGTTTATAAAATGCAGTGGTATGTAACTAGTGAGATCTGAGCTTTTGGTGTATTTCAAACAAGAGATTGATTTTCAGCCAAAGAAATTTAGAAGCGTATTACATTTTTGCCTTGAGCACATACTCTAAATTACCATAGTTAGTTTCCTCTTTGGTAAATTAATTTTTAGTATGTCTTCCCACAACTTTATAAGTGGTTGGTGTTCTTGAATATTATGTGTCTAAGCAGCAAATGCTCAGATTGCTAAGAAATATCCTCTTCTTTCAATGAAATGTTTAATATTTCCCCCTTCATGTGCTGAAGTTTGTCTCTTATTGAGTATATTTCTGTGTACTACTACAGTCATTCAGTACTAATTGATGAGACTTCTCAATCCTTTTACTGCTGATTAATGAAGTTATTAAGCATTTGTAACTCGTGCTTGGTGTATTCAGCATGGCTGTGTTCAATATTGTGCGGATGATCTTTGAAGAGTACAAAACCAATGTTGCCTGGCTGAGTAGAAATTTTCCTTTGTGTGGATATATGTTCTTGAGAATAAGTCTTCTATTTTAATCCTAAATGAAATCAGTAATAGAATTTTCATTCTCATTTAGTTTGTAAGATCAGTGTGGAGCAAAGGACTAGTTACTCAATTTTTCACTCTTCTCCGATAGCTAGCTCATAAATAAAAGGATGTTTAGCAAAAAACCCCATAATTGTAACAAAGTAGCCCTGACACCTTATTTGTGTGAGTGTTTTTCTTTAGAAATTAGTTTTCAGGATTGAAATAAATGGAATAGAATATACATACCATTAAAAAAAAGAAGAAATATGGCTTAATTTTAAATTAAGAAACTGCTAGTGTGGAAGAGGATAAGCCAAAAATAATTCCTCACCTGCTAAAAGTTGCGGCAGACAAGGCTCTTCAGATATTCCTCCATCTGCTTGCCTTTCCCAATTCACCTACTGCCACACTGATATTTGGTGTGGGTATCCCAGCAGCATCCTGTGCCCTGTCCCTTGCTCTGGGCCATGCCTCGCATCGTGGTTCCTGGAGCAGAGGAGTTGTGACAAAGCTCTGTGGTGAACCCAAGCTGGTTTGGTGCCTTTACTTGCCCATTGCTTAGAGGCGGCCTCGTGTAGCCCCTGGCTCTGGCATAAAGCCAGCACTTGGTGACTGACCTGGGATCTTGCACAGTTTTCATATAACCTGACTCAAAGCTACAACTACTCAAACCTACCCTCACTACAAAGTACAACTACTGAACCTACAAAGATGATGCGAGGGCTGAGCAACTCCCATACGAGAACAGGCTGAGAGAGTTGGGGTTGTTCAGCCTGGAGAAGAGAAGACTCAGAGGAGACCTTATAGTGACCTTCCAGTACCTGAAGGGGCTACAAGAAAGCTGCGGAGGGACTGTTTGCAAAGGATTGTCGTGATAGGACGATGGGCAATGGGTGTAAACTGGAGAGGGGCAGATTTAGACTAGGCGTAAGGAGGAATTTCTTCACTGTGAGAGTGATGAGGCCCTGGCCCAGGTTGCCCAGGGAAGCTGTGGCTGCCCCATCCCTGGAGGTGTTCAAGACCAGGTTGGCCTTGGGCAGCCTGATCCAGTGGGAGGTGTCCCTGCCCATAGCAGGGGGGTTGGAACTGAATGATTTTAAAGGCTCCTTCCAACCCAAACTATCCTATGACTGTATGATTCTATGACTCCTTTGGCCACTTCTCTCGTCTTGTATTGTATAATCCAACATTTGAAGGTTTTTCCACCTTTTGCCTCACCACGAAAACTCTTGACAACGTATGGCATATTCCCTCTGTGTTCTGTCTTTCTATTTGTTTGCTTTTTCTCTCCAAACTTTATCTTGCCTGTCAGCATGCATTTGGGATGGACGGGGTGGGGAACATGTGAATCCTTGACTCTGTCTTCCTGACGCATTGGTCATGTACTTTCTCTAATTTACTAGGGAGCACTTGTGGCATCAAGTCCCTCCTCTAAGCAATGATCAGATGGGGAGTCAGTCTGCTCTTCAAAGTTCGATTGTGATCCTTAGGATATACAACAACATACTGACCTTTCAAAGTGTGGAATCACACACTAGGGCTGTGCTTGTAAGCATCATTATTGTTAGCCATGCACTTTTTTAATTCTAAAACCTTATCTGCTTGTACAAACGGTTAAACTGTAATTGTTTTTAGGGAAGGATTTTGGAGAAATGAGATTTGCAACAGGAATTAATTTACCTGATTCATTTCATTTTGCTATATAGTAATGAAAATGTATGTTCTTATGCTAATAGTAAGTTCTTCTAATAAAAGACATTCATATAGAAGCATAATGAATTCACTGTACTGAATGGCCACTGAATATTGAGTTGTTTCCAGTGGTTACATATTAACCTATTCAGTTTTTTCCCCAGCGAATTACACTGGGAATCTGCCCTCTATAGCATGAAATAATTAAGCTTTTACTACTCTGCTTGAAATACTTTAATTGCCAGGTAGTTTTTCACTTTTCTGAATAAGCAGTTGGCTCAAAAAAATTGTGGAAAATGAATGTGTCAGGCACTATATATATGTGTGTATATAAAGATATATAAAATTTATTTATCATAGAATAGTTTGGGTTGGAAGGGACCTTAGAGATTATCCAGTTCCAAGCCCCTGCCATGGGCAGGGACACCTCCCACTGGATCAGGCTGCCCAAGGCTCCATCCAACTTGGCCTTGAACACCTCCAGGGATGAGGCAGCCACCACTGCTCTGGGCAACCTGGGCCAGGGCCTCACCACCCTCATGGTAAAGAAATTCTTCCTTATGTCTAGTCTAAATCTGCCCCTCTCCAATTTATACCCATTACCCCATGGTGTTCTTTACCTCTGTCTTCTACTCAATCCATATACTTTTAATCTGCTTCCTTCATATGTTCCACCACATGAAATATCTTTGAATGCTTCCGTGGATCTGTAATACTTGAGTTTTTAATTTCTTTTTAAACTGAGGGACGCAGTGATTTCACATACATGAAATGTGACATTGTTGACTATCTTAATGTAATGCATAAAAAAATTGTGGCAGTGGTTTTCTCCTTTATAGGAAGGGAAATGGGCTTTATTTGAGAAGTTCTTGTTTGACATAACTGAAGTACTTGTTAGAGTAACTGAAAACATGTAGGTGCCTACTTGGTGTAGTACTGATTATGATTGGTTAGTTCATTTTATAATGTGGTCCATGCCCTGCAACATAAGCTTTTCTTTGTGAGGCATTTCTGTGAAGAATAAATTCACTGTCAAATAAATATCCGTATTTGGGAGATTCTGAATTCAATAGTGTTCCAGCTTGTTTGTTCAAGATGTATCTAGGTTACATTATTTATTTCCAACCAGAAATAAGTGGCATTTTACAGACATGCCTTCTCATCCAGAGCATATTTTTAATTTCATTATTCCAAATATCAAGCATTGAGAAAGATAATTTAATTTTATGCTTGTGTTTGGACACAGAATATAAAAGTCCAGCCTACGAGCAAGAGCTTTCTGTTCTCCTGTGTCTGACGTGTCCAGATACAGAAGTTTCTACTTCCTTGCTAGCTTGCTTGGACAAGTAAGAAGAATTCAGGAGCATTATTTCCTGTTTTCATATGTTGGTCCGTATCTTGTTGCTAGAGGCTTTTGATTTCTTTGTTAGAGACCATCCTGTGTTCCTGGGTTGGTTATGTGTGTCAGGTTTTCTTGGGTTCATCACCTGCAGTGCAGCTAAGGAGAATCATAGAATAGTTTGAGTTGGAAGAAGCCTTTAAGATCATTCAGTTCCAACTCCCCTGCTGTGTGCAGGGACACCTCCCACTGGATCAGGCTGCCCAAAGTCCCATCCAACCTGGCCTTGAACACCTCCAGGGATGGGGCAGCCACAGCTTCTCTGGGCAACCTGGGCCAGGGCTTCACCATCCTCACAGTGACGGAATTCCTCCTTATATCTAGTCTAAATCTGTCCCTCTCCAGTTTATACCCATTGCCCCTCGTCTTATCACTACGATCCTTTGTGAACAGTCTCTCCCCAGGTTTCTTGTAGGCCCTTTCATATGCTGGAAGGTCACCATAAGGTCTCCATGTAGCCTTCTGTTCTCCAGGCTGAACAACCCCAGCTCTCTCAGCCTGTCCTCGTATGGGAGGTGCTCCAGCCCTCTGATCATCCTTGTAGCCTCCTCTGGACTCGTTCCAACAGTAGAAAGCTGTAGTGTTGTATTGTGGAGAGTGAAAAGTTGATCTCTTCTCAGTCAAGGTAAAATTTAGGAGCTTTAGCACTTTATCAAAATGTACTTTATCATCATTCCCCAATCACTGTTAGTTTGGACCATTGCTTGAAACTGAAAATGCTGGTTTTTGAAGTATGCTTACCAGCTGACATTGCGGGCCACATATTTTTTTGATTAATATACTCTTTTACACAAACATAAGAAATTCTTTTGGCAGAAAGATTGAAGTTGTACATATTCCCATTAGCACCTGTCGACTTTGTTGATAGATACATAATAGTAGCACAAAATACAGAATGGCCTGATGCAGCTCAAAGCTATTTCTTTTTCTCTCTTGAAGGACATATTTTGAGTGCTTCTTTTAAATACTTTTTTAGTTTGTTTTGAATAATACGTAGAAAGTCTTGAGAGATTTTTGTAAAAGCAAAAGGTGGAGAGGATACTTTGTACCACTGAAAAAAAAATGCAGTGCTTTTACTGGTCTTTAGGATCTTTAGTCTATAAAAAATGATATACTCCTGGCAGTAGATGAACTGCAAGAGTGGAAATTAATATCACAGTCATCATCCTAGAGCTTTTGTGTGTGTTTAAATTTTACTGAATGAGAATTACTGAGGACGTTGAAACTGAAGACTGAAATTTTGAGCTCAGTGTAGTGGTCACAGCATAATATTTTTATGCATCTTTAATGACAGCTTAGGAGTGCATATGTTCTTCACACCTCTCAGCCTTTTTCATTGAACTAAAAATGTTCAAGAGTAAAATTAGTATAATCAAGTTACACAATTTTGTTCTCTTTTCAAGTGACTGGCCCTGCAGATTTCTCTTTAGAGTATCCTCAATTAACCTGAGGGATTTAGCCTTTTCTAGTTGTGGCTTTTGTTTTTATTGGGTTTTTTTTGTTTGTTTGTTTGTTTGGGTTTTTGTTTTTGTTTGGTTTGGTTTATTTTTTTTTTGTTTTTGTTTTGGTTTGTTTTTAAACCAAGTAATATCCCTTGAGGCTGGATGAACCAGCAAGGGCATTAAACATCTATAGATCGTTTAGTTTACATCTCTCGTGGAGATGAGATAGGAAGCCCAGAGTATGTTTGTGCTGAGTGTTGTCAGTGCTGTGTTTCTATACATACTTTTGTTAGCAGAGAAATTCTAAGACAATTATGTCAGAAACTAAGTCAGAATAAATTAAGAGGCTTATATGATGCTTCCATATTCATTAACAGTGATGTTCCCAATGCTGGTTTGCCTTGAAGGGGGATGCATCCATTGGAGGTCTTCTGTCTGCAACCGTTCCTCCAAGTCCGCTGGGAAGCAAGACTGACATTTTTCTTTCTGGGAAAGTAGATATAAGCCACCACCAATTGTAA
This sequence comes from Cuculus canorus, assembly GCF_017976375.1. Classification (NCBI taxonomy): domain Eukaryota; kingdom Metazoa; phylum Chordata; class Aves; order Cuculiformes; family Cuculidae; genus Cuculus; species Cuculus canorus. The sequence continues at coordinate 4,872,112 of NC_071404.1, forward strand.
TAGGAGATCTGCAGTTGCATCTGCAGATGTGTCTGTCAGAGCTCTCGTGAGCTGACGCTCATAGAAGTCCTATTAAGTAGCAAATAATTTGGTGCTTAACTCTTTTGGAAGTGGGATCTCTAATCCTGTGAGGAGTCAAAGTGCAAATAGCCATGAGTGTCACGGCCCGGAGTGCTGGTCAAGCGCTTTCTGTTCTTGTGGATCTAAAAATCATCAGTTGAAGAAGATACATACTGACGTGCTTTTCACATGCATTTATTAGAATAATTGTTAAGCAATTGCTTTATTAATTCCTTATTCTATACAATAGTTCTGCTACTTGAGACTAAGGACTTCGATGACTTCAGCACTTAGACTTTCATCTGGAGTACTGTTCTCTGTTGTTCTGCCTTTCATTTTTGTTCTAAAATGTTGCATGATGTGGAGTGACTTCTGAGTAGAGCCATACCACAGTCGCGCCCAACTGAGAATTGGTGCTAAACTCTTTGGCCAATATATAGCATTATAAAGAGAGACCACTAGAACACCCACTGGTCATAGCCACAATATGTTTTATGAGCATCTTTAGGAAAAGTCAGGCAATAATCAAACCTTTAATTTTTGGATAGTATTTTTTTCTTGAATCTCAATTCTGAAGAAGTTTTTGAATTGCTAATATGCTTTAAGAAATTAAAAAAACTTTGGTGCCTCTCTTGAATCTGTGTTCCGATAGCAGGGAAGTTGTCATTTCACAAAGAATATTTCTCTGTGCCTTATTACAATCAGGCCCAACTGCAGAGCTACAATGAAGGATAACCAAACCTTGACCTGAAATGATTATCTGCTGCTGCTTCTGCTGACCTATAGCTTGTGGCTTCCACTGGACTTGATACTGAATGTTAAAACATGACATAGAAGCCGAAGGATCTCTAAGTTTAATGTAGTCTTCTCATCTCCTTGTCCTTCTGGCCTTGCCTCTAGTCCCTTGCTTTTGCCAGTTGCTGGGGTTTGTCCCCAGGTATCTTTCTGTGCCAAAATACCAATAAAAGTTATGAATTGCATGTTAAGAAAATGTAATTAAATGCTTTTGAACTGGAAGGAGAACTACTGAAAATATTCAAGCTCATTCTTTGCAAAGTGTATATTTAGTAAAGAGAAGCAGTTTTAGAACTTTGGAGGTGATGGTTTAGAATTTAATTTCAGTTTTTAGCTTCTTGTATTAATTTTACACAGAATTCACTTACTGCTCTCATTGGACCTGGGCATTTCTGACTACTCCTTAAAATACTTCATTTTGGCAAAAAAAAATTCCAGTTATTACATCATCAATCTATTATCCTGTGATAATGTCTTCTCTTTTCTCTTCCTCCCTCTTCTTGCTGCTTGTAATAGCTGGGCAGTCTAGATTCTTTTAAAATCATTGCATTAAAAAAAATCACTGCTCCTTTTAACTCAGAAATTCTTGTGCCTTTCTTCAGGTCACACTCTGTGGTCTGTATTTTTCTCTGCCAAATTCTTACAGTAGGTACATCAGTTCCTTAAGTCTCCCATGGTAACATCTGGTTCCCAAGTACTGCTTTAGTTCTCTCTAACACAGATTTGGGCTAGAGTATTTTTTTATTACAGGAAAGGGCAGGAATCAGCAGGGTTGCATTTTGCAGTTTAAAATTTCCTGTTTAGAGAAAATTATTTTAGGTTTACAGGCTGTTGGGGCTGAATTCATTGGCAGGTTATATATTGGGTTTCATAAGTTTCATTTAAAGAAATCTCATCGTTCATTGGAAAATCAGTCATGTTACTAATGTCCTATGTACTTGGCAGGCTGAACTGCAAATTTAATTACAGATTTTCCGTTGAGCTGTTGGTGAATGCTTAGGTAATGTATATTCTTTATAAGTCAACTCCGTTGCAGTGAGTCATCTGCTGTTCTAATGTGAGTGTCTTTCATTGATGTGGCTGTCAGAAAGCTGAGGCTTCAAAAGCCACAAATTAAGATATATATTTGAATGTAATAGATGCTTTTTTATACCCCGTTCCTCCGTCACACTACCCAGCACTGTATAGAACATAATTTTTGTTGATTCCTTGTTGTGATTGCTGTAAACTTGTGTGATGTATACTTTGAGGTCATATGGTTTGCTATGTAGGTACGTGACATTGTTACTGTGCGCTCTCTATATGAGATGATATATTTGTCACCACAGTAACAGAACACTCTGCAAGAAGCTTGTTTAGCCAGAAAATGCGTATGTGTAATCAGCATTTCATTTCACAAAAGTCCAACAGGGAAGCTTATGCGGGTTGCTGCATTTCCAATTATGTAGGGTGGAACTATCAAAAAGCTAATTGTTTCATCAGAATCCTTATGCTGGATTCATTAAGTTCCACTTTTGTCCGCTGAGAGTGTGTGGGCAACTTGATATTCTTAAAGCCTTTATTAGCATTTATAATTACATTTTATACTACTGCATAACTTATTTTTACTTTTCATGAGGTTTTTTATGACGTTGCTTGTCCGTGTACATTTATTTACTGCGGTCTTAATTTATTAAAACTCATAGAAGATACTGAAGAACTTTACATACCTAACACGATCAGAGGCTTTTCTATTCAGTTTTTTTCTTGTTTGACACATTTTCTATTTAAGTAACTAAATCTATATATTTCAAATATATCTGAGACTTAGTAGAGATCTAGATTTAATAGATTCTGGGTTTAGTAAAGATTCTATCTTGATATAAGGTACGTGTATGAAAAAAATACTAGCATTTCACGCTACATTTTCAGTATTGAGCAAGTTGACATGTTCTGTTGACTGTATTGATTAATTCTGATTAACTAGCTTAATACTGCATATTTGATTAGTTTTATGGCAAGGGTCAGACGTTGGTGAAATATTTTTAGTTTTATAGGAAGCCTTTTAGAGGGGCACTGTCTCGCCAAAAAAAAAAGATTTACTTTGTCAGATTGTTTATAACCAGATTGTCTGGTTATAAATGACTTTGGAAAATATATTTTGTATATTTTCGCTCGCATGTATAACTTTATATTGTATTGTATTCCCCTGCACAGTTTATATTCTATAATTGGTTCTACTTAGAGATGAAGTGTATATGATACTCCATTATTTATGAGGTATTTCTCTTTGCCTTATCATATTTATTGCTTTAACGTACACTTTATTTTGACAAATCGTTCCACACAGTGAGACATAAGCCAACTGATCAAAACCCATGGAAATGGTAGTGAGCCAGTCAGCCCATCTGCGGCTGGAGAGATGTGGATTGGGCATACTGGGAAGTGAGTGATGGGGAGCTGGGAAAACACAACACTTGAGAGACTAAGATGCTCATAGAACAGCTGCTCATGGAACACTCTTGTCTTACTTATTCTGAGCACTTCATCCAAAACAAAGAAACTACTTTTAGACTTATCCACCCAAGGTAAATTTTTATGATAACTATGTTGTCCCTTAGTCTCTTACCAGAGTTGTATAAAAGATTAGCATAATCTAGTTATAATGAAAATCTGACTTGCTTTTGCCTTGCTTCCTAAAATGGCTGAAGGGATAAAAACATTCCTAGATGATACAGGTGAGTAGACCTCTTACTTCTTGAAAGGAGAAAGAAGTCTAACAAAAAATTGTTTGGGAATACTGTAGGCAATTTGAAATTCTTAGAGCTCAAAAGAGAGCTGCAATGATGTTGCACCAATATGCTTTGCAATCAGTTTTCTGTAAAACATTGGTATTTATTCTATGGGCTTTTACTTGTATATTTTTTTTCTTTCTGCAATGCTTGCCCAGGTGTGGGGTACAAATATAATACATTCTTTTCATCCAAAGTATATCAACTAATCCAAAATCAAAATACTTTGAAAGCATTATATTTTTTATTACTGAGTTATGCAAAAGATGCTGTTTTGAGATCTACATTGATTCGTTGTAGTCTGATACAGGATGGTGAAATTATTGTCTTTAAATTATGGATTGAAAACTAAGAAATTACGTGAGCCAGCAGTGTGCCCAGGTGGCCAAGAAGGCCAGTGGCATCCTGGCCTGTATCAGAAACGGCATGACCAGCAGGTCCAGGGAGGTTATTCTGCCCCTGTACTCAGCACTGGTGAGACGGTACCTCGAATCCCATGTTCAGTTCTGGGCCCCTCACCACAAGAAGGATGTTGAGGCTCTGGAGCGTGTCCAGAGAAGAGCAACGAAGCTGGTGAGGGGCTGGAGAACAAGTCTTACGAGGAGCGGCTGAGGGACCTGGAGTTGTTTAGCTTGGAGAAGAGGAGGCTGAGGGGAGACCTTACTGCTTTTTACAACTGCTTGAAAGGAAGTCGTAGAGAGGAGGGTGCTGGTTTCTGCTCCCAAGTGACAGGGGACAGGACAAGGGGGAATGGCCTCAAGCTCCGCCAAGAGATGTCAGATTGGACATTAGGAAGAAAAAAAATTGCCGAAAAGGTCATCAGGCATTAGAACAGGCTGCCCGGGGAGGTGAGTGAGTCCCCATCCCTGGAGGTTTTTAGTAGCCGGGTAGATGAAGCACTTAAGTGACCCATAGGTACGGCTGAACTAAATGATCTCAGAGGTCTTTTCCAACCTGGTGGTTCTATGATTCTATGATTTATAAATCACATCTCCAGTACAAGAGATGAGGACACTGTGTCTCTTCAACAAAAGGGCTGTGGGAAGTTGGCAAAATGATGTGTTTTGAGGACTATTGGTCTGGAAATGATAAAGCCATTGTTGATGATCCTATTCATAAAAATATAGTATAATGTGTGCATCCGGAGTGGAAGACTGGAGCAAGCGGGAAGATATGGAGGTGTTGGAACTGAATGATCTTTAAGGTCCCTTCCAACCCAAACCATTCTATGATTCTGTGATATAATTTCATGCAAATTTATAAATACTTGAATCCAGAGTATAAGTATTGTCTCAAATCTAATGCTCACTACTTATTTGTTTATTTATGAGCTGAGAGTAGTTCAGATTTCTACTTTCTAATTCTTACAAGTTTGTTTGATAGAAGCCATCATTTACAACATGGTTTCTTACAATTCTGTTGCATTACTCTGGGATTTACTGGGAACAGTGCACTGGTTCATTCTTATTCACTTGATTTGTGAAAATAATTGAAACTCTTGCTAATTCTATTATAAGTACTTGTTTAATGCTAAGTACGTACTTAAGTGTCATCTTGACTACGGGTATTTTCTTGAGATGGCTTCCTGGTAGGAACTGTAACTTTCAGTCCCTTATTTCGTTTTAGCTCGTTTGTTATGTACAACTGCCAGTTAAAGAGGATAAAAAGGGGGAAAAAAAAAAAAAAGGAAAAAGAGCAGGAACCAATTCCTTTCAGCTTTTGACAGTGGAAATCAATAGGGTTATCCTGGATTGATTTTTGTTCCTGCACTAAATAAATAGACATTTTTCTTAAGTGATATAATCTTTATTTTTATTGTTTTGTGACATTTTAAATGCTTACGTTAACTTAGTTGTTTGCGTGTCATGGTAAATTGCCTGTAAAATAAATGTCTTAAAAAAAATGAAGACTGATAAGAGTTACAGCTTGCAGATTGTACAACTATCTCTTGATTTGTATTTAAATCCCCCAAATACAATTTTTTTTAAAAAATTCTCACAAATGTAAAAAAAAAATATTCAAAGACTGTGTACATGCAAATGCTCTTTCTTGTGAAGGAACGCTACAGATAAAAGCCGTTTTTTAATTCCATATATTAGTAAAAGAGCTATTTAAGCTTTAAGATTTTGTTTTTTTAAATGTTAGAGTAAGGATTACGTGGTATGTCCACAATTGCACAGAGACTGCAAAAACAGTAATTAAAATATGGTGCTACAAAAGAAGTGCTTGTTGCCATTCCCTGCCACTGCCTAGACGAGTAATGTTTTACATTACTCATTCAGCTACTCTATTCCGTCTTTGCTTTCATCACTATCAAATGTAATAGTAGACCTGGACAGGTTTATTGTTATTTGTTAAACATATCAGTGGAGTTGAACCACCCAGTCGCTAGACAATTTTTAAACAGGTTTTTCAGATGAGACTGAATTTTAGTACTCTGGTAGCCAAGAAATAATTTTTCAGTGCTAAAAAAAATCTAACTGGTTCTATTAATGGGTATAAACTGGAGAGGGACAGAGTTAGACTAGACATAAGGAGGAATTTCTTCACAATGAGGGTGGTGAGACCCTGGCACATGTTGCCCAGGGAAGTTGTGACTGCCCCATTCCTGGAGGTGTTCGAGGCCAGGTTCGGTGGGACCTTAGGCAGCCTGATCCAGTGGGAGGTGTCCCTGCCCATGGCTGGCGAGTTGGAACTGGATGATCTTTAAGGTCTCTTCCAACCCAAACCGTTCTATGATTCTGTTGAACTTTTCTTCAAACCCTATAACATCTAACACATTGGCACAGGAATTACCAGTCTGGGAGACAGCTGCCTTATCCAGAAAGTCCCTTTCGAAGGCAAAATCCTGTTAAAAATGAGCAAAACATCCTCAAGGACTGATGCTTTAATAAGACTTGGTGCTTGTCCAACACCAATGTCCAACAGCAGTCAGTCATGGACGATTATAAGGCACAGTAAATGCGCAGAGCTTATGGCCTTTGAACCACCCATTGGCAGGGGCCAAGACTTCTGAGCCTCAAACACAGGGGCAGAGAGGAAGGAGGAGGACACAGAGTTCGTGGAGGTTTCAAGAGCGTCATAAAGATGTGCGTCCAGGGAGGAAGATTTGCTCTCTCTTCTTCCTCAGTTCTTTGTACCGATTCTACTGCATCTTTTTTGAAGTGGTGTTTTGTTTTTCAGCTAGGTGTCAGCAACAGCTTTTTTTTTTGAGTATGTACAAGTTTACAGGAAACGTGGATTATTGCAATTATCACAGGGACTAGACTTGACTGAGTAAGGAGAAATCTTGACTTAATTTCTTTAATACTGCCTGAAATGACATTCGCAGGAGGAAGCCATGGTTTAGGTGAAGCTGCTATGAAATGAGATTTACTACCAGATTTCACTGTCGATAGAAGTGAGTCAATGCAATAGTATTCTGTTTTTTTCAGTATTTTAATTAATCATCCAGATGATGGAATGAAGAGACACCTATTCCCTTTGCAGAGCACTTCAAGTTAGAGTTGAAGCTGTAAGCATGCTGGTAGATGGAATTAGGAGTCAACATCATCTTGGGAAATTGCAAATAATAATCTGAAAAAAACCTCAGAATGTAATTTCATACAGGCCGGGTATAATGAACTACATAAACATACAGCAGTGACCTGCCGTAGTAGAGGAGGCAAGGAATGGCTCTGGATCATAGCAGAGCATGTCAAGAGTGTTGTAGTGTGCTTAACAGGCAGGCACCGAATTCAGCTCTAGAACAGAAATGTACCTTCCTGAAAAATAATTGTCCCATGGTACTCAGCCCTTTTCAGGTTAGGTAAGGTGCAATATGATGTCCGGTTTAAGCACTGTGTTTAAGAAAGGTTTGAACAGTTACAGGGAGTCTGGGTAACAAAGATCAGAAGTTTAGAAAACATGACATCCTGCAAGTTATTGGACAGACTGGAGCTGTTATTCTGAGGAAGGAAGACTGAAGGGGAATGTAACAGTTCTCAAATATTATATGTGAAAGGGGAATGATCCTGTAGTGGATAGGATGAGAAATAGCAGACTTAAATTGAAGAGGGGAGGATTCCAGATAGATATCAGGAAAAGCTTTCTTATAGTAAGAGTAATGAAGCATTGAAATAGGGCTCCCAAGGAAGTCATGTGATGGTATTCCTGGTCTTTGAAGCTAGATTAGATAATTATTCTGCCATATCACTGTTGGCAGTGGCAGAAGTAGAACTGATTCTATTTTGGGGTGAGATAGCATAGATTTTTTTTCTTAGAATCATAGAATGCCCTGATTTGGATGGGACTCACAAGGATTGTTGATTCCAGCTCCCTTCTCTTCATAAGACAACCCAAAAATTCACACAATGTCTCTGTGTTGTCTAAATCCTTATTGAATATTGCCAGGCTACTTCCCTGGGAAGCCTGTTCCAGTGCTCCATCATCCTCAGAGTTAACCTTTTCCTAATAGCCACCTTAACACCCCCCTGGCCCATCTTCTTATCATTCCCTTGAGTCCTATCACTGGTTGCCACGGAGAAGAGATCAACGCCTGTTCCTCCTCCTCCCCATATGAGGAAGCTGTAGAACATGATGAAGTCTCCCCTCAGTCTTCTCTTCTCCAGGATGAACAGACCAAGTGACTTTAGGCGCTACTCATACAGCTTCCGCTCTAAACCCTTCAGCAACTTTATGGCCCTCCTCTGGACGCTCTCCAGTAGCTTTAGATCCTGTTCACGGTTGTGTTGCCAGAATGATTATTTTTTTTTCTTTTTTAATTTCTTTCCTGTTAAATCTTTGCCTTTTTGATCATCAGTGATATTTGGCGTTCACAGCATCTCTTTGATCTCTGTTGAATAGCGATAGCTTTGTAGATATCCTTGTATTTTGCTCACTGTGCATACCTTTGTATTTTAAGTACTGAAGTTTATCTGTCATTTCACCACTAAATGCAATGTCTGTGCTTCTTTGTGATCAGCTTTAGTCTTGATTAATTTCATTAACATAATATTGTATTTTATGCATAAAGTGTCATCATCGTTTTCTACTTCATTCATATACTGGACACCAAAATTGCTCTTGAATTCTCCAATATCTTTCCGATGTCCACTACTAAATTTGAAGGCTGAATTATTTCAGTTAAAAATCTCTGTCGTAGGCCTGAGACAAAGTAAGAAAACTACTGGAGACCTTTGATGATTAGAGATACTCTGCATGTAAGATCTTGGGTCCAGGAAACTTGGCTGTTACATTTTAATTACTTTTATTATTGATTTACATTATTCTTGGGTTTGTGAAAGGTTATAGCTACAGTCTGAACAATTTCCTGAAAGAAAGGATGTGAAGAAACACAAGGCAAAATATTAAGATTTTTGTCATAGGCAAAGCAGGAAAGGTCATGGTGCTTTTTTTTACCTTTTTCTTCTTTCAGTTCTCAAGATGTTTTTCTTTAGGAAGAAAAAGATTGGCAGATTCAACTATTCTAAGAAAGCCGTAAGATTTTTATTAAGTGTTGGGTTTGGGACCAAGGATTGGGTCAGGAATAAACAACCACGAGGTTTGTCCTCACTCAGAGACTAATAATCAGAAATAATGAGCAATCGGTTTTTAATTAAGCATTGTGGGAGTCTTCATGGTACTTTGCCATTTTCTCTGAAAATCTCTGATATGTCTTGAAAGACCAATTCTGTTCTCTGTATTAAAAACAAACAGGGAATGTGCTCCTGCAGTGCGTTATGTGTAGGCTTTCATTTTTATTATTTTTAGAGACTGCACAGTTTCAGGTCAGCACTGAGGCTCCTTATTCTGGTAGCAGATTATACCCTTCCATGTATTCTGAAAGAGCTTAATATTCTTGGTAAGGAAGTTCTGGCTTCACCCCCCGCTGCTCGTGCTCAAGTTTGAGACTAAAATGTGACCTAATGTCTTCTTAAAAATCGAGAATTTTATCAGCTGGAGATAAATCAGCAGACGTTCTTCCTGTGATAACAGGATTTTAAATGGGGGCTTTATCTTTGAGTGCAAGCTGTGCCACAAGTCATAATGAAGCAAAGTTGTGATTCTTTACAAAATGAGCATCATATGCCTAATGAATAATGTCACGTGTTTAGACTTCAGTATCTACAATTGCTGCTGTGGATCAGGGCCCTGTTCTGCCATGTGTTGTACAAATGAAGTGACTGTGTATAATTCCAGGATATTTTTGCTCCCTTAGCCTGTGCTGCGTTCCTGTTTTAGTTCTTTGTCCATCTATCTTTTAAATTCGGCATATGGAATTTTTATAAAGCTATTTAAGAGGCAATTCTTGGAAACAAAAGGCGAGGCTGCTGCTGAAGCTACACATTATTCCAAAGACATTAAAAATGAGGTGGGAAAACAGACAACCTCCAAATTATCCTGCAGTTAAATAGGAAATATTTTAAGTTTGAAAAGGTAATAGGTGTGAAAACTCATCTGTTGTATTACTTGTGCAATCAGACTTTAAAATGAATCCGTTTTCCATTCATAACTGATTATATTAAAGACATCATAAATACATAACCACTTGAATTCATGTTCTGGCCAAAAATGTTTTGTGAAGTGGATTTCTGTGATAATTTTCTAAGGTTGTCTAGCTTGATGTCCTTTCTGTGACTTCAGTGTCATTTATTAAATATAAGTGAATATTTACGCCTCCTGAACACCTTACTTCCACTTGCATTAGCCTTTAAAGAAAACCATCAAGTTATTTAGATTTAGGCTTCAGATCTGATTGTTGCTTTCAGATACTGGAAATATTGTTATAGAATTTTCATTACATGTATTTGTGGAATGTTGTATTATCTGTTATAGAATGATAGAATGGTTTGGGTTGGAAGAGTCCTTAAAGTTTATCCAGTTCCAACTCCCCTGCCATGGGCAGGGATACCTCCCACTGGATCAGGTTGCTCAAAGCCCCATCCAACCTGGCCTTGAACATCTCCAGGAATGGGGCAGCCACAACTTCTCTGGGCAACCTGTGCCAGGGCCTCACCACCCTCACAGAAAAACATGGCTTTGTAATATCTAATTTCAATCTCCCCTCTTTCTGGTTAAAACCATTCCCCCTTCATCCTATCCCTTCACTCCGTGATAAAGAACTCCCCCTCATCTTTTCTGTAGGCCCTCTTTAAATACTGGAAGCCTGCTATATGGTCTCCTTGGAGCCTTCTCTTCTCTAGGCTGAACAACTCCAACAGGTCCTTGTGTGGGAGGTGCTCCAGACCTTTTATGATCTGTTGAGGATCTATGTGGGAATTCTATTTGTCAAACCAACAAACAACTGAAACAAAATATCATTTATAGATAACGTTTGTTTTTTTGCTACTTGATTTCCTGCTATACCACTAATTTTTATTTTAACGAACGGGTGGATGAAGTGCTTAGGGACATGGTTTAGGGAGTGTTAGGAATGGTTGGACTCGATGATCCAATGGGTCCTTTCCAACCTTGTGATTCTGTGATTCTGTGATATGTGATTTACTTCTACCTCATTTTGTAGTCAATATTATTAAAAAAACCAAAACAAACCCCACAAAACTTTGTGTGAATTTTTGATTCTCAAATAAACCGTTGGGAGAGAATAAACATACCAATGTCAATTCCAGTTCTGAGCAGGATCTGAAAATCCAAATATATTGATAGAAACAGTTTCTGTCTGTCTAATATTGGAGGATATCTCTGGTTTTTAACTTAGTTTGATTTTGTTACTTAAGAATGAAACCTTTCCTGCTGATTGTATTTTAATTAATCGATTTCCACACTGTATTCACGGTCATGGCTGAAAATTTTCAATTACAAGCAACAATAAGAACAAAACTTGAATGCACAAAGGAGAATTACATTAGAGAGGGTGCCATCCAGGAAATGTAAATCTTTCTAATTATTCTTAAATGGCACACTGATCTATTTATCTTCCTGAAAAGACATATTTCCTGCTATTCAATATGTGTAATCCCTTTCTTAATTTCATAGAAATACTTCCAAGAAAGACATTTGTTCTCTTTAAAGTCATCCTTCTAATTGCTGATGTTGTCAAGATGTTTGTTAAGATGTTTGTTACGCTTTAGAGAGTTTCTTGTTGGCTCACAACAGTTGAAGCATAGAATCATAGATTAGTTTGGGTTGGAAGGGACTTTAAAGATCATCCAGTTCCAATCCCCCTGCCACGGGCAGGGACACCTCCCACTGGATCAGGTTCTTCAAAGCCCCATCCAACCTGGCCTTGAACACCTCCAGGGATGGGGCAGCCACAACCTCCCTGGACAACCTGTTCCAGTGCCTCACCACACTCATGGTGAAGAAATTCTAGTCTAGTCTAAATCTAAATCTGCTCCTCTCCATTTTATACCCATTGCCCCTCGTCCTAGCACTACAAGCCTTTGTAAACAGTCCCTCCCCAGCTTTCTTGCAGGCCCCGTACAGGCAGAAGGCTCCTACTTTTTCCTTACAAGTTAAAAACTTTAAATATTTTGTTATTTTACTGCAGAACATCTGCCACTCTATTGCAGACCTGTGTGAGTGCTGTGATAAACATGGTGAGATTATTCTTCGAAGTTCCTCTTGAAGTTATGGATTAACTCTCAACATTTCAGCATATGTTAATGTTTTTTTGTTTCTCGAGGTTGTATTTTCCTACTTTAGAAACAATCTGACACAGAAATGACTTAGCAAAATTGAGCTGGTTTGTGTTGAAATGCATTTTTTTTGGTAAAGCATAGAGATTTTGGGAGTCTCCTAGTTTCTGGATTTTTCGAGTTCTAATATTATTACTTGACTGAAATATATGCACTGAGCAGTTTCTTTCTGCTTCCTTGGGAGTGGTGATTTGAGAGAAAGTAAAAGTGAGAATATAAATGAAATGGTGTCAAGTGAAGTGTAATGACCTAATTAAATCTACACTGCATTATCATAGAATCATAGAATCACCAGGTTGGAAAGGACCCACTGGATCATTGAGTCCAACCATTCCTAACACTCCCTTAAACCATGTCCCTAAGCACTTCATCAACCCGTTCCTTAAACACCTCCAGGGAAGGTGACTTGACCACCACAAATCAATGACATACAGGTAACTGGCAATACATAATGTAGAACTGATCAAATTTCCAAAACGATATTCTACAGTATATGTTCCGTGTTTTTTCTTGCAGTTCAGGTGTTAAAAGTAAACAAAGAAACAACTGATCTCCCCAACATTTGTTTTCCATGTCCTTTTGTATATCTCACTCCTACATGCACTTCCAAAACCTCTTCCCAACTTTCTGACAGCTTGTCAACACAGTGAATCACATTCATTTCAAAATTTCATGGAAAACTAGTTCACTTAACTGAGACCTTTTTAATGCTAAATGATTTACTTAAGAAATGTTACAAAACAGATATGATTTTTAGACTGACTTTTTATTTTCAATCCTTAATCCTAGTACTCAGGAAACATCTTCTAGTTAGTGCTCTATCGTGAAAACTTGGCTGTGCAGAGGAGGTCTGCATGGTTTTTTTTTGTTAGAAAACTTAAGTCCAAAGGCAGTAAGATGAAGTAAAAAAAAATGGAATAAAAGAGCAAAACCAGCTTGCAGTAGAATCCTGCCTGAACTTTTAAATCTCGTATTAAAATGGACAAGAATAAAGTCTGAACATTTTGACCTGTACTATATTAAAGAAAGTTCATTTGTTCCTCCTGCACTGATTGTATTTTAAATGTCAAGCTGACCAAAGCAAATTGCCTTGAAGAGGTCTACGATTTACATACTGAATGGAAAAAGTGCAAGATCATCATTTTTTCATAGCCAAATCCTAAGCAGTGTCTAAACATCGAAGTAATACGATCAGTCTTTGTATGAGGGCTCTTATTTCTGCTGACTAACATTATATGATGCGCATTAAGCCATTTGTAACCAGCCATTAGTCCCTCGTATAAGGCAAAATATGCTTGATTTTAAATTCACAGTAATTAGCTTTGCACTGGTTTAACTCAACCGGGTTGTCAATAAAAGAAATTAAGTGAGCCACGGTAAAATCCTGTATGGTTATGGTCTGTTGGTGTAGCAGAATAGGCAGCTGCAAGTTATAGACTCTTGTTCGTGATGGGCCAGTGCTTCTGCCTAAAAACGCCCCCGTTGAGGCTGCAGAGTGCAAAGCAGCCGCAGTTGTGGAAGAGGAGATTCAGCAATCAGCGACAGTTCCGGCAGCAAATCTTTGTGGTACAGATCTGTCCTTAAATACAGTTTTATAACAATCCAGAATAAATAGGGTCCGTTTATACTAGGTGCTTAGTACTCTTTTATTCCTTCAAGATCCTCTGATGACACCTCCAAAACTTCAGACATTAGCAACAAAGAAATGTTTTGGTTTCAATCACAGGCTGAGCGCATCATTCTGTCGTCCTTGTGGATAATTCTCAGAGAAAAAAATTATAGCGTTTGCATTGATAGATAAATCCTTGTGAAACTGATGTTCAGTGATGTGGAATAATGTTGTATAGTGATTCAACAGCAAAATCACCTTTGTGAGCTCTTTACAGAATGTACCTAAATTAATATTGCGCTCTATTAATGCAATTCTCTTTTCATTTATAAGGACATAATTTCTGTAGCAACTCAGAACTGTGCGCTTCCAAAGAAAAAATAGAAGGAAAGTTAGTTTTGTTTCTTTCTTGATACTGATCTTCATATAGTTTACAGCAAATGGTGAAAATGAGACGTGACCTAGAAACAGTGTGGGGGATGCGTTCATATTTAAATGTAACTTAAATCAATTAACATGATAAATTATAAAAAAAGAGATTAATTATATTTTATTGTATCTAAGATAAAAGCATACAAACAATACCCAGTCCAAGGGTAAATACGCTCCTTGAAACAGCGGAGTAGTACGTAGCCTAATGGGCAATTTTTCAAGTGGCAGAGTGGAAGAATATTTATGTTTAGTTGGACTAAACGATTGTTCTTTTAATCCTTTGCTATGCTTCCGCTGTGGTGTTCTACAAACTCATAGATACTCATCTTAGTATTTCTGTTCACAATCTCTATAGTCCCTTACATTGTCCTACAGATAATCTTTTTACAAGCTGTTACACATTCCCAGTCGTAGAACTGCCTGACACTTTCCATATTGTATATTCAGATGTATTTATTTATAATGTTTTTATCTTTTATGAGTCAATCCTTTCTTTTCTTCTAGTTAGAGATGTACAAATTTCTACTGACTCTATTCATTGCTCTGAAGACAAAGAAATTAAACAGCATCTCCAAGACTGTGTTGGGTGGTTTTCAACCTGTCTGGTAGTGTTTGCAAAGAACTACCATTCCTTTCTTCAGCAGTAGTTCGTGGCAGAAAAAAGCTGTTACAGAACAATTTTGTTCTCTTCTGTAACAGTTATGTTGGAGAATTTTGGCATTTTGGAAAGGCTTTACTTTTCATAATTAAAGAAATCACGGTTAAGAGTTGCTTGTTAGGAAGCTGACTGGAGAAAAAATACTTATTTGATTTTTAGCACTAATAGCCTACTGAGATAATTGGTGTAAAAATGTAATATGGAATTGTATATCGTTAAGGATGACATCCTTGTTAAATTGCTTATTGTTAAAAATACAGCCTGAAGTCCGTGTACTTTAATGTTCATTAATACATTTGTTCTGTAATTGAAAACTTATTTTGTGTGCCTTTGCTTGTGCCGGAATGACTTGAAACCCAACTTAATGTCACTTTCTGTGTTTCTGACATAACACCTTCTCTTTGGCACTTGCTGTTCTGTTCTGCCAATTGCTACTTACTGCTGGGAATATATGTATCAGATTCTTTTCTTTTAGATTTCTAAGACTTTTCTTGGCTGTCATTGCGAGTTGGGGTTATTTCCCCTCAAATTTTGTTAAGTTTAATCCCAAGTTATTGTCGCTGTGTTACTATTCAGAAAATTGATGCTGATCCTGGTAATGGGAAGAGGCAGTCGGTTATGAAGAACTATTTCATTTGCAGCAGGAGGGGAAAACAATCTGCTCCCATTACCATGGGGGGTGGAAACACAACTCCAAATTCCATGTTCAGGTAGGCAGACAAATGCCTAGTCCTGTGGTGATTAGAAAGGTTTGGGTACCATATGCGCTGAGGTAATTAGGTGTGTTACTCATGGTTTTGTTGAAACAAACAATGAAGAAGTTGTTGATGTCTACTCAACTAGATCTATCTGTGGAATGCGTGGGACAGAAGTAGCTGTTAAATCTGTGTGGGATGATGTTGCTGGTCCCTGTTCTGACAGAAATATCAAGATCAGCAGGAAGAGTACGGAAATGTTTGTTATTCCTGGCAAATCCTAGAGGAAAGCTAGTCCTACTTTGACCAGAGTTGGTTTCTGCAAAGGTTCTCTTTTGCCATGTCTAGAATTGTTTCTGACTAGGCTATTTGAATTACCAAGCTGTACTGCCATGGAAGGTCCCTAGTGATGACAATACCCTTTTAATTCATGGAATATGCTTCACTGAAGAGTAGTTTCCCCTCCTGTAGCCCAAATGGGTGAGGTGATTGCTCTCTAGTGGCAAATACACAATGTATATGACCATCTGCAGCCAAGGTTGAGCTTCACTTCAGCCTAATAGTGATAAGTTGAAATCTCAATCAGTTGGTATTATAAAAAAAAAAACAAACCACAAAGAAACAAAGCAACCTTTCAACAAACTCCTTCAAGTCTCTTGCACAATTTGTCGTAACACAGTTGTATTCTTAATTTTTCTTTTTTTTTTTTTTTTTGATAGCTTTCTTTCCTGTATTGCTGTACAAAAGGTACACAATAGAGAGAAACTGAGTGCTTTGTCGAGGGAATGGAAGTTGACTGTGGATGAAATACAGGCTTTGCCTTCTGTAAAATGCTTAGGGGGTAGGTGAACTACAAAGCAGGTCAAAAACTGGCTGGACTTCTGGACTTCAAGTGTAATGGTCAAAGACTGATGGGCAACAGTTGCCAGGGGCATTCTGCGGGGCTTGGTGTCAAGCAAATATTGTTTAATGTCTTGTCATTGGTTTGGGCAACAGCGTGAAAAGCATTTTCTATAAATTTGCAAACAGCACTGATTTGGGAGGAAGGTCGTTATGTTCAAAAGCTAGAGCTGCCAGGAGAAGCATCTCAACAGGCTGAGGAAGTGGGCTTACAGAAACTTAATGAAGCTCAACCAAAGCCAATGCAAAGTCCTGGGGTGAGATGCGATAATCTGCTGTCATGATATATGCTGGGGATGGGCTGCCTGGGCACTGCTCTGTAGAAAAGGACTTAACAGTCCTAGGAGACAACAAATTGAACATGAGAATGGTGGGCGGCATTGTGGGAGAGAAAGCCAAACACAAACAGAGCTGTTTTGGTGGGTTTAGCATAAGCATAAACATCACAGTAAGTGATTGTTCCTTTCCAATCAGTAGATGTAAAACCACATCTGCACTACTGAGTCCTATTTGGGGCTCATATGTAAATAAGACATTGCTATACAGGAGAAAGTCCTTATCTTATGTGGAAATTGGCCCCACTTTGATGAGCTGAAGACCTCCAGAGGTCCCGTCCAGCCAAAATGAACTTATGATGATATGTCTAACAACATGATTTTTGAGGTATAAGTTAGGGAAGGAGATTTTATACAGTGTGTGAAAAGTGAAAAATAAGCATCCTAAAAAAACACCATTTACGGAATGCTCTCTTCTGTCTTTTTGAGAGAGGATTTACAGACACTTTATATTTACTCTCTTTGCAGTGTTTTCTTTGCTGTTCATGACGTAGGTATGACTGCAATTCAATGGTGGAGGTGTGGATTTTAATGCTGCTCTTCTTTCAAGACTGCATTTCAAATTATTTCTAAATTGAAACAGTTAACAAACGAAAATGGACAGAATGAAACAGTTATTTCCTTCTGCCTGTGTACTTGCACCTATTCTGGAAGTTGCCATCACTGTGGAATGGGTGGCTGAGAATGAAATGTGCCGGCATCTGAAAATTCATGATCAGAAATGGTTCTATGTCGAGTCTCTGTGATTCATAGAATCATGGAATGATTTGGGGTGGAAGCGACCTAAAAGATCATCTGGTCTCTCTGCCATGGGCAGGGACTCTTTCCACTGGATCAGGTTGCTCAAATACTCATCCAACCTGGCCTTGAACACCTCCAAGAAGGGGCACCCATGACTCCTCTGGGCAACCTGTGCCAGGGCCTCACCACCCTTACAGCAAAAAAATTCTTCCAAACCTCTAATCTAAATCTCCCCTCTTTGAGGTTGAAACTGTTATCCCTCATTGTGTCACTATGCTACACATTCAAGTCGTTCTTTCTTCAAACTGGGTACCTGAATGTGTGCCTACTTTTAAAAAAATACTCTGTGAAAAGAAAATAAAAAGTACAATGACCTTCTGTCATCTAATCTGCCTCAGATCATACTGTTTTGTAGAGTTGTGATTTTATTTAAATAAGTTTGTTTTGGATAAGAGTTGAAATAACATGGTAATAACGTTGGCTCTAATATGGGTATAAACTGGAGAGGGGCAAATTTAGACTAGACATAAGGAGGAATTTCTTCACAATGAGAGTGGTGAGGCACTGGCACAGATTACCCAGGGAAGCTATAGATGCCCCATCCCTGGAGGTGTTCAAGGCCAGGTTGGATGGGGCCTTGAGCCTTGATCTATTGGGATGTCCCTGCCCATGGCAGGGGGGTTGGAACTGGGTGATCTTTAAAGTCCCTTCCAACCCAAACAATTCTATGATTCTATGATTCTATCTCACATTTTGCCTAAAAGAAGTTTGTAGAGTCTTCTTGGAATAAAATATATCCTTCATTTTTTTTGGTAGTATTTTTAAATAGTTTTCCCCAGTTATTTCTTGCTTAAAAAAAATGGCTTGAAGGAGAAGTTAATTTCATAATTCTTCACACTACTGGAATAAGAACTCCCAGAAAATTAAATAATATCCATTTTGAAGGTGGGTTTGGTTTACTCAGAGATATAAATAAAGTAAGAGATTATTTGCTTCTGTTTTCTACTATTCTTTGTGGGAAAGGTTTTCATTCAAGAATAATACATAACTTCTTACAGAGAAACCGGGCTACTAACTCGCTGCATATGTCTGAAGTATTTTGCTTACTTCGCTTCCAGTACTTTACATTAAGTGAAACTGAAACTCCTGGGAATCTTTTTCCTTAGGTTTTTAGTTATGCATGTGATTGTTTTAGCTGCTCTTTAGGGGAGTTCCCAAACAAAAACAGTACCCTCAGTTCTTCCAGGCTCCATCAACAGCTCATGCAGAGCTCTCCCAGCTTCTTTGCTTTGGCTGGTGGAGCCCTGGGGAGATCAACTTGCCTATGATAGATGTAGTGCTACCTGCCTTTAGAGTTGCCTGCTGTCTTAGCTGACTATCCAGCTAAGGACTATTGAAATCCTCTTATGTTATTTCCTCTAATACAATATTTTAGACATTAGGAAAAAAGCCCAACAAAATCAGATAATATTCAAACTTCTATTCTAGATGCAGTATCTGTTGAGTTAATAAAAAATAAAAATGAACTAAAACTATGCCTCCCCTCAAAAACCAACCAACCAACCAAACGAAACCCCAACCAGAATTAGTTATAACAAGCTGGAGACCCTTACAAAAGAAATTGCCATCTATCTTTTGCTTGTTTGTCATGTTTTGCTTTGTTTTCTCCTAGCCAATCCAACTGTTGCCTGCTTTGCAGTCGAGTTCCTTTGCGAATTAAATCTTAAATAATGCTGCCTTTAAGACTGTTGAACAGATTTTTAAACCAAAAAGGAGCCTCAAGAAGATGATAGATAACATATCAACTAAGAATTTAACTTTGTAAAGTATGTGCTGTTTATAGTGATAGATAGCATATCAACTAAGAATTTAACTTTGTAAAGTATATTTATAGTGACAAGTCTCATACCAATCCAATAATCCAGCACAGAGTACACTAAACCCAGGGATTTCCCTTCTGTTACTCTGGTGTGGTGTGCCCTCATGTGGTTCAATGAAATATCTTCCTTGAATAAGTCAGACACCCTTCGATTTTATTATCTATTCTACTGAGAGAAGTTAAGACTGTTTGCTAAATGAGAGATACTTTGACACTAAATAGATTTTTGGTATTTTCAGTGTTGTACATCTCTCAGATGGTTTGATACTTGGAAATGAGCACAAATACGGGAGCTTTTGATTCTGATTCAACAACAGATGTGTACATTTTGCTTGTCTTGGTGGGTTTTTTTTTTTTGAGATTCTGAGTATCCACTTACCAATATTTAGGGCAAAGTGGCTTCATTTCTGATTGGTTAATACGGATGACTCTAAGTATAGAAATTTATTTCTAGATTTTCTTCCACAAAACATATAATACTAATAGTCTTTTAATTTTGATACCTTTTGAGTAACACAAGACTTAATTTTGCAGTAATAATACATACCTAGCTACACTAAGTATCTCACATCATGCATGTTATGTGTTTGTAAGCTTGACTGTCTGTATTCTCTTTTGGAATTAGAGCTGATCATAGAATCATAGAATAGTTTGGGTTGGAAGAGATCTTAAAGATCATCTGGGTGTTATTTTTTATTCTTATAATGTAGGTTGCTAGCAGCTTTTCTTTAGGGCTTCATATGCTTACAGCAAATTGCATATGATAATAATGTTTCTTGTTCTTACAAAAATAGAGTAACAAATTTTACCCCAAATTAAAAAATGATAAAACTGGAGAAAACGAGGAAAAAACACTTATAGCAGCAAAACAACAGAAATCAGTAGGGGACCACTTGTGATCTGTGAGAAGTTAAATAAAATGCAGACAATTCCTTCATCCTCAATTACTGCTTTGTTGCTGCTAAGACCACTGGACACAACACTGAAAATTGACATTTCAGTCTGCTTTGATGTCACTACTGCTTCTTGTGTGTTTGCTGATTATCAGATAGAGTTAAGCTTTCTGATTATTCTTAGCTGAGGCAAGATAAACCTCATGTTTTATTAGTGAAGGGAATAATTTTTGAATTGTAGCCTGTTAACCACTAATGACTTGCATAGTGATGATCATTTAGAGCTAATTAACTTGCCTTTAATGGTTTGAATGTTTTGAGTTTGCACATGGATTGTGTGATGTTGTCTCTCTAGGACGATGGTAAGCAATAGGAAGATGGTCACAAGTCACAGGCAAGAAGAACTGTTTTTGCCAAATGTTGCTGCAATTAAAAGTCAATAGAATTGAATATAATTATATTATATAAATAAATATATTCAATATAAATATACCTAAAACCCATAAGCATCCTTGGTTTAGAGCTTTGGAAGGCACAAAGTTATGAGGATGCCAAGTCAATTTAGGCACCTAGCTCTTGGAGCATAATTATTAAGCTGAAGTTATATGATTAGGCTCTCTGTTCAACACATGGAGAAGAGAGATGTTTAGGAGTGAGATTTATAAGGCGGCAAGTAGGAGAGATTTCAAAGAAAGTGGACTTGTTGAAATTCTGTCCTCTACTGGAACGTACATGCTTGACCTTGAGCCTGCAGATGAGGGCTTATGGTGATTAACAGACTAAGTTTGCTTGGAGTTAGTCCAAGTCCACCTTCAAGGTGGAAAAATTACTCATTCTTTTCTTTTCAAACCCAACCACACAAGTGTGGCGTTCACCCATGAAGGAAGAAGACGTGGTTCACTTCTTTCCTGAGCCTTAGGTATCCTTCAGACACGGATTTCTTACTCCTGTAAATTCATAACCTGGTCTTAAAGGTAGCCATCCTGCTAAAATTATGCCATTATGTGGTAAAGAAAACTTGTTTATCTATCTCGGTATAGTTATCTCCTGTTCTTATCTATAGTGAAGCAATAAATGACAGAAAACACGTTTAACACTGATCATAATTTAAATGGTACAGCCTGACTTAGTTGGTGTAACCGGAAAAACCCAGAATAATGGGAATCTGTGTATTTCATACTGTCTTTGGCAGTTGCACTTGAGTGGGAGCAAGCCCATTTGTGCAATTAAAAGAACCAGAGTGATTTATAAATAGGGAAGAAAAGACTGTCTTAAGATTTGACTTTTATATTTTACTTACATTGAAGGCATTGATCAGATTTTTTAGGAGTCAGATTAAGCCAATGATTTTGTTGCAAGCTTGTTTTCTCAAAGTAATAGTAACCTGTTTTGTACTTTTGTGCTCTAACTAAACACCTGCTTAAGCTTCTCTAACTTGGCAAAAGCTGGAATTATCAAAATTCCTACAAGATAATAGAAACTTGTATTCAAAGAGGAGATTATTTTTTTCTTATAAGGAGGTATTGCAGTCCTAAGAGCAGAGGGTATCTTGTAATTAGCGTTGCTGTTTTCACTACCAGTTCCATGAGATGGTGGGTCCCGGTGGTGTTACCAGTTGAAAAATGTCTACAACACAGTGCGGCACCACCATATAATTTGACATTAAACTTTGACACTAATTGACATTTTTCTTGTCAGCCTTTGCATGGAGGTTGAATGAGCTGTAGCAATTGAACAACTGTTCCAGTATCTGTAGGACTTTCGGGCTTTTGGTGGGATCACAGTTGAGGCAAGTTGTCCGGGTGGTGTGGAGAACCTCCAATCATCTACAGAAGCAAGTGAGTCCATAGGAGACTTGAGGAGTATAAATTTGCTATCTATCGTGACTGGAATATTAACACGTTCCATTTTTCTTCTCTACCACGTAACTCCTTATGTGATGGAGCTATAAGAACAGAAGCTGGAATTCATATTAGCCTTCTAAATAACAGCATGGTAGTGGAGTGTCAATTACCAGTAGAACTTTGTCACAGAAGGAGAAGATAACATTTTTTGTTCCTAATTTATTACAAATTAGAGGTAATATATAGAGGAAATATTTTATTAGTTTAAGCTATATTGAATCTTGTTTCAATTGTGGGAAAGTTAGGGAAAACATATTGCAGGATTGTATGTCTGTTGTGTAAAAGATAATTTTTCAGGAGGATTTGTGGGAGGAAAAGGAGCATGATGGGTTTTTTAATCTTTTTTTTTTCCTTGCATTTGTTAACAGAAAAGTAGTAATAAATTCCACAGAGAATTACACCTTGCTGAAGAACTTTAAAATACTTGCTGGGGAACTTTAAAATACTTCCTGAAGAACTTTTAAAGTGCCTTATATAATATTCATTCACATTGGCTGGGATGTAAGCCTCTTCCATGGTGTGAACTCTGATAAGAAGAATATAAATTAACAGTAACGTTGTTGCTATCTCTAAATTACATCCTAAAGGTACATCATGTAGACAGAATAGAAATATGCAAATTTGTTCAGGAATTTGTATTTGGCAACAGAAACGTGAATCAGAGCAGCCAGCTGCCCTCAAGCGAGATTGGATTAAAATATACTGACTCTAATCAGTGTTGCCTGAGTTATCTATGTACTTTGCATCCAAAAGGTAGGTGGGTCAGTGGCATTTTTTAACATCCTAGCTAATAATTCATACGTTAGAGAGAATAGTTTGCTTATTTATTATTTTTTCTAACCAGCATGTGTTTGCAGACTCTGAAGGAAACTAGAAGGACTGCAGAACTACTAGAGGAGAACAGTCAATTTCGCTGTATATAGTGAAATTTCTATTTGTCAATGAAAATTCAAATATCTATATATAACAGAAAAAAATGTTTTATGAATTTGGTAGACAGCTGGAGCTAATTGTGCAGAGATAATTACAGGAGTTAATTATGTAAGCTGTTATGATTTATGTGCTAAAGACCGGGGCAAATTACTTGAGTTGATAGAGAAAATTGAAGAATGGTTATTATCAAAAAAAGAGTTATATTAAGGACTGTTTCGTGTTCAGTGGAACATCTGTGTTTATAATAAGGAAAAAAACACAATTCTTTACATAGTACTATAGAATAAGCACAAATATGGAAAAAAGTCCAACTTCGCTGTTTCTCTGTTTTGTATGTGAATGGAAAAGTAGAAGTTGTTGACAGTATTTTTCAACTGTATTTTTACTCACTAATATCTTGTAGTTGGATCAGGATTACATAATAAGCTACTGCTGAAAGCCATGCCATAAAGTAAGTTTATGGTGTGCAGAGTCTGGAATATATAAAGCAAAGTCTGGTGTGGTTTTGCTCTGTTTCTGGATAGTCAAAGAAGAAGGTCATGAACACAATGCTCAGGTCTGCAACTCTACTTCATTTTGAGCAAGGAATTGAACCTTACCTTCCTCCAGCCATGCCAGTGTTTTAACCCACAAGGCAATCTGTTTCTCCTCAAAGTGTTTTGAAAGGTCTTTGTTTCTGCCCGCTGCCACACAAAACAAAAAAAAAAAAAATGGAAAACCCAACTGTGAGACAGTTTGGGAATTGAAGTTCTCGTGTTCCAGACAGTCGTAGTGATTTTTTTCTTTGATGAAACAAACTTCTTGCGGAAACAGGAGGATTTTGAAAAACAACGCTCGAGGGGATACCATTAGTATAACCAGTGAAGCAATAAGATTGCATTTGAGAGGAAGGGTAGCCTTATATTTAGATGTAAAAGGACCCTTGTGCTAAAATGTCAGAGCTGTCTGTACAGGTCATTGAGTGTTTCCTGCAGCTTGATGATATATAAGCGTATGAGAGGAGAATAACTTGTTCACACTCAGAAAGTGCCACTGGGATGAAGCAGTAATATTTACTTGAAAATAGAAGGGATAGTGTGGAGAAGAGTCAAATTTTTTTTTGCAAATCATTAGTGAGGTTTCAGAGAAAACCTTTTACATTGATTTCACTTGTCACAATTAAAACAAAGTATTTGTGTCAATGGCTTTCATAATGTACATTTTTGTGTAGCTATGTTTGATTTACCTGCTTTGGTTTATTAAAAACAAGCAAACAATTAAATGCTGTCCACCTTTTGAAAAACTCCAACAACCTCTGTCATTGATATTTAAAAATCATAGAATCACAGAGTCATAGAGGGATTAGGGTTGGAAGGGACCTTTAAAGATCATCTGGTCCAGTCGCATGCACAGGAACATCTTCCACTGCATTGGGTTGCTCAGAGCCCCATCCAGCCTGGTGTTGAGTACACCTAGTGGTGTGGCATCCACAACTTTTCTAGGCAACCTGTTCCAGTACCTTACTACCCTCATAGTAAAGAAGTTTTTCCTTATACCTTAAATCTGCCTTCTTTGAGTTTTAAGCCATTGCCCTTTGTGCTATCACTACAAGTCCCTCCCTTTAGTGTGCTATCACTAACAGTCCCTCTCCAGGTTCCTTGTAGCCCCTTTCTAAGTACTGAAAGACCACAATAAATTGTCCCCCAAACCTTCTCTTCTCCAGGCCAAACAAACCCAACTCACTCATTCTTTTCCCTAACTCTTCAGTCATCTTTGTGTCCAGATTTAACAGGTCCATGTCTGTCTTGTGCTGGGGACCCCAAAGCTGGGTGCAGCACTCTAATTCAGGTCTCACAAGAGTGGAGTAGAATCACCTCCCTCCACATCCCTTTGAGTTAACCCAAGATATGCCTGAATTTCTAGGTTTTAAGTGTACATTGCTGATCCATATCTAATTTTTTCATCCACCAGTATCCCCAAGTCCTTCCATAAAGGACTGCTCTCAAACGCTTCGTCTCCTAGTCTGTACTGAAAAAATAATAACAAGGCATCAGACCTAAGTGAGTGATACGTGACAAACCACAAGGATTAGAAGGATAATTTAAAAAAAAAAAAACACATAAAAAACAACAAAAAAGGAGCTTATCAATATTTTCCTCTTAAATTTTCCATATCAGTATATTGTGTGATGTGGTCATGGAAGATCTTGTGTATCTAGTGCAATTCAAGCAGATATTGGAAAAAGACAGAAGGGGAAGCATTAAAATTCTTAAACTTTTGGCCCATGCGTTTCAAATCTGTAGGGAGGACAGTTTAATTCACAGAGCCGGGAATGTTTTTCTTTGAGCTGTAGCTGCTGACTGGGGATTAATTTGATGAATATGTGACCTAGCTCTATCCCGTTTCAATTCCGGCATCCCTGCCCACACCTGACCTGTACAGCAGGGAAATCCATGCTAACAGAATTTTCTGCTTGTAGCAAAGACATCCTCACCTTTCTTCTGTGCTACTGCAGCTGTGTAAGGAAGACTTAATTCCGAATGGGACTGAACTATTAATTAGTGAAGTTCTGTTTTTCCAACCAAGAACAGTGCTAGAACTGTGTGAAGCTTCTTTAATAAAATAAGAGAGGAAGGTTCCCTAGTGTGATCGCAAAGCCAGGATCATTACAGGAATTGCCAAATGAGCTTATGGTAATTGTCAAGTGATATATTTGATAACTATACAGAATTTTGGGTGAGGTCTGCATTAATTAGTTACAGAATCTCATAGAGACATTCTTTCCCGTGTACCAGCATAGGTGAAGTAAGATATTTAAACTAAACCAGTTAGCTTTAAAGTCCTGCCAGAAAACTGAGCTGTGTTCTTGTCTTCGTTCTTTTTCTTCTTTCCATCTTTCTCTCTTTTTCTTTTTAACACAAATGCAGTTGAAATCTGGGTAGTCACTTCCAAAAAACTCAAGCATAGTGTTAACAAGATAGCATTTTTTTTTCCCATCATGCTGTTTATATGAAGTTATAGGTTGGTACATGGCCTTTTACAAACAGGAAAGCAGCCAGTATGCCGTGGGTCTGTCCGTCAGTGGCATAAGAAATTTTTCTGTCAATATAGCTGACTTTTCTGAATGATACTTCTAATTTTGGGAGAGACTGCTTTCTTAGTGTTTCGAACTGGTAATTTAATGTAATTTAAAAGAAGCTGACACAAGGTGGGCAAAATCGCAAGATTCCCATTTTTACGAGTGGTTTTATTACTGTAAGGGCTGTGTATTATACAGAACCCAACATGTTAGTGCAAAGACTGGAATCCAGAACTGACATCTCCTAAATGAAACTCCTTACCTGTCCTTGCTTACTGCTTTTGGTCCTAAGAGTCTTGTATTTCTTGCTGCATGATGGTCCAACTTCTTTTATTGAGAAGAAAATCATTTCAGTTACCATACAGGTTATGACGATTGTCAAATGACAATTGTTGTCATAGTGCAAATCATTGCATGAATTTTTCCTTATATCCATTTTGAAGCACTAATTTCAAGTTGTGCCTGTCTTTCTTGTATTGAAGACCTCAAAACTGGACACGGTATTCAAGGTGCGCCAGGGCATGCTACCGGCAGCTTGCTGTCTGTGAAGGTCCCTCAGATTCCTTGAAGCGGATTTGTTCCCCAGCGAGCAAGTCAATCCCTGCATTGTCTTATTGCCACATGTTCCTCCTTTATTGATACAGGACTTTGCACTTGTTGACTTTTATAGGGTTCCTCTGTGTTAGCTTTGCCTTGGAGCCTATTGACTGATACCTCTAATCTGTCGTCTGAAACTTGATGAGATTGTGCCCTATTGCTGGCACCAGGTCATCTCTCTGTCTGATATGGAGATCCATGAGTCATCCAAAAATAAGCGCAGAGGAACAAAACATAACCAATATAAAATTCTTTCAGTAGTACAGCACATCCATGATAGTTTCTTCTGACTCGGTGTGTAAGGAGGATGACCGTGGGTGTTCACTAGAATACGATACTCAGCTTTCTAGGCATAGCAGTAACAATTACAGCAGGGTTTTCTATTAATAGGTCATAGGCTAGGAAATGTCATCATGTTCTTTGGAAAATATTTACACGTTGGAAGGACTGTGTGCACTCTTTGTGTCTGCTGTCAATGCTTCCTTTATAATTTGTGTCACTTCAGTGCCCAGAGACTTTCTCATTGGCTCAGAAATTGAGCTGCAAAAACAGTTGATGACACCTGAAGTTTTTAGACTGTTTGCATAAATTCGTATTCCCTAGTTTTGATATGCCAATTACTTTTTGAAACTGTACATTTGGAATAGTCCATGTTGGGCTACGTCATTCTGTTTATATTAACTTTTCTACTTGCAACTGATAAATTCAGGAGGTGAAGAATTTTTTTTTTTTTAAACATGTATTTACATGTGCAAATTATAATATGCAGCAGAGTTTTCAATTTATACTTTTAATAAAAGTAGCTGAAAGGTGTGTATGTTAAATTAAATCTGGGTGCAGTGTGTGCTTCCAGTGTTTGCTTCTGCACTGCCTCTGAAATCAATGAATAGTATTATTTTGATCAAATTAGTTTGGGACCCCGATTCAACAAAATAATTAGTTTTATCTGTTAAGTTCATTTAAGTGGATGCAATATTGAATAATTTTCCAAGCAGATTGAAGTGTCTGTAATAGCGAAAAGGAATTAAATCATAGATAAGAGCCATGTTGTGCACAAGGCCAGAGACTTGACTGACAATGCTGGGAGTAGAATAGGTGTCTCCTCTGTGCTGTCCTCATCCGCAGGACATGTTACAGCAGGAAGTGTTAAGATGTTCCAGTGGTGCACACTGAAAGTTATAGTTCTCTTCCTGTTTTTTATAGTTTCTATTAAGAGATAAATTTTTATTAATCTAAAGCAACCTTTTCTTTAAGAGGATGACCTCTTTTGTCACTCAACGCCATTGGTGTGAAATAAATCTTGATATTTACTTTTTTCTCTAAGTACATTTTATTTAAAATTGCCTGGAGATAATTATTAGGTTACGAGGGCTGTATGTTACGTGGTTTGTTGGTTCTGCTGAGGCCATTGTTGTACTAGTAAGTCCAACGTTTTGTTAAAGAATAAACACTATATATGTGTCTGTGTATATATAAATACATATTTATTTATTCCACCAAAATGTTTTTGAGATTATCGTAGTAAAATATTTATTTGGGATTTAATTAGCTTAATTTAGCCATCTAATATGGTGGGTTTTTTTTTTTTTTTGCTCTCAATCTGTTTTTCTAGCTTCCCTTCCTTATCAAAGATGTTTCATTCACTGTCTATCTGTAGGCACAAACTTATCGTGTTCTACGACAGATGTGGTCTGTAGTCATTGACTCGCGTTAGTCGGTAATTGTAAATATTTGGTATTGTAGATTTTCAGTAACTGTAGATGGACAGCCTGGAGAAGTGGGCTTCTTTGAACCTCATGAGATTCAACAAGGCCAAGCGTCAGGTCCTGCACCTGAGTCGGAGCAATCTTCAGTTTAAATACAAGCTGGAGGATGATTGAGAGCAAACCTGTGGAGAAGGACTTGGGGTGCTGGTGGATGAAAAGCTGTCCGTGAGCCAGCAGTGTGCACTCGCACCCCAGAAAGCCAGCCGTATTCTGGCCTACATGAAAAGAAGCATGACCAGCAGGTCAAGGGAGAGGATTCTGCCTCTCTGCTTGGCTCTTGTGTGACCTGGATGCCTCAACACAAGTTGGAGTGGGTCCAAAGGAGGGCTGCAAAAATGATCCAAGGGCTGGAGCACCTCTCCTACAAGGACAGGCTGAGAGAGTTGGCGTTGCTCAGCCTGGAGAAGAGAAGGCTCCGAGACCTTATAGCAGCCTTCCAGGACTTAAAGGGGCTACAGGAAAGCTGTGGAGGGGAGGGCTCTTTATCAGGGAATGCAGAGATAGGACAAGGGGGAATGGTGTTAAACGAACAGAGTAGATTTGGACTGTATATAAGGAAGAAATTCTTTATGAAGAGGGGGTTGAAGCACTGGCAGAACAACAGCGATTTTGATAATTGTTAATGGGAAACTAATACTTAAGGGTACCGGTAGAAGTCTGCAGTCCAGGGAGTTTCTGCATCTTCATAGGGCTTCCACAGTTCTACCAGATACAACTTCTGTATCTTTGTGCTATTTCGAGGGATTTTTTTTTGTTTATCTGTTGACCTCTGCATCTACCTAGTAGAGATCTGTGAAATGATCTTATTTGACTTAATTTATTGACTATCTTTTCTTTGCTTCAGATCTTTCTCCTCTCTGTATTATTTGGCATCTAGTTCTAATTTCTTCAGTAAGTTCAAATTAATAAGATCAAGTTCCATCATTATTCACTTCATCTTTGGGTCTCCTGTGTGAATTTCAGCATATGCTTAAACAATCTTATTGCCTGCTGTATGTGAAAGCTTTTGTTAGTCGTGCTGATGATGTACTGGACAAGACCATTGTTTGCTGAATCTGAGTCTAGATTACAGAGGTGGCCAGGTTGGTTTATTTATAAAATTCTAAAATGCTTAAATAGACAATGACCAACCCCAAAAGAATCTTCAAGAAATTTCATGAAGAATAATTTCAAGAGAAAACTAATAAAGAAAATATTATTTCTAAATATAAATATTGGGGAAAAACCCAACCAGAATATCATCTTCCTGTAGCCACGCAGACTCCTTCCTGAAAGAAGGCTCTGGAATATATTTTTTTACCGAACACTTACATACATATGGTGTTTTAAAGCCTTAATAATATCTTTTTTTTGTTTCTTCTTCTTCCTAGATCTGTAGTTTTTAGATGTGATTTGAAAAAAACCAAAACGGCCTGTCTGAAAGAGAAAAAAAACCAAAACAACTTTGCACAAACGGGACGACAGAACACTCCTTGGTCACATCTGTGCTGAACTCATAGTCATGCTTCTTGTAACAGGGATGGGATGACAGTGGATTTTTATATTTTGTTTTGAAATGTTTTGCTTTGCATTGTCATTATTGCGAACGTTTTTGTTTTCTTACAGTA
This sequence comes from Cuculus canorus, assembly GCF_017976375.1. Classification (NCBI taxonomy): domain Eukaryota; kingdom Metazoa; phylum Chordata; class Aves; order Cuculiformes; family Cuculidae; genus Cuculus; species Cuculus canorus. The sequence continues at coordinate 4,902,384 of NC_071404.1, forward strand.
ATTATTTTTTGGTTAGCACAAAGATCGATCACTTTAGCTGCTTTGAAATGTACCCTGGCTCTGGTGAATTGCCTCCTGAGCATTATGGATCCACTGCTGGTTTTTCATGTGTTTAACACCTGATGATATCTGATTCACTGTTCCTGTTTTAAAGAAACTCAGCCTTTTACTCATGGAGTGATATAAGATTATTTTTGTCCAACAGCAAGCTGTGGCATGCACTGTGCTCTGTTGCTAAGCTTTGTCGTTAAGCTTTGTAATCAGTTTATCGACAATTCGATAAGGAATTCCTGTGGGAGATTCTACAAACGTGGAAGCAGATTTTCTTTCTTTTTAAACAGTGGGGAAAAAAAGTGGGATCATTTCACTCTCTGCTCTTGTGTTATGCCAATATATTATAAGTACACTTGTGCAATACTAAACTGAAGAGTTTTAACTTGCATAATCTTTGCTATTCATTTCTGCTGTCTGAAAAATAGCCACGATGTTTTTGTCACCACTTGAATGTACAGTAAATGACAGTCCTTGCCTCAAGGGGTGATTGCTTTGTGAGTAGTTTCTGACCGACACGTATTAGGTTTTCATTTTATTCATGTTTTTAAAATTAAAAAACAGTGACAGAAGTGATTTGCTTAACCCAGACTAAAGAGAGGTTAGAAGGAAAAAAAATCTTTTTTGAATTATGTCCTACCGTGCTTTGGATTTTAAACTTTAGATGCTGTTTATTCAATATGTGTGACCATTATATCATTCCGAGGATGAAGACAATAGTGGAGGTATCGAATGATGTGGCCGTCTACTGTGCTATTTGTAGTTGAGGAATCATTCAAACTGACAAAACCTTGTTTTTCTTTCCCAAAGGTAACAACACTTGTTAACACAAGCAATAAAGGACCTTCTGGCAAAAAGAAAGGACGCTCTAAGAAAGCTCATGTTTTGGCTGCTTCAGTAGAGCAGGCCACTCAAAACTTTTTGGAAAAAGGAGATCAAATTGCTAAAGAGAGCCAGGATCTGAAGGAGGAGTTGGTTGCAGCTGTAGAGGATGTACGTAAACAAGGTGTGTAGAACAAATGCTTAACTTGGTAATTCTTTAATTTCATGCTTTTCAAAATTTCTTCCTAACAACTGTCAGCTGCTCTGATAATGTAATTTAAACTGTGTCCTATATTACAGTATATGCATAAAATGGCATAGAAGTATTAAAATGAATAAGTATTTCATGAATGGCAGTGAGTATAAAGAATATTCTAACTTTAGTAAAAGAAATATGTTTTTAAAATTTCCTTTTAGCTGTTCTGTCGCCAAACGGTGAATTCAAATATTACTTAGCAGCCGTGCTGCCCAGTGCCAAAACTTATTGTGTAATTTTCAACTTGCATTTTATTCTGCTGTGTAGCAAAATGACATGATTTTTCACTTAGCTGAATTTAAGCGCTGGTTTAAAGCCTGTGGATGCAAATATAGGATTAGGATTATGGGCAATCTAACAATTATCAGCCAAATAGTAGAGATATTACCTGCGCTTTCAAATATACATTGACATTTATATTAGAGATTGTCAAAGTCTGAATGCATGTAGATAATAGCAATGTTAAACCAATTTTTTTTGTGTGTGGTGGTAATGATAAGATAAACGTTAACATAAGTTCGCATACTGCATAGGTTAAACTGACTGTTTTGAGATACGCAATGTTACAAGAAATTGCCTTCTTGGGCGTGGGACTCAGGCATGAAATAACAACATTTTCCTGGGAGAAGTAATCCTGATTTTGCATGACTTAATATTTGAAGTTTAAAGGTGTATTGTTAAGAAAACTGCTCTTAAACAAGGCTTTGCCATTTTAGAAATATCGTGGATATCTGTGATGCCGTGTATATCAACTGACAATTTTCCTTCCAAACATAAAATGTGTGTCAGATAATTACATGTGTGGTGGGGGAAAATATGTTTTCAAGATATGCTCCTAACAAAACTTTTTCCTTTTATTCACCTTGATTGTAATTATCTTTATTGCAGCAAAATTAAGTACCTTTCCTTTTTTTTTTCCATTGTAAATCCTATAATCTAAAGAGACCATCTGCCAGTATCATCAGTCCTGGGTTTTAGAACAAGACTGGCAGATCTCCAACTGAGATTTAGAAAGAAGTCTAAAAGACTTAGGCATAAAATACTGATTTTCAGTGAGTTATTCCCCCAGCGCTCATAAAATGTTAGTTTCAGTTAGTGAAATTTAGACTCAATGAACATATGAGCAGGCACTGATAAATGAATATCCCAGTCTGTTCCGTCCTGAGGCTATTGCTTCCTCCTAACCACTATGTGGATATTTGGTTTCACTATTTTTGTGTTCCTATGCGTTTCAGATTTTCATTTTTAAGTTGAGTACTTGCTACATGCTCAATGCAGTGTTATGTCAGTACTCCAGTGGGGTTTGGTTTGGTTTTGGGGGGTAGGTTTTTGTTGTTGTTGTTGCTGGGTTTTTTTGATTTGTGGGGTGGTTTTTTTTTTTGCAGTTTTGGTGCTGATGCCTGGCTGTGCTGGCATGCAGTTTCATTTGGCAGCTGCTCCAGTTTCCCCTTGCTTACATTGCTTATCTTCAGAGCTGACACGCGTGCCCTCGTTCCCTCTGAATTTACAGCTCTCTGCCTTTGTGCTTGTGATGCTGACTCAGTTTTGCAAGCTTCTCCCAACTGAGTGCGAGACATCAACCCAAAGTGTTGGATGATCCCTGATTCAGACAAATATACCACATAGGATGAGAGGGAATGGCGATTAGATATCAGGAAAAAAATCTTCACTGAAAGGGTTCTCAGGCACTGACAAAGGCTGCCCAGAGACGTGATTGAGTCACCATCCCTGGAGGGATTTAAAAGATGGGTAGATGGGGTGCTTGGGGTTATGGTTTAGTGGTGGACAGGTACAGTTGGACTTGATGACCTCAAAGGTCTTTTCCAACCAAATGACTCTATGATATTCATTGACATGTTATCAGAACTTATTATCCATCTTTATCATTAGAGCTTTGTATTAGTTAACAGTGATTGCTTCATAGATTTTTGCTTTGTAAAGCTAGAAGCATCTGAGAGGATTTGCTGTGGAGCGTTTTGATTTTCTTCTTTATTGAAATTTCTGTCTGTGTAATTGATAATAAGCCTTTTATTATTTTTTTCTTTAATCTGTATTTAAAAAAAACAAGCATAAAGATGCAGGAAGCAGAAAGGAGAAAGAGATCTTAAACAGTATTACGCAGAATGATACCGGCATTCATCTTTTGTCAATACTGCAGGCTAAAAAAAACTCTATCAGAAAAGGAGAGTGGCTTTTTTGAGTCTGTACAGCATGAGTCCATGATTAAGAGAGCAGGAGATGCCAAGCACTGCTATTAGCACGCATGAGCCTCGTGAACGAGACCAGCCTTGGTGCATTGTGAACTGATACATTGAGTTCAGTGACATAAAGAGCTGGATTAATGAACTTAAGGCTGTGTTTTGCCAGAGTATTGCAAGTTGATTTTCTGGCAAAATTCCAGCTTGGATAATTACACTGTCAACCTAAAAATGTCCTTTGCGCTTAGAGTTGGCTCTGGTGTGTGCCTCATTCCCTGCCCTCTATTGCTTTTAACTATTATATGCTACTATAGGAGGTTGTTGCGGTTCACCCTGGAGGGAATTGTTTTCCATTGATAGGTATGCAACAAATTTACTGCATCATTTGCAAAATACTTTGGAATGAGTATGAATGTGAAGAGTGTATAACTTTAAGTTATTTGTTACTTTAATAATACGGAAAGGTAAAATACATTTAGATAGTCCTCTGATGTTTGACACTTCTGATTTACGAAGTTGAGTTAAAAAAACCCAACTAAGACAATTCTTTTATTATTTTGCATGATTTTATGAAAAGGAATAAATATTTTATACATAAAGGTCATAACAGAGTATCTGTGAGTGTATGTATGTAGCCCTAAATAATTCCATAATGGGAATACTTTGACCTTGTAGATCTTAAAAATGTCAAAATAGTGAAAATAAGCTTTAGTTCAAAACAATCTAAGTGAAATTATCCAACTGCTACGCCATTGAATCTTTGCTGTATGGGTAGTTATTCCTGTGTTGTCAGAGCTGTGTAAAAGATTTCCCGAATGGGATATATGAGATCTAATAAATACTGATGTTCATTGTTCATGTCATGTTACACTAAAGGTGAGGGAAAGCAATCAGTCTTCTGCATATTGAACTTTTGGAAGGAGGGAGATTTTTTGTATATACTTGGTTATAATTACACTAAGACTTGAAACTGCAAGACCCGAGAAGGTCAGGGAAGGGAAGAAGAACTCACAGAAATAAGAAATACAGGATGGGGAGAGGAACAGAGGAACAGGTTTTCATGGCATAGGTGTCTATATGCAACTGATCCCTTATTAATCATTACAGAAGAAGGAAATTCTCTGTGGAGGAGACATTGAGGTTGTAGTTCACACAAAAATCTACGAAGAACTGCTGGTCTGTTGGACTCAGGCCTGATTCAGTTTATTAAGAAACAGTCTAGGTTGCCAAGGAAATAGTATATTTATGTGAATTTATTCTATTAAATGGCTTCAGCAACGTCTACCTTGTAGGTATGTGCTTGCCTGATTTTAATATCATTTTCCTAGAAGTTTTCTGGGATATAGCTAAAACTTCTGTTAAAAACATGATGTAGTCTAGCTGCTGGTTGTTTAGTTTTGATTTTTTTCTATTTCAAGCTGAGTAGATAGAATTTCACACCAAAATCTGAAATTTATACTTCAGTCAAGGGACAGAAAATAGCTGTTGATTTTTTTTTGCTCAGACACAGTGTAAAGTTGAGACAGATAATTTTTGCTTATGCAATTTCATACACGCTACATGAAAAGAATATGATCCATGTACTCCGTGACTGTCGGTAAGCTTGAAAGTATCCTGGAGATGTTAAAAAGCTGTGTAGACGTGGCACTTGAGGAGATGGGTTAGTAGGCAGGGTGGTGTTGGGCTGATGTTTGGACTTGATGATTTTAGAGGTCTTTTCCAACCTTAATGATTCTATGATCTGACACGGAAACATGACTAACTTTCTTGGGAACATTTTTCTCTCTGGTGGAACATACTAAAAAGTAATATTTTTAATGCTTTACTTTAATGCTTTTAACTACTTAGCTTTTAAAATTTTTTAAATTAAGATTTTAAACTGTTCACTATGAAAGTTATCTTCTCTCCTGTCTTTAGTTTGAAAGAGGAATACTAGTTTCTTTAAAATAATACATTTGATACTAATATTTTATCACTTAGAATGTGTCTACATAACTTATTTCTTACATGGCTTAGGGACTAGAGAAATAATTTTTTTATAAAAAGAAATTATCTGCTCTTTTCACTTAAACCTATGTTGTCAAGTTTATTTATAATGTTCTTCACTGAAGCGTGTAAGAACTTAAGTTTTTTCTACTTACAGAAGTTAGTAACTGCTATTTCTAAATAGAAAAAGTCTGTATGTGTGAAAAAAATACTGCAAAGCAGTTATTTGAGCAAAAGGATTTTTCTGTCTATTTCTGTCAGACAAATTGAGACCTGTGGTCAATCCTTCTAATGGAAGAGCAAATCTTGGTCTGCACTTTGGAAGAACCTGTGTGTAGAATAAGCGTGTTCTCTATTTTGAAAAATATTACCTGTGATGTGGTACTGTGCAACCTGCTATTTTCCAGTCTCTCTGATGGCTCATGCCTGTCCAGCAGGAAGCTTTGAGCATGAAGACTTGAAGTCTTATTTTTAGCAAGGCACTGAGGCTGTAGCCTGAAAAAAATTATCTTGTTATTCAAAAATATTCATAATGTATCTTGAATTGCTTGTTATATTTGGAAGCATTTTCGATTGTTATTCAAGTCTGCAGTGCTCATCCTAAGAATATGGCATGCTAAATGTCATTCTATGCAAATACTCTAATGCTAGCTCTTTCAGACCCTTTTCAAATCCATAATTATCTTTCAGCTCAGAATTTAGCTTCTGAAAGATGTATAGTTCCTCTTCTATAATGATTTAAAACAGTTCTGATGGAAGAGCAACATTGTACAAAAACTCAAAGAGTTATTGTACCAGATAAGTAGTGTTAGGAGTTCCCAAATCCAGTAGTGAGGCTGCTTCCGTGGCCCCAGGTCCAAGCAGGAATGAAGCTGAACATGTAGTAGGCAGATGCACAAAAAGATGCATATAAAGCTCGTACAGCTCTGGAGAATACTCCAGGTAGATCTTATAGAAGCCTTCTAGTACCTGAATGGAGCCTACAAGAAAGCTGGGAAGAGACTTCTTACAAGGTCGTGTAGTGATAGGAGGAGGGGGAATGGCTTTAAGTTGGAGAGGGGAAGATTTATATTAGACATTAGGAAGAAATTCTTCATGATGAGGGTGGGGAGGCACTGGCACAGGTTGCCCAGGGAAACTGTGGATGACCCTTCCCTGGAGGTGTTCAAGGCCAGGTTGGATGGGGCCTTGGGCAGCCTGATCCAGTGGGAGGTGTCCAGGGGTTGGAACTAAAGGGGCTTTAAGTTCGCTTCCAACCCAAACCATTCTATGATTATTTATATATATATATATATACACACAAGGCTAAGGACACAAATCAGATACCGGACACTCAATTCCAACAGCACCAAGTGTCTTATCCTCTTCTCCTCTCTAGCTGGTGAGGATTGAAGGTCCGTTGGTGGGAAATGCCTGTGCTGTAATGTAGATCCCTCTGCTTGCTTGGTTTAGCATCTCAATCTATCCTATAGCTGACCCCTGTGTCCTGGACTCTCCAGTTGCCTCAGTTCCTAAGACACACACGGACACAAGCCCTGGAAAGCAGATGCTCAGTCAACCTCCAGATGCTGTAGTCTCCCTGAAGTTGGAAATCAGAAATCTGGCAAGGCCGAACAAATTGTTCACACTTGGCTGGCTCCTTTTATCCTCTTATGCCTCCATTTTTCTATGCTTATTCCTTCCCAAATAATCTTGGTCCTTCCTTTTGCCCAACTGCGGTTCCTCTTCTAAACGTCCCATTACAAGGCTTGTGCAATGCTAAAATGTTCTACCCCTGCATCCCATAATGAGTCCTGTATCTTTGAGGTTTTCTTGCTAAAAACGGAGGTATATGAAATGCATACAAGTGTTATTCTGTACATGTCCTTAATGGTTCAGGCAGCTGGGGAGGTCTTGATATGATGATGATACTGGTTCTAGGTAAAGCCGAGGGACTGAGAGCCTGTGCTTATTCCCTGCACCATTTTCAGATTTATTTCTTTTACAGACTTGTCCGGAGCTTTTCTAGTATTCATTTCACTATTCAATATTTTGTTTAAGCCCATGTTTGTTTAAATTGATGAAAGCAACTACATCTCCAAGAAATGTTTATGGTTGACGTTTGATATATTGGCCAAATTTGACGGTTTGAGCCAAATTTTACAAAAGCGCAGTGATATATATCTGAAAAATAATATAAATTAATATATAAGGTGATTTTTTCTTTTTCATACTGTGTTTATTTATATTGTCTTTCTGGAAGATTTTATTACTATCGTGATGAGCAGGGAAGAATGAAATTGCTTTAGAATGTCAGCTTCTGACAGCTGTCAAAAATTAAATTATACTCACAAACTGGAAGTTATAGAAATAGTGTGTCTTCCAGAAATATTTGTCTTGCATTCTAAAATCAGATCCTGAAATTACTCCTTGTTCCTTTAGAAGCAATATTTCTGTTAAGAAAGGTTTTATTTGACAACGGATTACAGCAATACACCAGAGTTATATATAAAAAAATCTTATCAAGGGATTGTAACTAGGGCATGTTTTTCGAGTAAATATTTTACTGTACCACCCATCACACAGTAGTGTTAGTATGCATGAAATTTCTGAATTCAGATCAGATGTGGAAAATAGTTTCACCGGTATTTAAACAAATAAGTCAAATTGGGTCTTAGGAATTGGAAGAGGTACCACAGGCAGTTAGCTTGACTGTTCCGTCTTCCAGCAGTAATTCCCAAACTGGGAAGGCTTAGTCCACAGGCAGTAATCCCCAGCAGTATTAAATGTTGAGCCTTTTCAATTAAGTTTTGAGAAAACCATGTACAATGTTCTGCAAGAAGATTTTCCAGCTTGTGTGAAATCTGTATTTAAGTCCTCTCTGTGTGCAATGCAATGCAGAGATTTGAATTGAAGTCTCTGACCCCTTAAAAGAAGTCTGTTACTGTAAAGCTGTAGAGCACCATGGGATGAGCATCTCGGCCTCTCCTTTGGAAGCTGTTCTAATTTTCATGCTAGTGAAACATCGTCTGGATTGTAGCTGAGTGCTTGAAATCACTGTTGATTCACTGGGTGGAAATTCTGAACTAAATTTCTTTTTATTCGTCCCAACATTAAAAAAAAAAAAAAGAAAATAAAAAAGTTTGATTCACCCTTTGAACTGGAGAATAAGTGATTTTACAGCCTCAGTCAGATTGAAAGTATTTGGATGGTGGTTCCTTTCAGCTTGGCAATGGAGTGACCAAAGATAACTGTGTGTAGGTGCCCTCTAAAAACTTCCGTTGAAGTTTTCTGTGGAAGTTTTCAACCGAGCAAAGATAATGTGAGTTTCATCCGCTAATGTAGCAATGGGTAGGGCTAAGGGAGACTGGGTACAAGGGGGACCTGGAACAGTGCGGAGACACTGTCCCGGACATGTAAATTGGGAAGTAGTCTGTCCAAGGAAGAAAGTTGAGATGAGATTGATATTTGGTCATTACTTTATGCTTCAGTCACATTGCTTTGGATGAAGAGCTGGTGGACAATATGGGATGTGTTACAAAGTCAACCTTGACCCAAAGGGAAAGATGTTTCCTCCTGCACCACCACCATTATCCCATCCTGTTGCCTTCACCTCTCCAATCCTTCCCCTCTCACTGTGCTGAAAAATGAAAACAGAATTTTCACTCTTTCAAGAACTATAAATGGAAAATTTCAAGAGTAATGGTTACACAGAAAAAAAGAAGTTACTAACAAGTTCATTAAAAAGATTTTTGTTCTGTTGAGTAAGTATGCTAAGTGAGGTGGTAAATTGTTTTCAGTTCAAAGAATTGAAGGGCTTTCTGTTCAGAATGTAATTGTAAATAACACTGTAACTCACTTAAAAATGAAAAGCTTTCCTTCTGATTCGTGTTACCAGGATTGCTTCTGCTACTTACCCAGTCACAATTAATGGGAAAGAAATAAGGAGCCCTCAGAGCAATATGCTTCATCTGGGAATCTTCCTTGCACCCTCCTCTGTCCTCCTTGCCTAAAGTATGTCTCTTTCTGTGTTCTTCATTTTGACTGCATTTTCCACGGCAGTCATGCATCCTGAAAAGCCCTTGTGCAGAATATTCTCCCATACGGATAAGGCTTTAATTTTGGATATGGTTTCAGAATTCAGTAATCAGTGGGAGAAGCAATAAAAAATGACAGTATGAAAATTTGAAATACAAGTTCTAATGTCTGAGTCCTAAAAAGTGCTTGGTCAATACATAAAAGGCTTTAATTTATTGTCTTTCCATTTACCATTTTAAACACTATCAATCTCTGAAGTATATTTCTCACCAATTACAAAGGGCAGTCTTCTAAGTAATACTTCACAGAGTGAGGGACTATAAAATATTGTCATCAAATGACACATGCTGCTTTCTTCTGAGAAGTGTAAAATTATAGTATTCTGATCACTAGCTGTCTTGTTTTCTCTCAGATTTAGTCTTTTAATCAGAGACAAATAAATTCTGAGTCTTAAATCTGTAAGCCCTTATGGGTGCCTTTTATATATGAAAACTGGAAAAGGAGACTGTTTCGTAGTGCCTATGGAATTTAGAACTATTTTTATAGCTACTAAAAATAAAAGTCTAGACTCTGCACTGATTTCGATTTGTGGTGTTTGCAAATCTCATTCATCCATAATTGTTTCAAATGTTTCAACTGTGCTTGGCTTTTTTAAAATTTTTTTTTAATGGCAGATAATTTAGTTTAATCCTCTGTTTATATTATTATTATGTGATTTCTACAGTGTTTGATGAAACATATGTTGTTTTTCTTCAGAAAAAAATATCAACCCTGTCTTCATTTCACCTGTTCCTTCTGGACCTTATGGTTTTATATCACTCTTAATTTTATTGCTTTGATCATGCTGTTACCTTGTGGCTAACTTGCTGGATATATTGTCTGCAAACATATGCCTGCATCAAGCTGCTATTCAGTTAATCTTAATATATTTCCCAGTGGCTGAAGCAGTTTCCATTTTCTCCTCTCATTTGTTTTGTATTGCGCTCCTTCCCTATGGCCTCTACATCGAAGAATGCTTTCCATGCAGAAAAAACCCCTCTTTCTATTTGTTCGGAGTCTGTATAGCTAGTAGAAAAAATTACTGTTCAGGCCTGTCCTTTATAGATACCTGGGCATGGCAGAAATTATGTTGACTTTATAGCATAACACTGAAAGAAAAAGAAATAGCTGTAAATTCTTTGAGTACTGCACGCTGGGAAATTAAAAGAAAGTTTCAAAGTTAGAAGAATGAGCTTCTGGAATTACCCAAACACAGCAATAAAAGAGGGAGAAGGTGGTAGAGAGCTGTAGGATAAATCTCTCGGTTGATGGTGAATACTGGCGGGCTTTATGCTATGACTGCAGAGGGAAGCAAGCAGCTAGGCTTGACGATCTAGGAATCCTACCGGTCCTGTATTCCCGTCCTGCGTATAATGCATCCTGGTTGAATGTATGGATGATACATGATGCTTAAAATATCATTTTGGCCCATTTTTGATTCTTTACAAAGGATACCTTGAGGTTGCAGGGTAGAATAAACTTTTCATTTTCATTGTTTGTTTGTCTTTATTTCTACTTTCCTTTTCATGATTCACCTCCCCACCCCCTTATTATTTTCCTGACTAATCTTCTCGGGCCTCTTCTCCCAAGTGACTGAGGACAGGACAAGGGGGAATGGCCTGAAGCTCTGCCAGGGGAGGTTCAGGCTGGATATCAGAAAAAAATTCTTCACAGAAAGAGTCATTGGGCACTGGAACAGCTGCCCAGGGAGGTGGTCGAGTTGCCTTCCCTGGAGGTGTTTAAGGAACGGGTGGATGAAGTGCTTAGGGACATGGTTTAAGGGAGTGTTAGGAATGGTTGGACTCGATGATCCAGTGGGTCCTTTCCAGCCTGGTGATTCTATGATTCTATGAGTCTAATCTCCTTTTTCTGCCCTTTTGTGAGGTAGAAATACTCAATTAGCCCTATGCTTGGTTAAGTAGAGGAGATGCTCTAGCTAGGTTAGCACAGAAATCTGTGTGGACTGATGTTTGATTGTTGCTGCTGCTTAAACACACTTTTTACATCTCTCATGTTTCTTAATTTGCTTCTGCAGTGACACCTATACTTGCAGCTTTCACGAGTGATTGTCTTTTTCTCATTAAAAAACTAACAATAATCATATATTGTGTATGAAGCTATTGTGTGCAGCATCGGGGGTTGGACTAGATGACTGTACAAGTCCTTTCCAACCCAAAGCATTCTATGATTATCCAAACCACACTGATCTGCCATTCTCCAGGGAGGGGGTTGAGTCACCATCCCTGGAGGCTTTTAAAAGATGGGTAGACGAGGCGCTCAGGGACGTGGTTTAGTGGCAGACAGGAATGGTTGGACTCAATCCAAGAGGTCTTTTCCAACCTGGTGATTCTTTGATTCTATGATTCTCTGTTAGTGGTGGTCCCTAGCTCAGCTTTGTGGTTTGATCCCTGCACCAGAGTGAATTTTACAGCGTGAAGTTCAGGTATGTCTTTATCTCTCTGCACAGATGCTCTTGCAGTTCTGAAACATTCATATGTCGGATGTTGTTATGTAAAATGCTGTGTTCTATTAACACCTACATGAATTCCAACTGGAATTGCCACTCAAGTGTGAGGGATTTAAAATGTTTCCAAGTTAACCTTAGATGAAATATCATCATAATTTGTGAGAATTATTTTTTTTAATGTAATTTCCCGATTTTGGAAAGATAAGCTTAGTTTTCATGTAGATTGATGCTTTGGGCATGATTTCAGAAATGCTTGACAAGTTCTTTATGGTGTAAGAATAACTGCATCAGGTCTCAAATATAGGTTACCAGAAATAATACATGCAGATTATGTGAACAAATAGTAGAAGTGAAGTGACTTAATTCTTTAAAAGTGCTGCTGTGCCTTCTATCTGTTGTGTAAACCTGCAAGTCTTCTCCTTTGCGTTCTTTATAGCTTTCGTTCTCATTTTCTTATTTAAGCCTATATGATAGACTTTCCCTGTGCTGGTGTCTGTCCTTGCTCTGCTTTTCTCCTTTCTCATGCTATCTCGTACTGAAGTACCTTTTCAATCTTTGCATTTAAATTTTTCCTGTTATTGTTCTGTCTTGACCACCAAACCCTAAATTCTTCAACATTAACGTGTCTGTTCTCTTAATTCAAGTCAGGGTTTCTTTTAACTGCATTTTTCCCCCATATTTTTAACAATAATATTAATATCCATCATTTTTGTGCCCGTTTTCTTTATCTCGGGCTCATCAGAAAGCAGCAATACCTCTTGTTAGATCAATTCCTGGACTACAGTGTGCTTGGAAATGTTCTCCGTTCCAAGCCAGGAGGTCGCTGCTTCTCTTACGGCTTCTGTCAAGTCATTCACAGATAGGAACCAAGTATAAAAAAAAGCGTAAGTTAGGAGAGATACAAAATGACCCCTTAAAACATCTATTGAGCTTATCAATCAATCTCGTCATCAGTCCTACCCACCTTCTCACAGTGCTTCCCATAAGATGACAACGTAATCTCCTGCTCCTTCTGTTCCCAAAGCTTGCTGGGAATTTGAAATAAATTTTGTTGAGCAAACACAACTTGCTTGAAAATATCAACCTTTTGAAACGGAAGCTTATCGCCAAAAATATTGATTTCAACTAAACTTTTAATTGGGCAATTTTTTAATGTGATAATAGAGAATCATGGAACTGATTCTAATTATGATTTTGAACTTAGTTCACAGTGCCTAGGGCATAGATATAATCTATCCACTAATTTACTTTGCTGTATAGTATTTGTAAGCCTCTTCAAGCCCCAGAATGAAAGTAATATCCAGAATGATGGAATTTGTCTGCCTAATGGAGAATGCCACTGTAGTTTTCTTAGAGTGCTTCCTTTTATATGCCTGTAAGAAAGCTGCGTTCTGCAGCTATTTGGTAGAGGAGGAAGCACTTTTTGTTTTTAATTAGAAATCTCCAATTTTTAGAGTAAGCATAGAAATTGTGGAAAAACTATTAGCTGTACAATGAAACAACCGCTTTCCTGCAGTGCTGAATTACACATCCCAGTGTCTTGTTGCATGGCTGAAATCTGTTCTGCTTCGTAGTAATTGTTGGAAGATTGCCCTGCCACTTTCAGTATCTGAACTACTCCAAGAAGCACACCCAGATTTCCTTGGAAAAGGTATTCTGTCCCTCACTCCAGCTGGAGTGAGGGAGCAAACTAGCTTGAGTGTAGCTTTGGACAATGAGTTTTGTCAGGTCACTGGAACAAAGCAAGGGGAGAGCCGATTTGGCAACACAGGTGCTACTGTGAGATAAAAGGAACATATTCCTTCCTGTAGAACATTGAGGTTCAGCTGCATGACTTTTGCCAGGATACAAATAAGGGTTCTTTATAATTCAATAGAAATTGAATTTTTCAATTTGCTTCTATTTTATTCATATCTTAAGAATTCCAATGTGTTTTCCTGTTCTCCAGCAGCAACTGCAATGTTGACCATCTAACACGTTCATATTGGTGTTCATGAACAGTTCAGTGAAGGTTAATCAGTTGTTTAGTTTGTTCCTGGGGGATGTTAAACCACAGAGTAGATGAGAGGTGCAGACAAGGAAGGATTAGGAATGGTGATGTATTCTCACAGCCAAAACAATTTACTTTTGAATTGAAATTTAATTAATGTTTTATTATACTTAAGTGGCTTATCATTGATGTTTCAAATGCACTATTAATCTGACTGTTAATTAGAAAAGTCCTTCCTAAAATGTAACATTTGTGAAATAATTGTTTTATATTGTCATAGATATGTGGCTAAATATCTTTTAAGTTCTGTGTTCTTGTTTTTTACTGTCCCTGAGGAAGGAAGTAGTTGGTTTAATTAAAATCACGTATTTTAATGGACTGTGAAGTGAAGGAGATAGTGTGCTATTGGATCTAAGTGTGAATATTGAATCTAAAATGCATACTAGCTTTAAGGATATCCATTGTGCTTTAAAATACATAGTGGTTCATCTTCCATCACTCCATCTAAATGTCAGATATAAAGTGAGGCAAATTTAGGGTGAATTAGTTTGTCTGTATAATCAATTCCAGAGATGCGCAGCTCCAGTAGCTGAAAGGTAACGGGAAAAGATCAAGCAAGATCATATATGGCCTTTTCTGGCCTTGAAATCTATTAATATGATGAGAACAGTGGTCATTCTTTCACAGATGGTGAACAAAATCCCAGCTGCAAGTGAAAGGGGGAATGAGTTTTGGGGAAATAGTGGTAAAGATCTTGGAAGAAAAGTATTAGGGAAGGGGAGATGAAGACTTAGCAGCTGTTTGTGTGAGGCTTTTGGAATTCTGGATAGCATTTTTAATGTGTATTTATATTTAGTAAGTATACAGCATTCTTCAGTATGAAAATAGTAATTACTTCCCAAATTTTAACAAATAATTATATAATGCCAAATACAGATAACTACTGAAATAAACTACTTTCAGTTATGGACAGTGGATTTAAAAATACTGTAAACAAACTGTGACATTTTAAGGTATGGAGTAACTAATAAATATGGTTATTAAGGTAGGAGGAATTATAGATAGGGAGACATGAACCATCGAAGACCGGATTTAGTTCATTATTACTGAATCAAAAACCTGACTGTTGGCACTGGAATGGATAGTATGTGGTTCTACTTCTGATTGATGGGTTTCTAGATGAATCTAAAGGGGATAAAAAAGCAGATCTTTGCATCCTAAAGGGTTTAGTTTTGTTTGTTTTAATAATGCGACAGTATCCATGAGGAAAGGATTAAAACCCTGCTTAATTTATTTGAATAGACCCTGTTAGCAATTATGGGTTATTCAAATCTATCATATTATCATTTAATGTCATCAACACTGTTCTATATGGAAGTTCCAACTCAATTTGGATCTATGCATTATAATTTAGAACAGTTTCATAACAGTGCTTTTGCTCTAATTACAAAAAAGCACTCTGAAATAATGAGGTCATGGATCAGTTGTTACGTCTTTTTAATCTTGGGCCTGTGGAACAAAAGGTAAAATGTAAAAGATGGATCAATTAGACCATAGCTTTATTAGTTTCTTCCGTTTGAGAACTGTTCAGGAATGGTACACACAATCAAGCTGTTATTGTTTCCTTAGTTATTTCCAGGTATTTGGAGTATCGTAAGCATCCCTTACTGATCATAACAGTTCTTTACATTGGTGTTTTGTGCTCAAAACCTTCTATCTCTTAATAAACACTTAAAAGACTTTGGAAAAGTGATGTTTCCTCGGAGTATTAACCATGAAGAGCTTTATCCATTACCCCTCAAGGAAGGACAGATACAGTAGGTCCCTCAATTAAATCCTATCATAACAAGCTATATGGTTTGATAATGATGCAGGGAGACAGCGGCTGTAGGTTTGATCCTTCTCAAGCTGATGAGATCCCAGAATCTAAATAGTGACTTTGGACACATCTTCTAGTGCAGGGAAGACTTATTGTGTGGCTGTTATATTCACAGAAACATGGAATGGTTGAGGTTGGAAGGGACCTCTGGAAGTCATATGGTCTATTCTGCTCAAGCAGTGGGACCTAGAGTTGGTTGCTCAGGACAGTGTCTAGATGGCTTTTGAATATCTCCAAGGATGGAAACTCTACAACGTCTCAGGGCAACCTGTTCCAGTGTTCAGTCACCCTCACAGTATAAAAAAGTCTTTCCTTTATGTTCAGAGGGACTCTCCTGTGTTTCAGTTTTCTGTGTGTTGCCCCTTGTCCTGTCACTGGGCATCACTGCAAAGAGCTTGGCTGCATTGTCTTTGCAGCCTCCCTTCAGGTGTTTATAGACCTTAATAAGATCCCCCCGACCCTTCTCTTCTCCAGGCTGAACAGCCCCAACTCTCTCAACCTTTTTTCATAGCAGAGATGCTTCAGTCCCTTCATCATCTTCATGGCCCTTAGGTGGATTCTCTCCAGTCTGTCCATGTCTCTCTTTTACTGGGAGACCCAGCGCTGGACACAGTGCTCCAGGTGTGACCTCAGCAGTGCTGAGCAGACACGAAGGATCACCTCCCTGGACCTGCTGGCAATGCTGCAAAGGCGCCCAATGGTATCTCGGGCTGCCCTGGGCAAAAAGAAAATAGTTTAAACCAAATAAAAATTGCGTGCAAAATGGACCTAGGGGCATGAAACGTTGTCCAGCTGTGACTCCTAATTTCACACAAGCAGCAGTTCTATCCGTAATAATTAGAATTCAGGAATTAAGCTGGATTTCAGTGTTGAGGGTTTTTTTTGGAGTGGGCAAAGGTTTTGGTTATATTTTTGGTTTGGTTAGTGTTTTTTTTATGATGAGCATTTCTTAATGTGGCTACTAGGGCCTTTCTCTACTGAATGTTCTAGCTCAACTAAGACATTCTAATTACAAAATGTAGATTTAAAGGCATGCTATTTTTCTCAAAGCAAGGTGCCACAGAATTTGATGAGAAAATGCCTGACACGCTGTGTCTAACAAGAAAGGCTTATGAGTCCTGCAAGGTATCACGTGAATTTCTCATAGCTGCAAATGATATCTCCTTGAATACTGCAGTTATTATCACATGCATTCCAGGAACATAATTGTTTCACAGGGCTACTGGAATGATTATAGAAATGGATATTCTGTGCAATAAGAAGAGACCGAAGTACTGCCTTTCATCTGTCATGGCTCATTGCAAATTGCATGAAGCAAAAAAGAGACAATAGGAAACACAGTGGAAGACGAATACTTAAATTGAAGGACAAATGAAGTATGAGGAGAAATGAATATAAATTATCTGTAAATACAGTCCGCATGGAATTAACGTCTCTTTAATGAAAAAAACCTGTCAGATTCTGGAGTTCATATTGGAATGAGTTTCCTGCTTCCACTAGGATTAATTGGGGTTAAGGGTCTGAGCTGCTTTTAAGATGGAAGCTTGATAAGTTTGTGAGTGTAGTTATTATCATATTAAGATTATTATTAATTATATTATGATATGAATGTCTGCAGTGGCAAGGAAGCAGACCTGGTGGCCCAAGAGGTCTGTGTTTCTGGCATTGACTTAATTTTCACTGGCAGTAATTTAATATAGATCATGGAATAACTTGAAATGAATTTGGAAGGAAATGTATAACTGAAAGTAGGGTTGGCTTTTTCCAGATAAAAAGGTTTGTCTGAAAAATAATTTGACTAGCTGTGGCTCCAATATTACCGTTGGCCTAAGAGTAGTTTGATACCATTGCTGTACAAGGACAAAAATACTTTAGCTGGCATCGAGATAGATGGTCCTTCCTCCCATTAACATCTGGAATTCTAGGTCATTAGAGTTTAAATGAGAACAACTTGTTCTTTATAAGGTTTAAACAATCCAGGTTGTGCGTGAAAGTCATGGATTCCCCATCCATGGAGGTGTTCAAGGCCAGGTTGGATGGGGCTTTGAGCAGCCTGATCCAGTGGGAGGTGTCCCTGCACATGGCAGGGGGTTGGAACTGGATGGGCTTTAAGAACCCATCCAACTCAAACCATTCTATGATCCCATGATTCTATGACCCCCTATGAACTTTTATATTAATACTTTTTTGATTTCCTTATTTATGTCTGTTTAATGCATTCTACTGAATTATTTCAGAGAGGATTTATTTCACCTAACTTTAGCTTTCCAACATTAAATAATGAATCCGAACTTTTTAAACTGTTGTTTTGACCCTTTGCCTATTTTCCCTCTGTCCATGAGTGCTGATTTTCAAGTGTATTTGCCAATTGTATCTCCTTGGATAATCAAGCCTAAGAAGATAATTTTATTGCCTGCTTTCCTAATGCCACTGGCCAATTACCAAATATTATTTCCTGCTTTCATAGTTCAAAATTATCTGAAGCTACAGGCTGATAATTTGGCAGAAAACTGTAAAATCTCTTCAGTACCAACATGGAAATTAAACAATTTGTAGGCATCTCATTCCAGAATCTAAAGCTTACTTTGGCTGCCATTTCATCTCATCTTCGATATACCTAAAGTTCAAGTACTTTCACATACAGAAGCTTTATTGCTGGATGCTCAGAATCACTTTCATCTCATCTGAATCCAACTTGGATCATAAAGAGCTGAAAGCCTGAATGGGCTTTTCATACAGTTGCATGCATCCCCCCAGGGATCCATCAGCTGAATACGCATTAAAGAGTGTATATTGGATCAAACTTTCTACAAAAAGCTGTAATAGTTGTTTTCCTCTAATAAATAACCAAAGGAAAGATCATACCTTCTCAACTGTGACATAGATGAATCCAGTTGTCCTCATTCTTGCTCAAATTCCTAGGTTTGGAGAATCAAATCTAACCATCACTCGTGTGCTAGACTAGGCTGTTGTGTGGTCACTCTCAGCCTCTCCTTTTACATGGAATATTTTGAACCACGGACTCAAACCCAATAATATTTACAAATCTGGGAACTGAATTTGAAATTTTTAGCACACTCTCTGCCAAGTGTTGTTGGTATTTTTTTCCAATAACTGCTTGATTTCAAGTATGTGTCGGAAAAATCTTTTTGACCTTAGAGTCCCTTGCTCCTAGTTTCAGTGATTTTTGGTACCTGGGTAGGATACACGGGAATGTAGATAGAGCAAACTGTGGTCCTCCTTATTCTTTCTATGCAGAGACCTCAAACTTCAACCCTGCGATGCTGAGCAATATAACATTTAGGAATGTTTAGAAATCTGTTTTGTTGTCTCTTTCTCTGACAATGATTGTTTGTCCCTTGTCTCTTCAGAAATCTTGAGAATTTTAGAAATCTGATGGAAACCTAAGAAATACTTGCAATCTTAGAAATGAGACATTTGTTTTTTTCTACTGAAATTATATGTTTTATATTATATTCTACACCTGCGTCAGGGCAATCCCCAATTTCAATACAGGGTGGGGTATGATGTGATTGAGAGCAGCCCTGCAGAGAAGGACTTGGGGTGCTGGTTGATGAGGAGCTCAGCATGAGCCGGCAATGTGCTCTCACAGCCCAGAGGGCCAACCCTGTCCTGGGCTGCATCCAAAGCAGTGTGGCCAGCAGGGTGAGGGAGGGGATTCTGCCCATCTATTCCTCTCTTGTGAGACCTCTTCTGGAGTATGATGTCCAGTTCTGGAATCCTCAACATAAGAAGGAGATGCAGCTGTTGGAACAGGTCCACAGAAGGGCTACAAAGATGATCGGAGGGCTGGAGCACGTCCCATGTGAAGACAGACTGAGAGAGTTGAGGTTGTTCAGCCTGGAGAAGAAGAGACTCTGAGGAGACCTTTCAATACTTGAAGGGACTACAAGAAAGCTGGGAAGAGACTTTTTACAAAGGCTTGTACTGATAGGATGAGGGACAAAGGCTATAAACTGGAGGGGGGCAGATTTAGACTAGACATAAGGACAAATTTCTTCACGGAAAGGTGCAGCTGCCCCATCGCTGGAAGTGTTCAAGGCCAGGTTGGATGGGGCTTGAACAGCCTGATCTGGTGGGAAGTCCCTACCCATGGCAGGGGGTTGGAACCACATGATCTTTAAGGTCCCTTCTATACCCAAATTCTATATTATCAGCTGATCAGCCAAGATACATCACACACATCATAGCAGAACATACAGTTGTAATGGTAATATAGTAAGGCAAGAGTTTTGATGGAAATTATTCACTGTGGCTGTCCATAGGTTCTCCTCTGCTCTTTGTATTATGTTGTGTGAAGTTTTGTCAAATGGGATTTTTTTTGGATGTTGTTATAATGATCCTAAAAGCAATTTAAATATGGTTTGATTTCATATTAGAAGTGCTTTCTTTCTGTGAGTCTAAATTGGAGACAAACAATTTTTTTTCTTTTTTTAAAATAATAGCAAAGTTTGGTTTAATATAAAAATCTCATTCAAAATGGTGTTTGCTTCTCTTTCAGCCCTATTTCCTAGGGATTATTGATCGGTCAATAGCTCCTAATATATGTCAAATGTTGTTCAGTTTCAACCTATGCAAAAAATGTAAACATAATTAATAAAAAGTTTTTAGAAGTCAGAATTAGAGAAAGAAGAAAACACAAGAACTCAGACTTGTGTTCACACCAAGGGAAAGGCAAGTGCAATCCAGCTTTCTCTTTGCCGCTGGCTGGTCGGGCAACGTGTGGAGTCCTGACAAGGCAGAGCACGTGCTGTTCCTGCTGGATTGACAGTGTCATGGAGAAAATATGATGGGAGTGAGTTTTCAGGCACTGCAGTAGCAAGATAGGTGAAAATTAATAGAAGCTTATTAATTCAGCTGCACAGTCATATTTTTTATTATATGAATAAATAAAATGTAGTTTGAAAAGAAGGTCATAACAATCTTAATTATAGAACCTGCTGAAAGGTTATGATGCATTGGGAGAACGCTGAAAAAACAACTTGCCGACAGAGCTTTCTTGCAGTGAAGAATAACAGTATAAAGAAAGCAAAGTCCTGAATTGTCTTAGAAATCACATTTCTTTGGCATAGCCACAACATAATTCCAGGTAATGTCATAGAATCATGGAATCGTAGAATAGTTTAGGTTGGAAGGGACCTTAAAGAACATCAAGTTCCAATGCTCCTGCCATGGAAAGGGACACCTCCCACTGGATCAGGCTGCCCAAGGCCCCATCCAACCTGGCCTTGAACACCTCCAGGGATGGGGCAGCCACAGCTTCCCTGGGCAACCTGGGCCAGTGTCTCACCACTCTCATGGTGAAGAAATTCCTCCTTATGTCTAGTCTAAATCTGCCCCTCTCCAGTTTATACCCATTGCCCCTATCAATACAAGCCTTTTTACAAAGTCCCTCCTCAGCTTTCTTGTAGACCCTTCAGATCCTGGAAGGCACTGAATATGTCAATGGGATTGTGTTCCATATCTGGGATTCTTTGTTTTAAATGCTTTTAACAGGTCTGCATAGCAGAACGTGACACGTTTTGGAGATACCCAAGATGGTCTGAAGTTAGTAAAGCTGCTTAACAGCAGAGCAGCCCTACGCAGCTACGCCAGGTTGGATCTTGATCATCAGCATGGCCAAGTCTCACCTAATTAGAATTGTCTCTGAGCAAGACTTGTGAGCTGGTACATGACCGTGTGCAGATACAGCTAAGGTGCTTCTGACCACAGAAGGAGCGAGCGCCTGGGATTAGGGTTCGGAGGTTTCTGTATTGAGTTGTTTTACATAGCCTCTTGAAATCCTCTAAAATACACATATGGTTTTCTCCTCAATTGGAATAATAGTACCATCTGTGAATTTCTGGTTTTTTTAAGCATATTTTCCCCTCCTTTCTTGAATTATGAAGGAAGAGGATGCATTTTTGCTTCATTATTTTTCAGCTGACACTGTTAATGAGTTAGGTGGTATAATCACCCATTTCCTACAAGCACAAAGGTAGACAGCGAGGGATGCATGTTCTTCCTGATGCTTAGAATAACATTCTATTTGTTCATAACAATTTTTAGGATTGCAGCTCATTTGAAAACATTCTAATAACCTTTCTGAATCAATCAGTTTTACTGAGGGCCTCAGCATTTAATATTGTTTACTTCTGTACATTAGTTTATTCATCCTTGATGTTCTCAGCACAATTAGGAGTCAGTTGGATTTTACTTAAGATGATAGGACAATGTTTACAGTTTATTTATTATTTATACATATTTACATTTTAGCTTTAATGACACTAAATTGTGGAGTATAAACTTTTTATTCAAGTGTCTGGAATTTGTTTGGAAAATAATGGGCTGATATATGTTCTACATTTCTGTATGGTCTATGCACTATGTGGTTGCTTTTCAGGTAGTTAGAAAAGAGGTAATATCCTGTGGTAGAAGTCACTTCACTGTCTTCTATGTTGTATATGAAAGGAACAGATGTGCCCTTTCTTTTTAATTAAACTATTAGCTTATTTTATTTCCAGTGACATTCTGTTCATTTTTCACTCATTGAGTCTTACGTATCAGAATTTGCCTGATCTTCTTGTGATATTAACCACATTTCTGCAAAATTTTGTTTTTAACATTTACCTTTTTGGTTGAGCTTCACACTGTGTTGGCTTAAATTAGATTATAAAATTTTTGAAAGATGGCTATGGTTTTTAAACATCTTTTATGTCCAGTTAGGCTACTTATTAGTTGCTGTAAAATAGGCAGGGGAGGGGAAGTTTCCCCTTTCTGATTTCAAGGTCTTTGCTGGTGGCATTTTGCCTCCTTCTCTCAATGCATCGTGGCTTACACTTCTTTCCCCTTAGATATTTCCTTCAGCATCTTCCTGTCCTCCTTTTGCTGCCGTATTTCAGCCTAGTCCTAATCTTAGTACTTTAAAAGCACTATTTCCTTTAGTAGCTGAAAACTATTAGCTCTCAGCTTTGTGGGAAGAACTCAAGCCCTTTCAGTGCTGGTAGCTTTAAGTAGGGCTTATTCTTCCTAAATACTTCCATCTGCTTAAAAGAAGTAAAGTTAGTTCATAAAATTCTTAATTTAGTTACCAAGCACCATGTTGAATAAGATCCTTGTTGCTAGAGTTAAACAGGAATAAAGTGTTCAGGCACCAGCACGTTTCAGTTGTTGTGCAAGAGAGTGTTTAGCTCTGTCCATATGTCATGTTTTGAGAGGTTAATGTGATGATCATCATGGGCAGGTAAATTTGAAAATATATGTATGAGAGATTTTACAGGAGAGTTTATCAATCCTTTTGACTCTTATTGCTAAACGGCATTGCAAGAGTAAACAAATACATATAATCATCACCCAGCCTGCTAGCCAGAGTCCTTCAACTTGACAGTGATGCAAAGGTGAGATGCTCGGCCTGTCAGAATAGTTCATGTGCTAAATATACAATAAGTAATGAGAGCGCTAACGCAAACATAGTTAACAATATACAATTACATAATATATATTCTATACACAACATAGAATTAAATATGTTCCCATATGAAGACAGGCTGAGAGAGTTGGAGTTGTTCAGCCTGGAGAAGAGAAGGCTCTGAGGAGACCATATAGAGACCTTCCAGTGCCTGAAAGCAGGTACAAGAAAGCTGGAGAGGGACTGTTCACGGAGGCTTGGAGTGATGGGATGAGGGGCAGTGCCTACTTTTAAAGGTCTTCTCCAACGTGAACCATTCTATGAATGTATGATTTGACTGGGGAGCAGAAGTGAAGGACAAAAATGTAGTGGGAAGGCAGAATGGTAGAGAGATGCGATTGGGCTTATTCTGTTGGCTCTGTGTGTTCTGTCCTATCCTCCTTACCAGCACAGGCGAGTTCTGTATTTCTGTAACGGGTATTGCTTTTTTACATGTGTTGTGCTCATTGCGCTCAGCAGTCTTTCTTGCTGTTTAAGTTTCCTTTTTAGTTGCTACAGGTTACTGCTCTAGGAAAGAATGGTTTGGGAATAAAGAAAATAAGGCAGAGAGTATCAAGGCAGTTGCTCCACATATTCTAAAAAATATTTCTCTTCAGCCTTTGATTTCTTCTTAATAACAGTAGAATTTATTTAGTGACTTTTTTATATTATCTGTGAAAAAAAAAGGTGTAAAACTTATCTTTAATTATCCTTCTCTTTCAATTCTAGGAGAAACAATGAGGATTGCCTCTTCAGAGTTTGCTGATGACCCGTGCTCCTCAGTGAAACGGGGCACCATGGTGCGGGCTGCTCGTGCCTTGCTTTCTGCTGTCACCCGCTTACTCATCCTGGCTGATATGGCTGATGTCATGAGGCTTCTGTCGCATCTGAAAATTGTATGCATTTTTAATAGTTTGTAATTGGTTGTATTGTAATGTAAAAATAGGGAACGAATCAGTAATGGATATGTCACTGTTTACGTTTCTTATTTTATTTCACCGCTTTTCTTAATGTGCTGGATATGAAGAAGAGGAAGGCACATTTCTACATTAGTTTCATTCATTTTCTATTTTTGAAGATATTAGTTTTTGGAGACTTAGAGTAAAAAATCATAGAATCATAGAATAGTTTGGGTTGGAAAGGACCTTACAAATCATCCAGTTCCAACCCCCCTGCCATGGGTAGGAACATCCCACTGGATCAGGATGCCCAAAGCCCCATCCAACCTGGCCTTGAACACCTCCAGGGATGGGGCATCTACAGCTTCCCTGGGCAACCTGTGCCAGTGCCTCACCACCCTCATGGGGAAGAAATTCCTCCTTATGTCCAGTCTAAATCTGCCCCTCAGTTGTCAGATATCTTTGGTGTCTGCACTGGTACTGCTGTTAAGCAGCTCTGAACAGAACAGATGTGTTTAACTTGCCTCCCCTTTGGGTTATCATCTCAGGCCTTGTAGTGCATTGCGATCTTGTGGCAGAGTTTAGGTACTACAGTTCTACTTTTTTCCTCTGCATGTGTGCTAAACGTATCAGGAGATTGAATCTTTCATTTAGAATAACACAGCAGTGTCTAATCACTCATAAAAGAGGGAAAAAAGAATAAGGAGAAATTAAAGATTGCCAGATAGTTTGGTAAGGATCTGCATTCAGGACTGCCACCGTTCACTTTTATACAGGAATGTTAAAAAAACATTGTCGTTCAAATATTGGAAACGTATTTTTCTATTTCAATTTTATTGCGTAAACAAATAAACAAAAACCCCAAAATTTTTCAGAAACTCAGCCACAGATTATTTAAAACATACAGAGTCCGTGTGTGAGTTTAGCAGAGGAGATGGAAAGTTACTTTTTTGACTAAAAGACAAAAAAGATTTACTTTGTTTTCTCTCTGTGTTTTTAACGGTGTAACTATACAAAGATATTATGTTCTGGGAAAACAATGAGAACCCTTCAACTTGCAAACTGTGCAGATAAGCTAAATAGTTTGAAAACAGTTTTCAAAATGAAAAAAGCAGATTTTTCTGCACAGCTTCTAGTGAGCTCTGCTCTAATGAACAGAATGCTGCTCTTGTAACTGTCAGCATGTGGCTCTGATGATGTGCAGTGTAAGCATTGCATCTCTCCAACACGCTTTTAATTTTACCCCACTATAATATTCTATGCAACTATAATTCAAATGATACTTTGCTACTGAGAATAACACTTCAGTATTATAAACAACAGATTTCTCTAAACATTATGATTAAAATTCTGATTGAAGCTCTTTTATAGACGATGAGAAATGTTCTCAGATCTGAGATGTCTTCCTTCTGTTAGAGCAGGGTGCTGTGTTATTTTAAACACAAATGTTCAATACGCTTTTGCAAGTGGGTGTATTTACTTACACACTTTGCACCCTCGATTTGCAAGGGCAGCCTACAGCAATGTAGTTTGCAATCTCTGCCTATGTCAGATGTTATTGTGCATCCTGTTTCCAAGAAGCCAGGATTACCAGTATTTTTTAGCAAAATTCAAATTAGGAACCTTAAATTAGATTTTTTTTTCCCCCAGGTTAAAAAGGGTAATTTATTTCTGAAGACTGACGGTGTAAATTATTTTAGCTTAGCATTTTGCAATGCAAACTAGTTTTAAATGAATGAACTGAGCATAAAAAAGTGTTTATTATTGTTATTTAACAATATTAACGAAGGAACAGACCTTGCATTGACTCAAAGCTAACATTGAAAGGCTGGTGTAAGTTAATTGTAGAATTAATAAAGTGAATTCATTCTGCGTATCAGAGTTATGAACCTGATTTTTACTGAAATGTACTATAACGAGTTTTCCTGGAAAGCATGTGAGTTACACATCAGACTTCCTAGGGAACAGTGCATTTTAATTAATGTCTTAGAGCAAATATATGCAGATGCTTTCTGGAAGCACGTGCGGTCATTTCTCTC
Source organism: Cuculus canorus (assembly GCF_017976375.1). Lineage (NCBI taxonomy): Eukaryota > Metazoa > Chordata > Aves > Cuculiformes > Cuculidae > Cuculus > Cuculus canorus. The sequence continues at coordinate 4,928,474 of NC_071404.1, forward strand.
ACATTCTATTTTGCTTTACTAAAATTAATAATAGTGCTTACTGCAGTGAAGCTTGTGCAACACTCATCAAATAGCATATGCTAATATAGTACGTGATCATACACATAAGGAATTATGAGGCTGTTGTAATTAATGACATGCTAGTTAATCAGAGGAACTCATCTGTATAGCTGAGAGAAGTTGTGTTCATTTGAGGATAGAAAACTTGCTCCAGCATGAATTTGTAAAAGAAATTTTAATTAAAAAGGAGTTCATGCTTATGTCCTTTCAAATACTTCTCATAAACAGGTTCTTCGTTTTGGAATTTCATGGGCTTGAGCCATAGGCTGACATTGATAAAGTACAATCTACATCTTTTAAAACCTGATTATTAAAGTGGAATCTGTGACAAATCCTCTAGAAATTTTATTTAATGGACGACTTCTTTATTTAATGGGCATGAGTTAGAAAATATATATCAATTTTGTCATGCCTGTGCTTGCATGTCGTACTGAAGATGAAAGTTTCAGGTAGTTTTAATAAAAATGCTTCTTGATATGAAAAGAAGTTATTCATATTTTGCAAGGAATCCTACAAGAACAAATTACTTACTACAATGATGATTTTGTAATTAGAGTTAATGGTTAAGGCAGTCAGATCGTTCAGCTTCTCAATTGGCTGAGCTTTTTCAGAGTAAAAGAAGAGGTAATTGGTTTCTGAATAAAACGTAGCTTGCATCTGTTCGAGTAACATTTCTAACATAACAACTATGGGTTTATATGATTGGGTTACACATTTTTCTATAGAAATGTATGAGTTTGCTACACTACTGTAGTAAATTTATTGATACTGTAATTTATTGATATTCTTAAACCTGCAGTAAGGAGGGAAAGGCTCACAATAAAAATAACCACTTGTAAGAAAATTCGATTAAAGCAACACAAATGCTAAGAGAAGCAGGTTCTACACATAATTCTCTGTTCTTCCATAGGAACATGTGCCCATAAGAATTATCTGTTCCTCTTCGAGGGGAAATTTTGTCTGAAAATTTGAAAGCTTATGCATATTCTTCTGAATCGAAGCAATAGGTTTTAGAAAGAGCGTTGAATAGAAGCTTTTCAGTTCTCTATCTTTTTACTTGGAATTGTGTTTTTATCTTTTGAGGGTGAGAAATCCATCTTTGAGTGGAAATCCAACTTTGAATCTAGTAACAGGAAAATTTCCTTTACTTATTGAATGAAAAAAAGCATTTCCTCCCTTCAAGTTTTTTTTTCTTGGTCAAGTTTCGTGATAGATTTGGTAGATGAATGTGTTGGTATAACTGGGGTTTTATATCTCTGCTTGTTAGGTACAGCATGACTGAGTAACTGCAGGCATGTTTGCTTTGGTAGATTCTTTTCTGAAATTTAAAGTAACTGAAAGGAAAGCTGAGCATGAAGAAAAAGGAAATAATAAATGTATTCTGGGTTGAACCTATTGGTTTTTTTCATTTATTTCACAATGATTCAATATTTTGTATATATTGGGGTAAATTTAAATCTTAACGCTAAGATTGAATCTCCTTTTTAAAAGTAATTTCTTGTCCAGAATTAAAAACTTCGTTTTTCCTGTAAAGCCTATACCACACTTGAAGTATGTGTTAATCTTTTTTTTCTTAAACCCCACAGCTATTCGAAATTTCATCTGATAGTTGCGAGTGGGGAAGAAAGTATAGTTATACCTTTTACATTAGTTTTACATAATATTAAAGAACGGTAAATGGAAAGTAATGCAGAATGACAATCAGGCAACTTCTCTGTTAAGAAACTTAATTAAAGTTAGTGGGACTGTCATAAAGCCAATGCACAGAGATGGATGTAGAAGCTAAATTTGGTCCATAAAATAAACTATTTGGTAGAATAGTTACAGACATTGTCAACAAGGGGTTAGGTTTAAAATGCTAACACACTTGTTATATTATATTCTAGGTAGAAGAAGCTCTAGAAGCAGTGAAAAATGCGACAAATGAGCAAGATTTAGCAAATCGCTTTAAAGAATTTGGAAAAGAGATGGTAAAACTGAACTATGTAGCTGCTAGACGACAACAAGTGAGTAAATTTTCAAGCATTGGTTGGGAAAATCTTGGTTCTGAAGATCTGGTATTTTATATCCAAGTCTGGTTTAAAATGTACAATAAGTAATTGCTGTGTCTAGGGTTATAATTTAATCACATTGGGGTTTTTTTGAATGTGGTGAAGTTTTTCGAACATGCTGTTTCTTTAAAGAATACTTTCCAAGTGGCTTCAATTAATAACAGAATGAAAGGTGAAAAGGCAAGTGATTCAGGCAGTTAAGGATATTTTTCATTTTATTATTATTCCTATTTAATTCTAACCTATGCTGATTTCTGGTCACTCTGACAGCTGGTAAAGCATGAGCTAGTGGTAGACTAGTAAAATTGAAATTCAGGAAGAACAGAAATCTACTTTGTGTTTAAAACCATCATTATTAATTTTCAGATACTTAAGAAACACAGGTAATCAATGCATTCTTTACTAAGGCAGATGGAAAAAGAAGAGAAAGTCACAATAACATTTATTCCATGCCTGCAATTATGCAACTTTGCAATAAAGATAACTTTCTCTTGAACACTGTTCTTTGTAAGAGTCTAGACAGTGCTGTCACTCTGGAGTTGTATGAGGTCTCTCCAAGGTCAGTTGTGTTTGGATACCACCAGTGATTCAGAGATGTGTGTCTTTGGATAGCATAGCACACCGTGTTTTCTATATTCACCTGCCCATTTGCTTTATTTTCTGTGTTACAGTAATGACAATTGGCTTCTGGATCAGTACTGTAATTTTTTTAAGAAATAGAACATTTTCAGAGTTATATTGAAATTAACTAAATTAAAAATGTAAAATCTAGTGGCTATAAGTACGTTGCTATTCGGTATGTTCAGACACTTCCCTTGTGGAAATATCATTGCATATATGGGAAAAAGAGAGATATTTGAAAGCTGTTGAGGATATGTATTTCTTAAGTTCTTACTGGAGGTATGAAAAAATAAAAGAAAATCTTAGTTATAAAACTTTTAAAATTTTCCTCTTAAAGTGTATTTTTAGAATGCCTGTAAGGTTTCCCATATACATGGAAAATCTTGACACCATTAGAACTTGCTTCTTAGGTGTTCATGTATTTTCCTTTGATCTTTTCTGTTTTGTAGCCTGATGAACCTTTCAGGAACCTAATTCTCTCTGAAAACTGTTATCTGTCAGTGATGTGAGACTGAAATTAGTCAGTAGGCAGAACCTTTAAATGCAGAATAGCTGGATTCTATTTTAATTTTTACCATAGATTAAATTTTAGTATGGATTCTGTGTGCAAACTATTCCCTTCCTACAGTTCTTTGCTCATATTTTTAAAATAGAAGTAATAATGTTTTGTTATTCCTTATGAATAATGTTAGGACTATCTTACCTAATGTTTGAAAGGATTTCATAGACAGTATGATGCATCCTATTGTTAAATAAATTCATGGATTAAATAACAATAATGCAGTGTATTCTTCTGATAACATTTTGTACGGTATCTGATGCTTGTTTTCAAGGGAAACAAAACAAAGTATATGTCATTAAATAAACATTAAGTGATACAAGGAATAGAGCAAAGTATGAAGTAAACACTAAAAACAAGAGACATTTATTAGGCCTTTAAGAACTAAAAACATTCCTTAGTCTAATATTTTTATTTTGGTTTTTTTTTAAGGTCTGCCTTATGACGGTTTCATAAAGGACATAGGTATAGTACTTCAAAAAATAGGACAATTTCTGCAACAGGATTCTTGTGCTCATGTTGCCTTTATGGAATCAGTAGAATGAATCTGATCAATCAGGAAGAATAATTTTGAACGCATTATATAAATTTTCAGAGAGTCTTTGAGTAAGGGAAGCATATAGTTGCTTCATAAGAAGATGCAGCTGTGTAGAAGGAATGGACTTTTCTTGGGCAGGAGGGGTCTTTCTTTCTGTGATTTATGGTTGATTCTGTCATTGAGTCCATCTCTGCAAAATGCCTGGATGGTTTATGCATGGATACTTCAGCTATATATGCAATAGGTTCTAACACAAACCCTTTCATTTACGACTATAACAATCGTGTGGTTTTGTACAGGAGCTGAAAGACCCTCACTGCAGGGATGAAATGGCCGCAGCTCGAGGTGCTCTGAAGAAGAACGCCACGATGCTGTATACTGCATCCCAAGCGTTTCTCCGTCACCCTGATGTTGCAGCCACCAGGGCCAACAGAGACTATGTCTTCAAGCAAGTACAAGAAGCAATTGCTGGTATCTCCAACGCTGCCCAGGCCACCTCGCCCTCTGATGAGAACAAGGGGCACACTGGCATAGGAGAGCTTGCGGCCGCGTTAAATGAATTTGATGTAAGTATCAGTCGTGAATGGAAAATGAAGAAGTGTTTTTCCATGCAGCCTACAGCTCTTTTAACAACCTGGTTCTTGAACAGGCCTCAATTTCCCTTTTCATTCAGGTCCATTTCCTCGGACCGCAGAGGCAAAGTGGGGACATAAATTTGTGTTATTTTTGATGCAAAATAGTTGTTCGCTGCTAATGGACTTGAATTATAAGGAGCTATTTGTGCTCATTTGCAGTGGCTGTAATACAGAGAAAGAAGTCCTCTTTTGACCTAGTGTCCTTGAAAAATCTAGCTACATAGTTCTAAATAATGCAAAATCTGCTCAATCTGGCAGTTTAGTTCTGTGACCAAGATCTGTGACTGGTTGAATGGTAAAATCCTGGTTGTCTGGCAAGTCAGAAAGTCAAGACGATAAAATAATGATGGTGATGGAGCTCAGCATTCTGAAGGCATTAACATTCAACTTGAATCATGAATTATGGTAATCAAAGATATGGAAAAAGCATCTTTCAACCACAGTTCATACCAGTCACTGCAGTCAAAGTTCTGCATTCCAGCGATAGCTACGATTCTGCTTATGCAACTTTCTTGACAGCTAACTGTTTAACTGTTAATTTCATTGCCAGTCTCATTTTAAGATTTTCCATTATTTTGCACTTGAAGACTGTTCTTTAGAATGTGACTAAAACCCCTTAAGTGCAGACAGTACCTGAAAATATTTTCCTCTTTCATTCTGAGGTTAGGTAAGGGTTTGTTAAAATTTTATCATTGGGGAATGGTATCCTTTTCACTTTGATTAATAGACAAATTTATGGTGTGCGCATCTGTCACACACAATCAAAAGCTACTTAATCCTCCTGTATTTAGAGCTGAAAGTGGAGGTGTACTGCAGGTGGTTCATCTCATGTCATGTTGGACTGGGCTTGTCTTCTGCCTCTGTGTCTTAACTGTCACTGGGTCTGTTTGGGAGACAACAGTGGAAAGTGGGAAATACTGTAGGATCAAGGGAAGCTCCAGGATGAAGATAATGAAAAGAGGCAGAGAATGAGCATACAAATAATAGCAGAAGGGGAAAGAGTTTTGAAGTGCAAGCTTGACAGCAGGAATTCTGCATGGTTTTCAGGGCCTTCTCAGCTTACAGGTCCCTTATTGGTAAGAATAATATCCCTATTTGGTCTGATTGCACTTTGGCTTTTGTGTGGGATTTTGCATGTTATGGACAGCAGAGGTTTGACAAACAGTAAGAGAAAACATGTGACTTCTTAGTCCCAAACTGATGATGCTGCTGCTCTCTGGAAAAGGCTGCTGTTCAATGCAAAGAGAATCATTGTGTTTCGTGAAAGTAGATTTAGGGAAGACTACGCGAGACATCTAAAATTGTCCTCTGCCTCTTCGTGTGAATATTTGTTCTTCATTTCTCTCCTCAGGTAAAGTCTCTTCCGTTTTCCATGATGTTGCAGGCATCATGAGTGCCTATATGAAATATAGTATATGTATATGCATGTGTTATGTTCACAATTATTTGTGGAAAGCCAGCCTGTCTTTATAAATAATTTTCTCCTTCTAATTATACTAAATGAAAACTTTCTCTGCTGACTTACTGAGGATACAAATATTGAAACTATTGTTTTATCTGCTTTCTAACTATATTTCCTGTTTTGCCTCACTGCTTAGCTGCTGAATGAGATTTATTCACACCTAATTTTGTGATGGAGATGACATTCCCTAAGCTCCAGGAAAAGCTGAAATGTATATATGCGATGATTGTGAATTTCCCTTCTGCTTTACAAGCAAGAAAGCAAGAAAAATTACCAAATTAGTGAAACTATGTCATGGGTAAAAAGATGATGGATAAAAAGTTTGATTTTTTTATATTGACACTATATTACTACAGCAAGAAGGAAGTTTATATTTTCTAATGAAAATAATTTTACATTATATTTATTTTAGAGCATCAGTTGTATAGAGATAAATTTCTATTTTGTATGAAGTACTTACTAAACCTTGTGTTATATGGCAATATATATATTTTTTTCCATCATATTTAACACTTCTCAGCCTTCATTATTTTAAATTCAGAATCAGTGATCTGTTGCTTAATGCTTCAAATAACTGCATCTGAATACTTTCTCAGTCATAATATCATCACATGTTATATAAATAGTTATTCTGCCTATTTTAAGTACTTCAGCTGTTGTGTTTAAATAGGTGTCATGCTAATTGTAATACTGTATGCAATGGTGATTTGTGGTATAAAGTCTCCTGTGAGCTCTTAGGAGCAAAGATTTGGAAAGAGTTGTCGTTTATCGATTCTCAGAGTTAATTTACGTAGAAATGAGGAGAGTTCATGAATCTTTCTTATTACATTTGCTGCTTTAAAGTATTGGTTGAAGTTGATTGATTACAAAAGTGTGTGTTTAATGCCTCATTTTTCATCCTTTAACTTATAAAATCATAGGGTCATTGAATAGTTTGGGTTGGAAGGGACCTTAAAGATGATGCAGTTCCAACCCCTCTGCTACAGACAGGGACCCCTCCCACTGGATCAGGTTGCTCAAAGCCTCATCCAACCTGGCCTTGAAGATCTCCAGCGATGGGGTAGTAACTACAGCTTCTCTGGGCAAGCTGTGCCGGGGCCTCACCACCCTCACATGAAAAAAAATCTCTTCCTAATATCTAATTTAAATCTCCCCTATTTGAGCTTAAAATCATCCCCCCTCATCCTATCCCTGCAATCCCTGAAAAAGACCCCCTCCTCATTTTTTTCTTCTGCAGGGCTTCTATATGGTCTCCCGGGAGCCTTCATTCTCTAGGCTGAACAATACCAACTCTCTTAGCCTGTCTTCATATACTCCTGATTTAATTTTAGATAATTTATTTCTAGATATATCTGATTTTATTAGATAAGTAATTTATTAGTAAAATTTAATGTATATATTATGCTTATTAAAAATTACCATGTTCTTACAGCAACTAAAGATGCACTTGGATTACTTCTCTCATGGAACTTGCCCAAATTCATGCAAGTTACAGACAAAGGTTTGTTTCACTTGTTTTAGGTATTTGGAGCAGTTTATGTCATTTTTTGTGAATTCTGAAGATGTTCTGATTGTGCTGAGGAAATGGTAATTTTGATCTCGTAGGTCTACATAAATCTCAGCATTTCTGATGATCAGGGAGGGGACTGCGCTGTTGCCACACGTTGAGTGTTGTGGGATTGATTCATCTGGTACCCTCTGGATCTCCCCAAAGCCATCGTGTCGTGTACCAGAGACAGGACCTACTCATCAAACTGGAGTTCAGTGAGGAGTCAGATATAAAAACCAGTAAAATTACTGGTTTAAAAAAAAAACTGCGAAGAAATGAAGTGAGGAGGAGCAGATCAGTGCTGGATGAAAACTGAGGTGAAGGTAGATGGCATCTTCACTGCGATATGTGGTTGGCAACTGGATAGAGCTAAAAGTATATGTGGGATGGAGATTAAAAATACATTAATATGTAGGTATAAAGTGACGGGATAAATAGATGTAGAGTGAGTATCTGCCACAGCGAGGGCTGCAGGCAGTGCATGGGGGACACATTCAGCCGGATGGAATGGAGAGGGGGCAGTGATGGGCAGAAACAGTATTTATTGGGCACTGGGGATCTCTGATGAGTTAGAGAGTGCCTTCTTTCAGATAATGGATTGAGATTGTGATTTCTTGGTTTCTAGAAATGTAACTGTTCATGAGATGTGCTGACAGAATGTTAGAAGTGCTAACCATTGCGGAAATTCTAGTGGTTTCAAACAGGGTACTATTAAGTACTTTTCATCTTACAGAATTCTAAATATTTTGCTTTAGATTTTGATATGAAAAATGAGATAATCATTCTCATATAGTACAGCAAAGTTAAGTGTAACAGTTCTTTAGATATAAAACTGTTTACTCTGCAAGAAAAATAGACCTATTAAAAGGAGTATTTCTGTGTTTGGAACAAGGCTAGGATTGTTTACAATAAATTATGAGTCAAGGATAAAATAAACAAATAATGCCTGTGAATTTGAAATGGGGGAGAAGAGCTATATTGAAAGGAAAAAACAAAGACCAAAAAATCTGCTTTCCATTGATATTAAACCAAACGTCTCACATCTTTTGTATTACTGATGAATCTGCTTAGCTGACTTTCTCCTGGAGTTTTGTGTTTTCGTGTGTGTATAGAATAAATTGGCAAGTTCAGTACGTATCAATGGAATAAAAAAAGGTACTGTGTTTGTTAAATATATATGCATATATTCTAGTCTTTGCTCTTTAATATGTGTTAGTTCAAACACACTCTGTACCTGATGTTACTTTAATCCTCCAGTGATTTATTGTTTCTTTGTGCGTGTGCACATCCATTTGTCTTTCCAGTTGCTTACCAGCAACACTAATCCATGTTACATCTTGAGCTGCTTTGCCTGTGTGTCCTCCCTTTACTTTCCGATTTTGAAATCTCATGGAGTCTTGAATAACTCTGAAAACAATTTGGTTTATAAAGGAAGAGATCTGACTGAGAACTGAAAGAGATGGTTAAAATTATTTTTGGTACATGAGGTATTTCTATATTTGGGGTAGGTCCCAAGGTACTGAAAATGTACTGGGTTTGTTATGAGAAGGATTTGAACAGAATAATTCCAGGCAGAGTAATTCAGTCTTTAGTAATATTTAAACAGTGCAAATCTGCATTTGATGACCACGTTTTATGAGAAAAAGGGTCTGATGACACTGATCACTGTCCTCCAGGCTGTAAAATGACATTCATACTCAATGAATGGACTATCATAACATATTTCTCGAAGATACTAATGATCGCTTGGGAATATTTTGCAGAGCTAGTGCATGCAGCGCTCCTTAAATAGAATGAAGGATCTAATAGATATTAAAAAGAAAACAAAAAAACCCCATAGACACTGAAAAGGCAAAATACTTGGGTACAACAATAGCTAAGGCTGCTATTTTTGTAATGAAATTGAGAGCAGTCAAAATGTGGCATAAGGTTAGTGGGCAGAAGAGATGCTGTATCGTTAACTGACTACCTTTAAAAAGTTGATGCTTTTTGCCCAAATACCTGTACTAAATGTTTAGCCTGAGAGTGGGTTTCACGGAATATATATGGAATCTCAGTAATGTATGTTCTTCAGAGAAGAGATTTGTGATGCTGGAGAGAAAAGGACGAAATGTGAGCTTCAAAGTACAAATTGAAGTGTGCTTGTTTCGGTGTCAAAATAATAAGAAGCAACTGCAAAAATGTTACTGTACATCCCACATAGCAATTTGAAGGTAGGCTTATTGAGCTCTAGTGCCTAGGGAAGCACAGCCAAATGGCTTTTTCTGTATAATAGCATTTATATATTGAATTTAAATAGGAATGCCTGTACTAGTGTGCACTGGAGAAAGTGTTGCAAGTTCAGATAACCTCATAAATGACTACGAATGAAGTGCGGGGTTTTTGTTTCCTTTGTGCAGCTGAAGTGGCTTTTAAACTGAAGAGGTTTTGAGTTGATCATTTCACACGTGAAGGGCAGTAGGGCTGCATCCCGATACTTCAGAGCTTCTATTTGGTACTTTCTGCTCTCCTTGGATGTCCCCTGAGTGGGGAAGAATCACCGACTGGTCAATATTCACGTATTAAGATAATAATGAAAACCAGCACAATGTTGTATTTTATACCTAAAAACTTACTTGCAGAAAAATATGTTTGAGAATGCTGAACTGATCTTTCACGAGGGGAAAAAGCAGAGTAAATGAGTCCTGATGGTGCTAAGGGGCTGAACAAGCTTTTTCTTCCATGTAGTTGTTGCTCTTTCCTGCCTAATACAACCGCTTCTGTGTTCTGCTTTTGGTTGTTTTCCCCCTCAGTCTTTTCCATGCAGAACAGGAGTGGTTTAGCAGCAAGAAACTCAAATTGAGTTTAGATTGATAGTAGATTCTGACTAGATACAAGGAAGAAATTTTTTACTGTGAAGGTAGTGAAACACTGGAACAGGTTGACCAGAGATGTGGGGAGATGCCCCGTCACTGGAAGCATTTCAAGTCAGATTGGATGAGGCTCTGAGCAACCCGATCTAATTGAAGGTGTCCTTACTCACTGCAGGATGGTTGGATTAGATGACCTTGAAAGGTCTGTTCCAAACCAAACCATTCTGTGATTCTGAATTGTTTTAACCACCTGTTTCAGAGGTTCATTCTACTTTTAATTTCAGTAGTTGGCTTTACGGCATATTATGGTTAATGTTTCATCTGTGCTTGTGTATGCATGGGAATGTGTGTATATATATATTATTGTGGAAATGACAGCTCTGGAGTATAAAGGACAACACTGGAAATGACAGAATTTTGCTATGAAATGCAAAGCAGAAACGTGACCTCTGTAGAGGGAAGCACCTTTGCTTACCGCAGTGAGCATCTTATTACCTTCATTCCCCTTTCACAGTGAGGGCAGTGCTGCTGATCTTTTGTCTGTGTACGAGCACCATCTAGTGGGTTTCTGGATTTTTATTTGTTTTCCCTCTAAAATGCTCTTTTGCAGTAAATTAGTATTGGAAAAAAGATTTAGCAATCAATCAAAAATACTGTTTGTAAATTTTTCATACCGCATTGCTACACTTCTTTTAATGGTGAAAAACACCGAGCACCAACCCACCAGATGCTTTGTGTGTTTTCCTCTAAAATACGTTTTACCTGTTTGTCGAAGGGCAGTAACCACTTTGTGTGCAATGGATTTTTTGTAGTGGACCCTCATCCAGACAAATTTGTGGTAGAACAAATTTGTACCGCAAAGGTGGTAGAAAAACACTTAAAAAAACCCCTAATCAACATTTCTCTAGAGGAATACTTATTCTGTAGCAATACAATTATTCCATTATTATTCGATGACCCAGTGGGTCCCTTCCAACCTGGTGATTCTGTGATTCTATGATTACAGGTTGTTTTTATTATTAATAATAGGTATGGATATCTGAACTGTTAAATCAAAGCTATATTAAAATCTTGTCAGGTTACATATAATAGCTCAAAAAATAACACTAAGTGAAGCTTTCTCATTCAACTACACTTGGTACTATTGCAAGTATGTTTATTTTGTGCCTCTGAGATGCTTATATAACTCGACTATGTGGAAGGTGACACCACCAGTATTTCAGGGAAGCAGCATCCTCGTTTACATTTGGAGAAGAATCGGGAAGGGACTGCTTGGGGCTGTTGAGTTGGGCAGGATCCTCGTTTACATTTGGAGGAGAATCGGGAAGGGACTGCTTGGGGCTGTTGAGTTGGGAGCTGTTGCTTCTCCGGTGGCTCTTGGCTGTGCACTTCGACCTGAGGGTGATATTCATCAAAGTACTGTGAGTTTAACCATTCCACTGACCCAGAAGGAAAGATAGTCATTTATTTCTATGAATTATTATTTTTCTCTTCTTTTAACACATCAGACCATCTAATTGAAAGCTGTGGTGCTGGAGCGTAGTCAGCAGGAGAGCATTTGGGGGAGCCCTCCCCTCCTCCCTATGGCACTGCGCTGTCACACTCTTTGTTTTTCTTCAAATTATACCTATGTGGCATGGCTGTGAAACACAGCCCTGTGACAAGCAGAAACATTTGATTTATTGCTAAAAAGGAACTAACTAGCCTTGTTAGCACTTTGGGGGCACTGACATACATGCGTAAACCAAGCCTACGAGCACACTGCATTTATTTTCATGGTAGTGCAGTCACTTCTGACAAAGGAATACATTGAACACTCTTATTTATACAGTCTTGTCTTCCAGGTTGTTCTGAAAAACTGTGTCTCAGTATATTAGGTGCTCCTTTTACCCAAAAGCAGTTTTTCATGCTGCTTTGTGGTTGTGACATTGTTTATGTAAGATATCTGTCAATTTGAGTTTTTAATGGCATTTGTCACAGGATTTTTGGTTCCTTCTTCTGACATATTGTTCCCTTTACAGTGACGTTTGCTGTAGACATTTTATTGTCATTGTAGTAAATCACTGAGAAGCATGTTAGGAAATGTACTCTGCGCTGAAGGTTTTACATGCTAAATAGATGAATTAATAAAGTGTAATAAGGGGGAGAGGAAAGAAGGTATCATTTATCCAGAGTCACACGACAGATTAATACAAGGGTCAATAAAGGACCCACAAAACAGTAAATTCCAATTGTCTTTTCCACTGTACCGTGCTGCTTACTACGCTATATAAAACCTCTCCAGAGTTTACTGGGATTGCCTTAGATGTGAATTTTTTGTAAAACCATGTTGTACAGAAGTTTCTTACTTGAAAGCTATTTCTGTTCTGTCTAGGATAATACCTCCACCTGCAGAGCTCTTGCTAGACACTGACATGATTGCAGATGCTGCTTTATCAATTTTATGCTGCTACATTTTCTTCTATGAATACTTTTCAAAATTTACGTTTCTGTGGTTTTTTTCCTCATAGCTTCTCATATTAAATTTGCAGCTGCATTATTCTGCCCTCAAACACGCCTTTCCTGTCTTTCAAGCTTGAAAAATGAATTCAACTTTCATTGCACAGCCCTATGGAAGAGCATGCAGTGTTTGTTGGATTTTTGATTTGTTTTTTTTTGTGTTTGTGTGTTTTCTAATTAACACATTTGAAATATTGCTTTTCTTAAATGAGAAGGTTGATTCCCATTAGAAAAGAACGTTTTGGTGTTGGACTTCTTTCATATGATATAATAGTTTCTTTGAAAATTCACTTTTGCCTAGTTACAAGAATAAATAGCTTTTGTTTCATTGGGGGGTTTATGTGTTTTAAAGGACAGAGCACAGTAGGGCTATGAGGATGATCAGAGGGCTGGAGCACCTCCCATGCGAGGACAGGCTGAGAGGGTTGGGGTTGTTCAGCCTGGAGGAGAGAAAGCTCCAAGGAGACCTTATAGTGACCTTCCAGTATCTGAAAGAGGCTACAAGAAGGCTGGAGAGGGGCTGTTTACAAAGGCTTGGAGTGATGGGATGAGGGGCAATGGGTATAAACTGGAGAGAGGTAGATTTAGACTAGAAATAAGGAAGAATTTCCTCTCAATGATGGTGGTGAGGCACTGGCCCAGGTTGCCCAGAGAAGCTGTGGCTGCCCCATCCCTGGAGGTGTTCAAGGCCAGGTTGGATGGGCCTTGGGCAGCCTGATCCCGTGGGAGGTGTCCCTGCCCATGGCAGGGGGGTTGGAACTGAATGATTTTTAAGATCCCTTCCAACCCAAACTATTCTATGATTCTATGATTACTTTTGTCATCCTTTTACACAATACAAAAATTAAAGGAGCGCAAGGAAATAATGAATTCTTGTTCTCTAATCCAGTGGTTGGATGTGATGTAATTGAGTAAGGGATTCTAGAAAGAAATATCTGTTTGAAGATAAAAATACCACCTTCCCTCTTACAAACATACAGTCACCTGTATCAGCAGGAAAACTGTCTAGACATCTTTGTTGGAGTGTTTTTTTGCCTGTTTTTTTTTCCTCCAAAATGTTCCTGACTATGCCTTTTTCCTCTCAGAGCTTTCATTATGATTTATAGCTGAACTGTAATTTAAGAATCTTTTGTTACAAGCTCTAAGGTAATTACAGTATAGTAGTGGTTTTGTTAATGCTATTCAGGACTTTCAACAATGTTGATTTCTATATGCTTTTTTTCAAGCTTGGCAAAATGTTGACTACTGTCAAAGTTTGAGTCTACCCATTGACTTCGGAATGAATTTGGATAAATTTTATGTAGGCTGATATTCAGCTGTTTTGGAAGTGGATCTCACTCCTTCCTTCCAGCCTGTCAAAACATTAACGTTACTTATGTGCTTAAAAAGTAAACAAATCTCTTGTTCTGAAGAAGCTCCTGAAATTTCCTTAGGACTTTCTGCTTGTGGAAACGAGTAGATGAGCAGAATTTCTTGAGCAATAAGACAATGCACATAATGTGTGAGTTTTTGCAAAAACAAATACTTAATTTGAAAAATACAGACAGTGATACAGTAATCATAGTTGTTTTGGTGTTGTAAAATTGTTTTGAAACATTAATTTAATGTTTTGGTTTTGTTTTACTTATAATAAAAACTGTTTTCTGACAATACAATGCATTTATGTAGACTATGTGGTTATTTTCAATATGTTTAGTTGTAATATTAATAATTAGTGTGATATTTCAAATTTCAGATGTGATGCCTGTAGTTTATTAGTGTTTGTGGTAGCTTGTTCATGTTAAGTATGGCTTATAGCAGTGATTAATATGAAGAGGTCTGGTTTTGGAAAGTTTTTGTTCTTTATTAAAACATTGTGACCACCATAAACACACCTTTATATAATTTAAATAAAATAGGGAGTACAAGAGAAAATAATTAACTGTAATATGTTTAAAGAAGATAATATCGTAAGTTTAATAGCTTTCAACTAAGTCTCCAATTATTTTTAAATTAATTTTCTTGGACTGTGCTCCAGCAAAACTTGAAGACAAAAATGATATATGTTCATAGCAAAGATACATTTTATACTGCATGTGTAAAGAGGTTTGAAACACTTACTTATAAGGCCAGGATTATGGTTTCAGTTCTTGATTTATGACTCTAGTGTTAGTTAACTAATTAGAAATTTAAAATGTTCTGATACATTTACATTCATCATTCATTAATTAGCAAGAAATGATGGGAACTCAAGACTTTAAAAGGAATTTATTTAGGCAAATTTCCAGGCAACTCTTTTTTCTTGTGTCCAAGAAAGCATTGTTTCCTTTTTAACACGATGTTAATATATGTGTAAGAACTTTGTACATGTCAGTAGCATAGCCTGAAGTTCCGTTTAGATACCAAACTTTCTTTGAAAAGGAGTAAAACCTTTCATAAGCAAAAAATAGTGTCTCTCTGGGAACTGAGTGTTGAGGGCTGTCATGTAGCAGGTTCTCATCTCCATTCTCTTTTTTTCCCAAAGCTCAAAGACCTGTTCCGCTAATATGTTTCTTTTCCATGTTGTGTGGTGAGAAAAGCTGGCTTAAATTAATTATACACCCTCAATGATACACACTGTATTATTTAAAATGTAAATGGTATTTGCGCGTAACCTGGACAGAGCTTCTTGAATTTATTCATGGATCATGAGATAAACGCTTGTGAGTATTAGCCAGATGGGTTTCAGTGATCAGAGATATTTGATCTACACATTGTTCATCCTGAAGGCTTGAAAAGGATGGAAATATTCCAGGAATACCATCTTGGTAGGTCTTGGGTCTCATAGAAGACTATGGAGTGCAGTGTCTTCAGAATGTTCTAAGAAGAAAAAATATCATTCATGACTTGCTGAGAGGTGTAAGATCCGCTGTTTGAAATTTGCTGTGTAGGTAGAGAACCTTTCACTCATGGCAATAAGAAATAGGAGAGGTGAGACATATGGAATATTGTGTCCAGTTCTGGAATCCTCAACATAAGAAGGATATGGAACTCTTGGAAAGGGTCCAGAAGAGGCTACAAAGATGATCAGAGGGCTTGGAGCACCATGAGAGTGGTGAGACACTGGAACAGTTTGCCCAGAGAAGCTGTGGCTGCCCCATCCCTGGAGGTGTTCAAGGCCAGTTTGGATGGGGCCTTGGGCAGCCTGATCTACTGGGAGGTGTCCCTGCCCATGAGGAGCATTGGAACTGCATGTTCTTTAAGGTCCTTTCCAATCCAGACTTTTCTATGATTCTATGATTCCGTTTATGGAAGAAAAGGTTATGTTGCTGTAACTGAAACACAAAAAATTCAATGGTGCTGTATGGATTTTGCTTTGATCACATTTATAGGATGACAAAAGAGATTTGCTACAAGTAGAACATATGTTGGCTATCGGAAGTTCTGTACTTTCTAATAAATAGTGCTTCCTGTCTTTGTTCAGGACCGTTTTTATTGTCATTTAGGAAAAAAAACCCCATGACTATTAACATCATAATTTTATGGTCATTTATTTTTAAAAAAACCACAAGTTTTGAGTAAGGAAACACAGAAAATAATCTAAAACATGCAGCTAATTATTTTGATAAAGTTATCAATGACATATTTTTCTAAGAGAGTTCATTTGATTTCAGTCTTGCTACTACTGAAGTAAGTGTGATGTTGTGAAGATGAATTTGTGTAGCTGATTTCTGAAAATCCAATTGCTTATGAACGTAAGTGTGGCAGTGAACTCCATTCTTTAGGCATTACCGTTTGATGGAAAAGAATAGCTATATAAATATTCATAAGCCCAAATATTACAGAAGTAATTTCTAACCTAGATGCTTGTAAAACTGCTCTGTTTACTGCTGTGAAACATAGACCCTCAAAGAGACTTTTGAGACATTATTTCACATTCTGGGTAATGCTGTCTTTATTTCTGCAAAGTCAGCAGTTCTTGGATCTGGATTCTATTTCTCCCTTTTATTAACTATTGAGTCTTCATAAATTCTCTATCACCGTTGTGTTTGTTACTATTTAACTGCTACACATTCAGACAAGTAAGAGATTTTTCAGGGCTTGATCTTTCTTTGTATAGTAATGAGAATTATGTTTTTTGCACGTGGAACTAATTGGAAGTTTTATTGGGAAGTAAGAAAATCTTTTATAGACTACTTGTCCCACTGAATTACAGAAAATCTATTCACTCAGCATCAGAATTTAGCCTAGAATAAGTTCATTTGAACGTGTTCCAATTCATAACGAATGGGTACATTTTTTTGACATTATAGGCGGATGTTGGCTGTGTATTTTGACCCTAAATCAATGTGTATTTTGACCCTAAATATTGATTTACATTTTAGTAGACTGTGTTATGTTCTTTCAAATTAACTGCATCATTTCTCTTGCGTTTGTTGATTGCTCTTGGATATTAAAGGAAAACGTCATCAAACTGTTGGCGAAATTAAAATGGTTCATTAACAAAAACCTGATGTGCTTTAAAACAGATGTGATTATTAGAAAACAGAACGCTTGAAACTTTTTCAGAAACTTTCTTGTAATCCTATTTCATGATTTATTTTCCTTTCTAGCTCAAATAAGAAGTACAAGTCTTACAGAGCATTTTTACACAACATGCAGTTATGAAACTTCTTGATTGCGGCAAAAGGTTACTGAATTACACGGTGTTGCTAATGCTCCTTTAAGTGGGAGCAAAGAATTACTTCTTTGGTATTTGTTACCGTGAAATACAAAGGAAGGAAAGCAAGTCAGAATATAATCTAGCAATGACTCAAACCTCATAATATTTCATAAGTTTTAAAGCGAATAGGGGTAGAATCTATGTAGTTCAGCCCTATTTGATCTTTGATAATAAATTTGATATGTAAAGTACACCAGTGTTTAGCAGTAATCATAATTTAAAATTTAAAAATTAAAATGTCTTCAAAAGAAAATGGTCTTCGAAAATTAGTATTTTTTTGTAGCAGTAAAGATATTTTCCTGAGTAGTAGGCTTTTGGACAAATTAAAGACTTTTTTTAGACTGTTTTTCTGTAATGCTCCCTGTTTAGTTAGGTAATCTAACATTTTTTTCCTGATTTAAAAGCAAACACCAAAAAGCTTGTCAAAGCCTTTAGAAAAAGGTTTTAAAAGATGCATTACAAAATGGGAGTCAGAGTTATTTCACATTTTTATCCAAGTATGATTACCTAACAATGTTTTTTTTAATGAAAGTTTCCTCCATTATTTTCATTCTATATTGAGGTAATCAAGTAGCATTTTAGCAGTGTAATCTACTAATAAAAATAATGAAAACGAAGGAATAACTTATCAGAGAATGTTCCGCTTTTTCCTCAGTCATTAATAATTGGCAGCTCTCATATATATTTCCTGAATATCCAAGAATTTTTCAGAAGATTCAGGAAAGTCTAATATTAGTTTAGTTCAAGATGAAATCAATACCTATATTA
The DNA here is from genome assembly GCF_017976375.1 of Cuculus canorus. Classification (NCBI taxonomy): domain Eukaryota; kingdom Metazoa; phylum Chordata; class Aves; order Cuculiformes; family Cuculidae; genus Cuculus; species Cuculus canorus. The sequence goes on from NC_071404.1 coordinate 4,946,749, forward strand.
TATAGAGGTAAAGAGACAGACAAACATACTGTCTGCATGCTATAGTAGATTGTGTCGGTTTGGTTTTTGCTATGTGCTTCCCAAATTGATAAAATCATAGAATCATAAGATAGTTTGGGTTGGAAGGGACCTTAAAGCTCATCAAGTTCCACCCCCCTGCCATGGGCAGGGACACCTCCCACTGGATCAGGCTGCCCAAGCCCCATCCAACCTGGCCTTGAATACCTCCAGGGTTGGGGCAGCCACAGCTTCCCTGGGCAACCTGGGCCAGTGTCTCACCACTCTCATAGTGAAGAAATTCCTCTTTACATGTATTCTAAATCTGCCCCTCTCCAGTTTATAACCATTCCCCCTTGTCCTTTTTACAAAGTCCCTCTCCAGCTTTCTTGTAGCCCCTTCAGGTACTGGAAGGTCGCTATAATGTCTCCACGGAGCCTTCTCTTCTCTAGACTGAACAAGCCCCACTCTCTCGGCCTGTCTTTGTAGGGAAGGTTCTCCAGCCCTCTGATCATCTTCCTAGCCCTCCTCTGGACCCGTTCCAACAGTTCCATCTCCTTCTTATGATGAGGATTCCAGAACTGGACACAATACTCCATATGAGGTCTCACAAGAGGAGAACAGAGGGGCAAAATAACCACCTTCATCCTGCTGGCCACGTTGCTTTTGATGCAGCCCAGGACACGGTTGGCCTTCTGGGCTGCGAGTGTACATTGCCGGCTCATATCATGCTTCTCATCTACCAGCACCCCCAAGTCCTTCTCTGCAGGGCTGCTAATTCATGTTTGAATCAGTTGTGTTGCTCTAGATAGTAGCCTTTTATAACTATAGGTTGTGAATTATTTGTATATAGAATTACTTTTAGTTTTAGTTGTAGATTGGGATTTCAGAGCTAACAGATATTTGTGAAATATTGATTTTGCTGGAATTTGGTAGATGGTTAGAAGAAAGACTAAAACCCAAGTTAAGCCACTGAAGTGAGAGAAATGACAGTGATCCATATATGCTCCTAATTTTCCCACTTGTATTTTGTTTTTTAGAACAAAATCATTTTGGACCCAATGACTTTCAGTGAGGCTCGCTTCAGACCATCTCTTGAAGAACGGCTGGAGAGTATCATCAGTGGAGCAGCGCTGATGGCAGACTCTTCATGCACGCGAGATGACCGCCGGGAGAGAATTGTAGCCGAGTGCAATGCTGTGCGGCAAGCCCTGCAGGATCTGCTCAGCGAGTACATGAATAATGTAAGTTATATGCTTTTCCTATTGGGGTCTTTTTCAGTAGATGTTTAAACCTTTCAGAGGCTTTGCTGTGACTTTAATCATTAAGAAAATTCACAGTATATCTTTCTACCAGGATTAAAGGTGGTGCTATTTGAATTATTTTACTTTCTGTGGTATGCGTTTTGAATTGTTTGACTTTTTAATACACTGGAAATGTTTGGCAGAAGTTTGGTAAAATTACAAGTTCACAGAAATGTTTTATACCTGCGAAGAAACCCCATGATCCTGATAGCTTTAGCATTAAAGTTTCTTATTAAGTAAATAGACCTTGAGTATTCCTTTTAAGGTAAAAATGCTTTTTTTATTGAAAAGTAAAAGCAAGCAATGTAAGTTGGAAATGGCCTTAGAATTATTGTCCTAATGGAAGTGGATACAGTTCAATTGCAACGTGATTTCCTCTGAGCAATGGTGGTTTGTACGTTAGCATGTAACCTATAGACACTCATGTGATGTCGTCTGCTGCGGGTGTTAAACCATTGAAGGTCGTTATTTGCTGTTAGAGCTATTAAATATTCAGTTGCCTTGAAAGTAGTGAATTTAGCCCGAGTGCTGTTCGCACAGAGACAGACGTATGCACAGGATCTTGGATACAGCTATCTGTGCAGGGTTTCAGGAGGTGCTAAATTGTTCAGCATGGTATTAACCTTTGTTCTGTCTAAGTTATCCCAGAAAACTTTATCCGCCTAACCAAGCGTATTAAATATTAGGAGTACCGTTGCTGTGATTTTAAGACTTTTGCACACATCCTCCTAAGATCACCCCGTTTTAAAAATGCAATTTGTTGTTGAGAATTTTGTTTGAATTTATTTTTTTTCTTTTATTTCAATAGCAATATTTTAGTTTTTTATTTGAATTTATTGTTGAGAACAGATTCTTTCTCTTCTAAATGTATGGTAGAAGCCATTTGAAACAGTCATTTTAACTATGAATGCCATTCTGTGATGCTATAAACACTGAACACTGGCTTTTAAGACTACTTAATATTTTTACATGCTCTTTACAAACTTGGTTTATATGACTTGAAATATTTGCAAATGAGTATCCAACTGAGCATCCTATACTTTGCTTTTTCTTGTCTGTCATTGCTGCCACACTATCAGGTGACACATTTTGATGCCATTTTGCTAGAATCATCAAAGTAACGTTGGAAAGATTGTTCAAGGATAAAACTTTTAATGCTGTTGTTTTTTTGTTAGTACTGTTAGTTGGCAGACTTGTACAGGGCAGTATAAATACTGCAAAATTCAGTCTTTTAGTCACTTGGTTGTACAGCTCAAAATTAATGACTTTTTAAAGACATTATTTCATATACTGGAATCACCTTAAGGAACTCTTGTGTTGGAGCAGACTTTAAAAATATGTGTAATTTCCTCTTTGTTCTTTATGAAGTGATAATTGAAAGGTTCTTGTGAGTGAAAGCAAAGTCTGTGCTGTTGTGTTATAGGTTAGAAATTACTAAGAGAACATTAAATAATGAGTGAGGAGACAGTGATGGAAGACTACTTGCTGGATTGCTTCCTACAGGATCTTACTTTATAGAATTATTAGTTAGGTCTAATCTTTAAAGGTCTTTCAGAAAACTTTGAGAACTGATGGATTGTGGGGCTTCCTATTGAATTGTAGTTCTTCTCTTTAAGTACATGGGTTTTTGGTGATAAAGCAATTTACCCTTGGACCAGAAACATTCTTATTTTATTTCTGACCACATTTACAGAGGAAGGAGAGTTTTGGTTGACTGTAGGTATTTATGATCATATTAAAGGTAGCTAATATAGTTTCCTAGTTTTTACTTAAAAATACAATGGTATAAGCTTCTGCTTTTATTGTTAGCGTGATATGTTTTTGAATTTGTCTTCCTCCTCTTTTTTTGTTTTGGGTTCTTTTTCCTGGTCTGATCAGTTTAAGAGGCACGATTCCTGTATTTTTTATTTATTTATTTCCCTGCTTTATAGTGGAGTATAATCACTTCTAAGTTTTTTTTTTTTTTTACAGTTATTCAGTAAGCATTTTAAGAACTGAGCGTATACTTAATGAAAATTGAAGTACTTCTAATTGAAACACATCTAGGGTGCTAGAATTTGTGATTGCTACTGCATTAAATTGTGAATGCTACTGCATTAAGTTGTGAGTGCTACTCAGTTTTCCAAGATGATCTTAGCAACAGAAAATGGGATTCGGTTAAGAGGTTAATACACATAAACCTAAGTTTCTGTACATAGGTGCAAAAAGATAAACTAGGAGCCTCAATTCAGTTGTTTAAAGACAGATGCCTAGTGCCAATTTAAACTACAAGTTTAAATAGTCTGGTGCTTATTTGAACAGAGGCTCGTCAATCTCCCACTCTGAAGCATTTGGGTCTTCCATGGGTCTAGTGTCATACCTGCCAGCTCCACTTCCATGTCCTCTATGCTCTATGGAAGAACAAATGGCCAGACTCCTACCTTTATCAAATCATTTGAGCATCAGTTTCCTTAATTCCTGTTATAATTGATGAAGAACAGATCAATACTGGAGATCAGACCAGTACTGCCAAGGGAACCTGAAGAGCACTTCAGATGACCGAGTGTTGTAATCTAATATGGATAAGTTAAATAACTCTAGAGTCCTCTGACTAAAATAACTAAATCTCCATTAACTAGAGTAGAAGATTAGGTACCTGCTTTGTAGGCAGCTCCTATTTAGGCATCTATCTAGAGACTGAATTTCACCTATTTGCTTGTCCTGGTAGAATTTACTTTAGTATTTAATCAGTTGCTTGAAACCTGGGGATGGATTTTCGTAGCTTCACAGTAATTTTTAGTGTATTCATTATTATGAAAGATTTCAATTGGTAAGTTTTTAAATTCTTAGATTAATGTCTAACAGGTAAACTGAAAGGCATAAACCAAACATGACACAATGTTAAATCTGGTTTGGAGTTGGCTAGAGTATCAGAGCTTTGAGATGATTTGGCAAAGATGGACATCTTTAAGTCGTTTGCCTATTTAGCCTTAAATCATTGCAATCCTGCTGCTGCTTTAAAGCTTGTGAAATTAGTCAGACATCAATGTTTACGGTTTTCTGCTTTTGATGATATCTGAAAAATAATGGATCAGTTTTTGGTTGATCATTGCTGATCAAATGTGAAAACTGCTTTTGATGCTTGCCTCGAGGTATAAAGAACATTCAAACAAATTAAATATTTTGTGGTTGTATTTAAAGGATACAGAAAACAAAGTGCAGTGCTGTACAGTTGATGTTAATTCAGTCCTTCTCCAGCTTTATTTTTTTTCTTTTGAGTACTATGTGTTCTATTTACCTCTGTGATTTGGGTTCTGAGGGGTGTTTCTTCCTATACAAGGATGTTTCTACTTTTTGTTAAGTAGACTTTATATTCCTTTTTACCTGTTCAGTATTTACGGTGCAAAGTCCCATGTAAATTGTTTGTGTTTTATGTTCTGTCTAATATAAAATTTTCATAGAATCAAAGTAAAAAAAATTGAGTGCAAAAGAACATGCTCAAAATGGAGATGTTGTTCCTGAAGCTTCACTGATGTTTGCTTTTGGACTGGTGGGTAGTAGTTCAGGTATGAATCAGAAATGGGAAGGTTCACACGCAGGGTTGCAGCCAGATGAAATGCAAGGTGGGCGATGTTGCATACTTCTGTGCATTTCAAATGATAACTGCTGAAGGCAATGCAAGAGGGAAAAAAGAGATTTCCCAGAGTTTGTGTGCAAGAAAAGGAAATCGCTTCCAGCCGAACAATGTAGGAACTTCTACCTTTTAAGTAGTACAAGATGTATAAGAAAACCTCTTCCACCTGCAGACATCCCTGCTGTGCTCACCTCTACCGGAGAAAAGTTCCCTGTAGAGAGACATGTGTCTTATCTTCTGTGCTCCTGCGGGGCTTTTTAAGTACATCCATCATATCTCCTGATATATTCCCTGCACCTGAGATCTGTTTCGTCAGCTTTATTTGGCTTTAGTGGATCAATATGCTCAGCTACCTAGAAAGGGAACGGCAATGTTGTTTTCCCCATTTGTCTGCACGGTTTCTAAGGTTCCTTCACAGACCAACAAGTAGATTATGATCATCTTACAGTTATGTTATACGCCTGGACTAAAATCTCTCAGTGTATTATCCAGAGTTTTAGAGCAGTAATTTAAAGCAGTTTTGCGATTCAGAGAAGTCAATGAACGGATGGCACAGATAATCTTATTATTTGATGAGGAGGGGACCAGGTTAGTGAAACAAAACTCAAGATGTGAGTTGCAGGGATGTAATTTTTTAAAAAAAGGGCAGATATCCACTTCCAAAATGTTGGTTACCAAATAAAAATATGAAAAGAAAATCTGTAAGGAAGAGGATAGAGCAGATTTCAAGACAGAGGAATACAAATAATGATGCTTTGCAGTTGTGTTCTCTTCTGATATAAAGATTTTAGAAAAAGTGACCAAAACATATTTAGAGGACTGTAAGAAAGCATGACTAGAGAGGTGTGTTTTGGTTCCTCCTTCCTTCTCCTCATAATGTTGGTTTGTTCCATTGCGTACGTGTCAAATAAGATTTATCTTTTTTTTTTTTTCCCCCCCCCAAGATGTTTTCACTAATATTCAGCAGCTCTGGTCCCAATTCAGAGGTTATTTAAGCAATTATTGTTGTGGGAGGTTTTGGAATTATTATTGCTGCTGGAAAATTAGTCCCCAGATTCTTTAGCAGTTCTATGAATAATTATGCATTTGTACAGTCTATTGCATTGGCTGAAGTCTCACAGTATATGAGCCCTCTGCAAGACCTTCTGTGGAGATGAGACGTAAACTGTTTCATTATCTTTTGTGTATCTGGTGATATGTATTAGTTTCATTTGTCTTATCACAAACTCTGTCAAAATATTTTCCCAGCATGATGTCTATTATTTCTATGCCAAACTCAACTGAACTTTAAAATCTTTTATTTCTATGAAGCAAGCACAGGACGAATCTGAGTCTGCTGAGTCATAGGAGTTTTTTTCACATCTCTCACAGAAAAATTGATAGATTTTATTTCAGGTTCTTATGTATATGCGATAAACCCCATCACTTACTTCAAAATAAAATTACATTTCTGGGCTTCTAACCTACAGAGAAATAAATACAGCCCCATGAAAGCTCTTAACACAGTTGGTTTCCATTTGTCTAAATGAAAAGAAATCTGTAATGGATGGTTAGTTCTGATTGTGGTCTAGTTTCCTGCTGGTTTATTCTCCTGGATCCTTAATGAATTCTGTTGTGGGCTGACAGGTAGCAAAAATCCTAGAAACTTGGGAATTCCAGCTCTTGAACTCAGACTCCTGGATTAGAGGCACATTTCCAAACTCCGATAACCCAGTGCTGGCCACCCTTTCTAGCAAGCATCAGATGCTGCTGTGCCGATGCCTGATTAAGATAAGAAAGGAAGAAAATTACATCTTTAGAAAAATATGCTCAAAAATGCATGCTTTGAATTTCTTCTGACGTCACGGGTTTCTGTGGCCATAAGAGAAAGACTGAATTTTGGGTTATCGGGATGTATCAAAGAGAAATTTGGAATGCGGTTGACAATTAAGTAAGCCGTGATTTTTAAAGACCTCTGTAATCACTTGGGAGCAGTGGACCAACTTTTCGGGGGAGGTGGGGAGTTTGTTTTTATTGTAGTTCTGTTTTGAGATGGAGAATATTTCTGTGTATCTAAGTGGAATGAAGTCCTTGTACTACTACTAGTCATTTAATATATAGAGTTGGGGACCAGAGCACTGCAGGCTGGGCCCTTTTTTTGTTGATAATAGACTGATATTACCATATGAATAAAATTGCTTATTGTTTGCTCTTTGTAATTCCTTTCGCCAAAGTTACTGCACATTCCTCATTTCTGTTCACTGTAATCGAGATGCTGTAGGCTCTAGTTCCAGTTTCCTACAGAGAAGAAAATATCGTATCTTGAAAATGCAAAATATAAGAAGAAGGAATGAGAAAGTCTATGGGCAGTTTTCTTCACAAACATGTCAGTAGAAAATTTGAATCACTCAAAGTAAAATTATAGTGCTGCAGGACATGAAAATGAAATTTCCAGAACGGACAGATGAAGTTATTGTGGCTGATTTGAGAATGAAAAACATGGTAGCAAATGAAAGTCCGTAAACTTTCAAGATACTGTCAGCTTCCATATTTAACAGTTCAATCTGAATTCATATTTAAGAGAAAAGTAATGATTTGTCTGTACATCTCAGTTCTGAAGCTGATTTGCGTAAGGTTAATCTGGGTGACGGTAAGCAGTAAATTACAGTTATGAGACAGAGAAATGTCCGTAACTGTCCTGAGATGAGTAATCAGGGATGAATGAGAAGAGATTGATTGCTGGGTCATCAGGGTTGGCTGATTGAGGCATTACTGACTCAGCAGGACATTTTTGCCATTGGTACTGCTGTTGAATTCCTAACTTTCTGAATAATATTTAGAGGACAACGGGTTGTTTAAAGCTTCCTACACTACTTGAAACTGAATAAAAGCTATTTTGCTATTCATGTTTCTCTTTTAGAGGCTCTATGAGCAGTTTTGTGTCTTAGTGTTAGTCTTTCCTAACGTGGAAGATACAAGCGGAAATGCAGTAGTTATGACTGAAGGAATAGGATGCATTCTCAAATGGGCAAATATTTTATTATAAGCCACAGCCTTGCTTCTCAGTCACTTTAGGTTTTGTTGCATTAATGCATCCTTTCTGAGTGCCTCAACTTCTCATGACTGTACATAAATTGTTAACTAAGTATGCTGCCTACAATCTAAAATGAATCTATTAAGGAACCTTCTCTCTCTTCTTTTTTTCATGATATCCTCAATCTCTTAGGCTGTGCCCGACATTTATTGATGGTTTTACAGAAATGCTGCAACACTTAAAATTGCACAAATGAATTTTGATTTATTTGCTCGTTCTTGTATTTTCTAGTTTTGCAAGTCTGAGTTCAATGTTTGTTTGGTATTTCTGAGCAGATTCAGAGAACCACGCTGATGTTTTCCATCAGAAGCAAATAGAAAAGCCTTGTGAGAAAGTAGGACTTCATGCAAAAATGAAAATATCATTACAAATATGCTATCAATTTGTCTTAGGTTCTGACAGGTGTAAGTTTACAGAGCCCTGTGGTGTTTCATCTGTTTGGACCAGTGAATTTTTAAATTTACAGAATGAATATTTATAGGAGGAAATGCTGTTTTTGAACCATCGCGCTGATAGCTCTTTCTTGTTGGTGTCCACTGGAGCGCGTTTCATAGGTGCCTTCTTCATAGGTGTTTGTCTTTAAAGGCAGACCATGATATGTCATGAGAAAAGCTATGTATTTCTTGTTAAAATGTACATAAATCACATGAAGTTTTTGGAATCCAAGGCTGAATTGCTGTATTGGGTTGCGTGATGTTTCTGACAAGATATTTCCCTCCTAATTAGCATGGAATTTTTTTAGAATGCCAGTAAATCTGATCAAGTGCCTGCATATAAAGACTTATTTTCTCGCTTTATTTTATATCTCTAGACAATTAATTAAGCTGAGTGATTGAAAGGTTGGGGAAAAAAAAAGTTAAATCAGGTTACATTCCAATACCTCAAGGAATTCCCTTCCTTATTGTCAGTTTATTATTATTCCATTATTAAGTAAATTGCCCTTTTAATGATCTGTTTAGATCTGCGTTGTTGGAAACCATTCATTTAGTGTTTCTGTAACTTGAGGAGTGAAAGTGAACTTCCCTGCAATCATACATGGACTTGTCCAATATCTTCTCCTGTCCAGATGTGTTGGTAAGTGGTGGGTCATGAAGCTAACAGGCTTTCCATGGTGACTTTCCAAGATGAAGAGGTGGCAGATATGGTATTCCATTTATGTGGGTAAAAAACCCTATAGACCTTAATGTCTCAGAATAGTTTTTAAAGTAATATTTTGCAAAGTAAACCACCTCATGTAGATCTGGTAAGATATGTAGGAGCTTCTTCTTACTACCCCATATTTATCCTATCTATTCTACTTAGTATTCTTGTTGGTGTTACCTTGGATGCTGTGATTGGGACTGTTTTCTGAAGCATTTGGTTCTCAGCTGCTTATGATAATTTTTTTCATATTTTTCCGTATTTTATATTCCACAACCTCTTCACTTATTGGAAGTCAGCAGAGAAGCCAGCAGAAAGGATCCATATGATCTTTCTTTCTGTACACAGAAATCAAGCTTTAAAAACTCATATATTGTGTGGAATTCTAAAATAGCTCTTCTCATTCATCTAAAATTAGGTGAATATTTTGCGCAAGAAGATCACAACATCTCCATCACTGGATGTTTTTAAAGGGTAGGTTAGAAGAATAATAGAAATACATCTGATCCAGTTTTGTAGAAGATGGTTAAACTAAGCGACAAAAAGCTGTGTTTTTTCTAATTTTATGATTTTAAGTTGCACTCACAGAGATCTGATTTAAGAGATAGGATGCTTTATCTTTTCAAATGCTTTCTCTTTTGTTTTTGTTCTTTTTTTTTCTCTCTTAAACACCTTTGCAAGGGCCGTATTTTTTTGGGTGTTGTTTTTTTTTTCTGTTTCAGTTACTAACATAGAAATGAGAAAGAGAACTCTCACTTCCCTTCTCAAAATTCTCTGAATTGAAAAGGAGAAGAATTATTCTGAATCTCATCTGAAAGAGACAAAGATAAAAACACAGTTTTTTTAATAGTGTATGTATGCACATGCCAGTGTGGGTCGACTCATAAAATATTTAGGAGACCTGTGAGAAATTTAAGTACAAGAAGATTAAAGAAAGATTAATAGAATTGACACACAGTTTTGAGCACACATACGTGATATCCAGGTTCTTTCTGTTATCTTGTCTAGGTTCCACTACAATGTATTCAAGCTGCTTCTTTACATTTCGTATAATGTCTGGCATTTCAAGAAGTATTCTAAATCATTCTTACGTATTTATTTTCAGGTTCTCTGAGGCAGTTTGTAAGAAAGATTGAAAACAATATATTTTCAGAAAATAATGATACTCTATAGTAATAAATATAACTCTGTTTATTTCATAATAAATTGCCATGTGACCATGTAAGTTTTGTGGAAGTTAAAATATAGACTGACCAGATTTACATTTGAACCTGAAATAATTTTTGTCACAACTGTGTTTTTGTTGGTGGCAGTGGAGGAGTTTAATGTTCTTCATCCTTTACTCCTTCCCAGGTCGCAGTATAACCTTTACACATTTTTTGAATTTGAGACTCTTTTTTGTTCCAGTGGAGTTTAGTCACAAGTTTAAATGTTTTACCAAATACTATTATATAAATAGTCTCATTTTCTTGCTGTCACGAGAGCTAACAACTTCCAAACCACCAGTTCAACCAGAGGAATTGAATCTTCCATGTCATTCTTGATAGTCGTGTCAGGTCAAATAAGAAAAAACTTAATTCAGCATTAGGTCACTCAGTTTGTAAGAATTCTATTAAATAATAGTTATTTTCTTGGTGTCTCATGTCATCTTTCTTAATCCTTAATATTTCCAATATATTCTAAATCTCTATCAGTTTTTGGTTTTTTTTTTTCCTCTGAATTTTCCACTTCTCTCCTGTCTTTGCCTTTAAAAGTGGTGAATGGCAACACAGGCAACACAGTTGCTTTTCTCCCCGCATGGAAATTCAAATTCAAATGTTTCAGTCTCATAATGAGTTGAAATATACAGGAAAATTCCATGAATTATGTTTGCTTCTTTCTTTGCTATTTCTCATAGTAGGAAGGAATGGCTACCAAGTTAAGTCATGGCCTGAAAGTAAAGTTATTTGCCCTTTATCAGTGATTTTGTATGTTCATACAATACTTACTCTTTCTGAGCCTACTGAGTTACTCCAACATTAAAATTGAGGTCATGTCAGTTTTAATTCATGAAAGGTTAAGTGCCTTGAAGTTTCCCATGTAAAAAAAGTCAATAAATCTGTACTACTATTGGAATATATGTATAATTGTTGTATTTGACTGTGTGAAGGGTGTGTATAACGTCTTCAAAGGAATAGGAATTTTCTGAGTTGAATTTCTTCCTCTTTAAAGTCAACCTGAATCTCCTTAGGATGTGTACTGATCTTTTTCTATAACTGGGCAAATAATGCATTTCTTTTGTTTGCCTAATGAACTAAAAATTGGGTGAAGAATAAGATGGGACAGAGTGAAGTGGGCACAACAGTCATAGGGAAGATTACGTAGGATTCTTTTGTTTGTTTCTGACCAACGACCCAAACTGTTTTCCTATAAAAGAAGGGATGAGGAGCATCTTTATGAGAAGAGGCTGAGTGAGCTCTGTCTATTTAGCCTGGAGAAGAGAAGATGGAGAGGGGACTTTATCAAAGCTTATAAATATCTAAGGAACAGGTTTTCAGAAGGATGGGACAGACTCTTCTCAACTGTGCCCAGTGACAGGACAAGGAGCAATGGGTACAAACTCTAGCACAGGAAGTTCCACCTTAACATGAGGAAAAAATTCCAGTGATGATGATGGAGAACTGGAACAGGCCACCCAGGGAGGCTGTGGGGGTCTCTTTCTCTGGAGATGAATTCCCAGCCCACCTGGACATGTTCCTTCGCAACTTGCTGTAGGTGTCCCTGCTTGAGCAGTGAGGTTGGACTGAATGAACTCCCTTCCAACCCCTACTGTTCTGTCATTCTCTGGAATTGTGATATTCATTTCCTACATACCATGATCTGGAATGAATAAATGATTTCTTAGGTGGACCCCAAGTTCTTCAATACTTTGCCTCCAGAAAACTTAACTTTTTTGACCAATGTATTTATAATTACTCTTTGTTCTACCTCCTATATATATAATCGCATACAAAATGCCTGGGTTTACTTCTGATACCTTATCAGAGTTATGTGCTCATTTTAGACTCAGTGCATTAAGATAAAAAATGGTATTATTTTTAAAAAAAACAACAAAAAACCCCTCCGCATTGCATTTTCTTCCAGTGATTTTCATATTTTAGCTCATATTATTTTGCATTAATTAGTCTTGTTTTTTCTGAAGTGTGTTCTTACAGAAGTAATGATTTCTACATCAGTGCTTTTAATATGCTGGGAAGCATTACATTAATGTTTGCAAGACTTAGGCTGAAAATAAAGTTATTAAAGCTATTTGTTCACCTGTAAGAAAGTCCTTTATCAATCTTGTGTATGTAGTGCAATTCATAACTTCTGTAATTTTTCTTTGTACTGAAGTTAGCGTTTATGGGTCATTAATTTGTTGTTTCTCCAAGTCTGCAAATCAGTAACAGTATGAGAGGAGTTTTTAATGCATTTTATACTCTACCAACAGCAATATGATTATTAGCTGTATGCACACCTGCTTGTGATGTCTGGATCTTACTTTCAATATTTGCTCAGTCCAGATTAACGTTGTTGTGCGTGGTATTCCTTTGGATGCAAAGGAAAATATTCCTCAATGCATTTGGATCTCCTTGGAATGCATCAAAATACATTAAGTGTGGACCTACTGAAATTAGTGAACTTTAGGAAAAGTACATCAAAAATCTGTGTGTCTTGGAGACTGTATAACATTTTCTGTTCGTTTAAGGTTGGGTTGTGGGGGTTTTGGGGGGAGGGTATGAGTATGTCCAGATTCTGGTCATCATGTGGAAAACCTGAAGGCAGCAATGGAAATATAAAGAGTAAATAAGCTATGCACGCTTATTTCTCTGAGATATTATTATTCTGCCGGTGAGCAGGGGAGGGAGTAGCTGCAAGCAGGCTTGGGCTCTATCAGGGTACCAAAGTATGAATCAGCAGAGTATTGTTAGGTTCACGTTTGCCCTCGTTTAGAAATAGTTCTATACAATTCCTCTTGAGCATTGTCAAAATCTGACATAGCCAACAGTATTCTACTTCACAATATACATTAAATCAACTCTGAGCACATAGTAGTTGTCTTTCTTCATTCTCATTATGATCAGAGGGCTGGAAGACGTCTCCTCTGAAGAAAAGTTGAGTTGAGGTGTTTCAGCTTGGAGAAGAGAAGGCTCTGGAGAGACTTTATTGCAGCCTTTCTGAGGGCTGGTAAAAAAGATGGGGGCAGATTATTTAGCAAGACCTGTTGTGACAGGGAAAGATATAATGGTTTCAAACTAAAATGGTAGATTCAGAGTAGATATGGAGGTTACCCAGAGAGGTGGTGGATGCCCAATCCCTGAAAAAGTCAAGTTGGATGGGGCTCTGAGCAACCTGATCTGGTTGAAGATGTCCCTCCTTATTACAGGAGAGGGTTGGAGTAGATGACCTTTAAAGATCCTTTCCAGCCAAAACCTTTTTATGATTCTATGATTCATTAAAAGGGATGATAGGAAGTCACATCAAAATAAAGGAAGGACAAAGGATATGAAGTGAATTTTGTCCTATTTAGTATATTAGATCATAATTTTGGTATTCAAGGATACACTTTACCACAGATGAAGATCAAAGCTCTTTTCATATTAGCAGTAGCATTACAGTATTTACACTTCTTTTAACAATCAAAACTACAGAAGTACCAAATTGCAGCAGCATGTGTAAACCTGCAGTTCACGTATCCTGCATTGATTTGCATTATTTGGTTTTTGTTTACAGAAGGAGCGTTTTTGAGAATGAAAATAAGGCACTGCAAGTCAATGATGAAAGAATTCAATGTAATTTAGGGAATTCTTACCCGAAATGATGGTATTAGATGTCCAGAAGAGGGCACACTTGCACACCAGAAATGTTTTGTGTATCCCTAAAGATCTGTACGCTGATGTGGTATAGCTGTAATCAAAGAAACTGTGACAATATAGAAAATGAAGAGGTTATCTTGTTATTACATGCTGGATCATCAGAAAAAAAAGAATAGATTCATAATGTCATTTGAGGAGTGGGGAATATCTTAGTAAAATTAATATTAAGTCTATATATTATTATTATGTTATATTAAATTATAAAATATTATATTAAATTAGCTGTCACCTAGAAATCAGGTGTTGAATTCTTCTTGCATTTTTGAAAGCAGTGATATTTTGATTTCAATAAGGAATTCGGCATGGAAGGAGTAAAAGCCTCCTCTGCCCTTCTGAAAGTATTTCAGTTATAGATGTATACAGAACTCAATAACAAATGCATTGTAATAGTAGCTAATTAACAGTCACATGTATGGTAATAGGAAATGAGATATATCGGTGTTCAGTGGGATTTCAGGTTTGACCTGGTAAGTTATCTTCTGACTTCCTAAATACTGTAGAGTTGCAAGGACAAATATGTCTTGTGATGCAGTAGCTTGTCACTTGTTCCAGAATTGTGTATTATCCAGACACCGGGGGCAGATGTGGTTTATATATTTACTTGAGAAATGAAAGACAGAAAACACATTTCTACTGTAATCAGTTCCCTTGAACTTCTTTGGTGAAATAGCAGGAGGGAAAGAGGATTGTTTCATTTCTTTTAAGATGACTGAGCTGGAGGAATAAGTGCTTTCCTCTTCCTTTGGATTATTTGGGACTTTTAAATATTGATCTGGTTTTCATAACATTTATTGGTGTTTGGAAACTTTGTCAGAACCCTTTCTTTTAGCAGTTATTGCAACTGTTTTAAAATATTTTAGCATGCAGTTGGCTTCAGGAGAATGAAATGAAACCTTTTCTGATTTTCATTTATTTATAGTAAAGCTTTAAATTTATCGGCTTTGTAAAGTAAAATCTGATTAAGTTTAGGGTAACATATTGGCCTCAAATATTCACAATACATATGTTGGGTTTTTTAGATATTTGTCAGGTTGCTTAACTGCTACAATACCTTGACTAATTCTTTCATTTGTTAAGCATTTATTTAAAGAGAAAACAGTGATAACCTCGATGGATGCATTATAATTATCATTATGCATTAACATTGCAATGAAATTTAGGGATTTCAATGTAAAATCAGAGATCTCAAAAATACAATTCTGCAGCTTTAAGTGGACATTGACTGAGCATTTTCTGTCATGATCTAAAATACCTTGGGGTATGATATGTAGTAATGCAGTTACTATAAGGCTGTGAAATGAATTGCCAGATAGCATTTGAGTCCTGGGGTCAGATCAATTAGATTTTAATTGGGTTTTAGGGGTAAGGTGAATAAGTAGATGAAGTACAATTAACCAGAAACTTAATAAGGTAATGAAACCTTTGGTTCTCTTAAAGCTATTGTGTTAAATACCATACCATCTCGTGTTGAAACGAGACATCATGGTAGGGTAGAAAGAGATCGACAGTGATAGGTAAGATGGATGGTGGTATCTAACATGATCACCTAAACCCTTAATAACATAACCACATTATCTGGAGCATCATAAATGCGAGAAACTGAAGAAAATTGCTTTAGCTGTGTTTTATTTTGGCATTTTGAAGGGAAAGAAAAAAAATAAACAAGAAGTCCACAACTGAGTTTTCCCACGCTAGTGGGACCGTTCACCTGGGGAATTTACTGAGGCTATTGAACAGTATGTTTTTTTTGTTCCTTAAAGAGCAGAACAGAAGCTGCTGCCATGTGAAACGGCAGAACACTTGCTTGTGTATTTCTTTTCTCTATGAACTAGCATATGATGGTTTTGCTCAGTAGAATTTTTATTTTTATTGGATGCATGACCTTTATTCTGGCAACTTCCTCTTGTCCTCCTTATAGGTACATTCAGATGATGAAAATTTTACAGAAGTTACACAGTTCAAGCACTTGAACTCATTTGTTATTCCACTATTTCATTTCTAAGCACATCTTTTTTTTATTTATTAAAACGGCGCAATATGTTTAATGACTAAATGCTCTGTAATGCAAACTTTAATCTGAATAATTTATTAGATAAATAAAAATAAGAGTCTATATAATGAATAGAACTCCTTAGTTGCAGTAAATATCCCAAAAGAGTAAGTTTTAATTATTTTTTAAAAAATACTTACCTAAATAAGAAAGAAAAAAAGAAAGAAAAGGAGAAAAAAAGAGCAGGGGAGCGAGAGGAGGAATTTGTTTGTTGTTACTGTCAATCATAAATGCATCAGTTCATTACAGAATTATGTCTTATTATTTGACTGGTAGTTAGGCACAAACCCTTGTGCCCTTATGCAGTACTTTTGATTTCTGCGTATAGGATGACAACTATAGAGCTAAATCCCGTGGATGTCAGTGAAGAGTCATTCATTGTTACACAAACACATTAGAGATTCAGTTGGGAATACAAAACGCCTGACTTCCAGTATATGGATATCCCCAGGAAAGGCAGTAAGGCTAATTCTCAAGATGTAAAACTCAATTATATACATATTTAGATGTGGGTCTTGGGTTTTATGGGAGCTGGCTCATCTTGATGTGTTCTGCATGGATAGCCATCACATGGTTAATCCGAACGTTCAATTGTAAGCATTTTTCAGTGTGAATTTAAATGAAATTTATGAAATCAGATTTGTTTTTTAAAAAAACCAAAGCATAAAGAAATTAATAAAATACATTTTGAAGCAGAAATACAAAGGTTTGGGGTTTTTTTTGGTTTTTTTTTGTCAGAAGCTATGGAGAAGGTTTTTTTTAGAGAAACCTTCCCACACCTTTGATGAACACAAATTTGTTTTCTCTCCTTTCAGTGTAAATAAATAAATAGGTGAATGAATAAATAAAAGGTATGCCTGATGGCGAGTGTGTCAGACTAGACTTACACAGTAGATCTGCATCCAACCGTTTGTATGTACCAAACAATAAAACTCGAAGGCTCATTAGCTTGGAATGACCCAACTGTGTTTTATGCATAGGGGTCATTTCTTTACTAATGAGCCACTAAGCCAGATGGCTAACCCAACAGTAGTCTAACTACATTAGTATGATTTAGATTTTTAGCCAAATTGCTCTTCTTTTCCTTTTGTTTTTTAGAGGCGGGAGCTAGAGGGACAGCTTTTTCTAGAACTGTGTAAACCAGAGTATTTTACCTTAAAAGATAAATGGCTAAATTGACTCTGTAGTTCTTAGGGTTTCATATAAATTGCTAATAACTTTTCTGGTTGTAGTGTAGAGTTTGTTAGATACTATCCTCCCTGGAAACTGTTTTTGGTAGAAAGGTATTTTGACTGTCTTTATCTATATTGGATGCCTCAATAGGAAATTAATCAAACCCTTTCTTACTGCCTCATATCTGAGTGCAGATGAAAATAGCTACGTGTAAAATGCAAAAAGAATATTTCTGCACAGTACGAGAATAATATTTACTTTTTAATATACTTTTTCTTATAAATTTTTTGCTTCTCTTTATGAATTTAAGATGTTCCAGGTGATCAGGATGAGGAATTGTTGCTCTGTTGGGCCTGGTTTCATATAGAATCGTAGAATCTTTAAGATTGGAAAAGACCTTTAAGATCATCTAGTCCAACCATCAACACAATACCAATATGCCTACTAAAACATGTTTCAAAACACCACATCTACAAGTTTTTTGAACACCTCCAGGGATGGTGACTCTACCACTTCCCTGAACAGCCTCTTCCAATGCTTTACCACTCTTTCAGTAAAATAATTTTTCCTAATATCCAGTCTAAAGTTCCCCTGCTGCAACTTGAGGCCATTTTGTAGAATCATAGAATCATTGAGTCATAGAATAGTTTGGGTTGGAAGGGACCTTAAAGATCCCACTGGCTCAGGCTGCCCAAGGCCCCATCCAGCCTGGCCTTGAACACCTCCAGGGATGGGACATCCACAACTTCCCTGGGCAACCTCTTCCAGCGTCTCACCACTCTCATGGTGAAGAAATTCTTCCTAATGTCCAGTCTAAATCTGCCCCTCTCCAGTTTATACCTGTTCCCTCTCATTCCATCCCCACAAGCCTTTATTAACAGCCCCTCTCCAGCTTTCCTGCAGCCCCTTCAGGTACTGGAAGGTCGCTATAAGATCTCCTTGGAGCCTTCTCTTCTCCAGGCTGAACAACTCCACAACTCTCTCAGCCTGTCCTCGTAGGGAAGGTGCTCCATCCATCTGATCATCTTTGTAGCCCTCCTCTGGACCCGTTCCAACAGCTCCATGTCCTTACATTGAGGATTCCAGAACTGGACACAGTACTCCAGATGAGGTGTCGTATTTCGTATTGTCCTGTCACTCGTTGCTTGGGAAACTCAAGAAACCTTTTTCTGTCTTACAAGTGAGGAAGCTGGTCATTGTGAACTCCTCCAAGTCAATTGAAAGAGATTGGTACTCTCAAAGTATACTGTATTTTAAGTGACCTGGATTATTTTCTAGGAGTGCTTCTCTCTAAGCACTTCTTCTGAAGTGCTTCTTCTAAGTACTTCTTCTGAAGTGCTTAGGGACATGGTTTAAGGGAATGTTAGGAATGGTTGGACTCGATGATCCAGTGGGTCCTTTCCAACCTGGTGATTCTATGATTCTATGATTCTCTCAGCATTGGCTATATCGTACAGAAGGGAGGTTCATAAATCACATAAAAATAGACGTAGAGAACAGCCTTAAAGAGAGGAGTACTTAAAGGAGGGAAGTTTTTGAAAGACAACATCAGCCACCTGGTTTTGAAAATGTGTTTCAAATGTATTCTGCACAAGAATACCCATGGTCCTTTTGGCAATTCCATATTTGAATGAAATTTTTATGTAGCAAATTAATGTCTGTTACTGTGAATAACATCATACGGTGATTTCCTCACATCTTATGGGAATTTGTTGCATATAGGTATGCATATAAGTTCTTAGTACTGAAACTTGCCCTTATCTTCAAAGAATGTGGTTACATTTGGGGGAATAAAAACATAAAATGGAATAAATCTTTATATGGCCTAATATCTTTTCTCTGATAACAGTCACGGGGGATGAGTAAAGGAGAGTGTAAGAACCTGACTAACGTTCTGTGATTGTGATTCTTCTTAGCAAAATATATTGTCTTAGCTTCCAGCAATTTATGGTTTAGGGAGTTCCAGAACCAAAAGTGATATTTACTGTTTAAAACTGAAAAATGTAGAATCCTAACTTAACCAGCCTGAGAGTATTCAGGTTATAAGGAACTTAAACATGTTTCTGGAATAGCTTTTATACATAATTCTGACTCTTTTTTTTTTTTTTTTTTTTAACCCCTTTAATCCCCTCTGGATTTTGCAAGATATTTCATCCAGAATTAATTGGAAAGGGGAGAAATTGAGTCAATAAGTAAAGGAGAGATGTGAAAACTGTTACATTTTGGTAGTTTTATTTGTAGTTGTTAGAAAAACTTTTTTGAATGATGTTGTGTAGACATGATCAACTTTAAGATGCAGTCCTTTTCATTTTGAATACTGAAACAAAACTGAACATGCTGTATCATACCTTTTAAAGGTCTTCATCCTAGTACATTGAGATATGTTGCTTAATTTGCACCTGCTCCGATTTTCCTGCTACACCTGCTTCTTGCTAGCGCTGGTAACTTCCAAAAGGTTTCCTGTTGTGGGAAATCTGCCTAAAATTAGCTATGAAGTTCATAGACTCATAGAATAGTTTGGGTTGGAAAGGACCTTAAAGATCATCTAGTTCCAACCCCCCTGCCATGGGCAGGGACACCTCCCACTGGATCAGGCTGCCCAAGGCCCCATCCAACCTCGCTTGAACACCTCCGGGGATGGGGCAGACACAACTTCCCTGGGCAACCTGTGCCAGTGTCTCACCACTCTCATAATGAAGAAATTCCTCCTTACGTCTGGTCTAAATCTGCCCCTCTCCAGTTTATAGCCATTGCCCCTAGTCCTGTCACTACAAGCCTTTGTAAACTGTCCCTCCTCAGATTTCTTGTAGCCCCTTCAGGTACTGAAAGGTCACTGTAAGTTCTTCTCAGAACCCTCTCTCCACCAGGATGAACAACCCCAACACTGGAGTGGGAGATGATCCAGAACCCCATAGTTTTACTATGTTTTCTTATCATGCTGTGTTAAAAGAAGTCTTGATAGAAAGTGCAGCGTCTTCAGGGTAGATGACTTGCGGGGTCAAAATGCAGATGGCCAATGAATTTTCTTTGTCAGAAAGTTTCATAAAATTTTCAGTAAATCTTTGCCTCCGTAAAAGGGTTCTCCTCTAAGCAGTCAATGTCAGAATCAGGGCCAAAAATGCATGAGGTAACTTCCTCTGCAGAGGAGGAATAAAACCAGTGTCAAAACATGAGAAATAGAGAATGAGTTTTAGATGTGAAAGCACAAGAATATATTTACACTGCTGTGATTGGTCGGTGCTCAAATCTCCTACCTACAAGAACTAGAACACAGGTCATCTTCTGATGGAAACACTAATCATAGTGAAAATGAAGAGGTATTTTTCTGTTCTATCCTGATTTGAGTTCGTGTTTCTAAGAGTTCACATTACTCAACGTATTGGGGGAAGGGTGTGTGTGCAGATATCTCGCATTTTTATCGTCTATCTCTGTTAGCCAAAAACAAATTAAATCTCTCACTGAATATTAAGTGTTGGGAAGAAACTTATATTCAAATCTATCATTGCTGTTGAGATTTATTTCTGAAGGTGAAACTTCTACTTTGTAACTGAAAATGTGAATCTGGTCTCCAAATCACACCTTAATTTGTAGTCTGGGAAATATAAGTAGTATTTTTTTTTCTCTCTTAGTGTTTCCAGACTGACAGAATGACAATAATATAACTGTTTTTTGTCAAACTGTATGATTAAATGGCTATGAAAACTAGAGAGCGTTCCATTCACTGAAGAGCGGTTGCATTTTTACTGCCATGTGAGCAAAATTGTAATAATAGAATGATAGAGCGTTGTACGCTGTGTATGTTTTTATTTGTTAATGAGAAATTTAAAATGATAAATACTTTTCCTTCAGTAAAATTCTTACCGATTCTCTTGAGAATTCAGTAGCACTGTAAATGTAATTTGCAGTTCTTTACAATTATATTTTAAATAGACCAAGTCTAAAGGGAGTCTGCGTATTTGATTTCGAAATTTGCATCACTTAAAATCCAATCAGACCAACTGTTCAGATTTTTATTAGATATGAAATACACGAATGGGTTCAAGGCCATGCTATGTATAGCAAATACATACCTTGTTTTACAGCATGGATTATCTAACTTGTTACTTAGTGCGTGGTTCGACCTTCAGCCCACAAAGACTGCTTAGTGACTTCTTGAATTGTTACTATATTAAATCTTTCGATTTTCACTAACTGGTGTTTTATAGGCCAGCAGATTGCATTTGATTTTCTGAATTTGCTGTAACATATTGAGTTTAACGGATTTATGCAAGAATGTAAAACAAAAATAATACAGCAGGCGCTCGGAGTTTTAGAACACAAGAGCATTAGGCTTGCAGATGGCTGATACGGATAATGACATTGAATAATTTAGTGTGGAAGGTAATCTGGTTTTGACAGAATACATTAACATTTAGCCAATGCATACAGGTGTCTGGGTAGTGATCTGCATGCTGTGAGCTACGGCAGACCAGAGTGACTGTCTGAAGTGCAGCATTAAAATTTCACTGTCTTTACTTAAAGAAGGAGAATCTGTTCAAACTGCTCCAAAATAGAAGACCCTCAATACTGCAGTCGTTAATTGAGAAATGTTTATTTAATGCTTTGTTTATGATTTTATGTTCATTACATTTATTAGGTGGACCTAAGAAAAAAAGGAGGGAGGAAACAGCAATTGGAATAAGAGATTTGTTTCTATTATTTCGAAACATGGCCTCTACCTTTTTCATCCAAACTGACCATGAATAGTTCTGATCTTTTTGGCATGTCAACATCTTTGAAATATAATAGACACAATGTTAATCTTGGTAGTGGAGAATTAGAGAGCAACAGACTAATAACCTACAACTAGCATTTAGATCAGCTGGCAGGAGTTCTCTGGGTTGCATTTGGTTTGATGGATATGCAGTCCACTAACAAATTGTGTCACGTTTTTGTAGTTGTCACACAGAGTGTGTTAATTTATTTCAGCCTGAAGTCATTTTACCCTCATTATTATTTTTGTTAACTGGTGTGTCTGGAAGACAGTAACTGATTCTCCCCAACTCTTCAATGAAATAGAATACGTTTCTCTAAAATCTGTATTAATGAAGGTAACAAACCCTTTAAGGTGTGTTCGTGATGATGTTGGATAATGAGTATTTAACTTGAATGATGTACATCATCTTCATCAAATTTAAGCTTGTTATTTTTTTAGACAATTCCTGAATAATTTTTTTGCCTTGCTAAAAAAGTTTGGATATTTGGGAACAGAATAGCATAGACTAGCATAAACTAAAATAGACTGTTTTACTTGGAAGGGACCTACAACAATGGTGTAGTCCAACTGCCTGACCAGGTCAGGGCTGACCAAGGTAAAACACGTTATCAAGGGCATTGTCCGAGTACCGCTTCAACACTGACAGGTTTGGGGCATCAGGCACCTCTCTAGGAAGCCTCTTCCAGTGTTTGACCACCTTCAAGCTGCAAAGTTAAGTAGCAAAAGAGTTCCACTGTCCATGTGTAGTAAATGGTAATATTTTCAGTGCCTGGGCCATGCATCATCTCTTGCCAGCCGTGATTGTGTCCCTGACTGTCCTGTGTGATCCGCAGCAGAGGTGAGCAAATCCAAATATCCACTTTTCAGCAGAAACAAGCCATGGGGAGCTTGCTGATACAGCCATTAAGGTTTGGTTTCAGATGGAGCTTTGTGTCGGCTGGATCATTTTCATGACCGCTCAAGCACTGTTTGAGTCATTGGCTGACTGTCATTATTCAATCCAAATAAGAATTTGATTTGAAAGGGGAGCATTGTGTAGGATAGGGGTTAAATAGAGTTAAACTTGCTGTTTTCTCCATCTTTTATCTTGCCGGTTCACAAAGGTGGTAGGTATCATATTTTCTGAAAGAAACTAACACTGTTTAGAGCCAAATGAGGAGAATTTCTGTTGAACGGTTGAAGTTTTTCAATATCATAGGAAATTTGAAAAGTAGAGGATATAAGGGGAAGAAACCTTAATAGAGTTAGCACTCAGTATTTTTATAAAATAAACCGTAAGTATTATGAATGCCAAGAACAGCCTAAACATCATATTGATTTTATAATGTTGTTCCTGACTCCAGTATTGCAGTGCAGTGACATTTCATTACACCCATTGGAACTATAATAACTGAAGTGCAACACCAGCTGATGGAAATGAGATTAAATCTATCTTCAGTAATAAAGAATTCTTTGTGACATCCACAAAGAATAGGATACAAACCAGTTTTCTAGTTTTATAATGTTCAGTTGCAACAAGCTATAAATAAAAAGTAGGTATTAGTGGTAGCAATTCTTCTTGTATATCAGCTAACAATCAGGTAACCTAATTTTGATTGTGAAAAAAAAGTTCCTGAAATAAGTGCTTCTCCAACCACCTTGTTATGAAATTTTTATTCTACAAAATATTTTAAAAAGTTTCTTAAATATCTTCACATTTGTCGTGATGGACACATTAAAAAACCCAGCATTTTGTTGTAGAAAATAGAAATCTAGCCCTGCTTTAATGCTTACACAATTACAGAATGTCTGGGTTTTTCAAGTCCTTGAAGTGCTAAACATTTAAGCAACATAAAAAAAAAAAAACCCAACTACTTTGGATAGAAAATTCATCCTGCTGATATGAGTCACTGAGTGATAGTTTATTTAAAATAAATAAGTAAAAAGCCCTGACCTGAAAAGAAACACACACTCTGTGTATCTGAAGTCATAAGGTTGAAATATTACTGCATGTGCAACTATCAGGATACTCGGAGCAATTTAACTCTTAAAGCGTTCATAATTCATATATTGTCTTTGCGTATATGCTCTTATTTTTTTCAAATGTCTATTTTAATATTTCATAGTGTCTTTAACCACCTGTTATTTTACAAACACATACTAGGTTAATATTTTTGGATCCCCAGGCACATTTTGACTTGCATAAGCGGCCCAAAAACTGAGATGAAGAAGGATAACTTGAAAAGGGATTGGAAGCTAGAGAGATGGGGAAACATGAAGAAAAATTAAAAGTACATTTTAATCGGAAAGAAAAGACAATTAACATTAGTGAGAAGCCTGGGAATCTGGCACAAGAAAATATTTGTAAGTAGAATGAAAGATTACTACCAGTTATAGACTGGTTAGCAATGAGGCCAGTGATGAGTAATGTCATTTTTTATTGTGTTTAGGGCATTAGTTTTTTAGATATTGAGCTAATAGAAAGGCACAGCAAAAAGCAACCACCCAAAAAAACCCCAAGAACCCACCTGCACTTAGTTTGAGCCCTGCTCTAAGCCAAAGAGTTTGTGCTGCTGTCAGGGAATGTGGTTTCTCCACTGTAACTGTCGTGACTGTGGAAAATGCAAATAATAAAGGGTTGTCAAAGAAGTATGATGACTTTTTTAAACCTCAAAGTGAGGGCAGCAGCTTGACATTAAGCTAGATACATTCTGGCATGTATATTGTATATGTGTATGTGCTGTGTGTTTTATCTGATTCAGAGACTGGACAGACAAGCAGTGGGCAGAGACAGAGGTACAGGATGAAGCCCCAGTAAATGTTGGGCTTAAGTACCTGTTTTTCAGTGCTTGCACAGGCTTTTACCACAGGCACTATAGTAGAAGACTGAAATGAGTTCCTGTGTTAATGTATGTTATTCAATACCCTAAAATTACCAATCTGAAGCAAATCTCCGGGTAATGGCAACGAGGTGCTTGACCTAGAGATATTGATGCTTTGGCTTCATTGTTTTCTCAAAGTGATCTTCACTTGGATTCCTCATCACTCTTAAACACAGTATTTACCCTTGACTAAAAACGTCATCTACCGATCACCAACACAGGGAGGAGAACCCCCTTGGCTTCCTTATTGGATTTTTATCTGAATGCCACGTGAAAGAAGTTTATTATTTGATTCTGGGCATCCAAATCATCAGTTGAGATTCTGGGGAGGGACTGTTCACAAAGGCTTGTAGTGATAGGACCAGGGGGAAAGGGTATAAACTGGAGAGGGGCAGATTTAGGCTAGACATTAGGAAGTATTTCTTCACCATGAGAGTGGTGAGACACTGGAACAGGTTGCTCAGGGAAATTGTGGTGGCTGCCCCATCCCTGGAGATGTTCAAGGCCAGGTTGGATGGGGCTTGGGTAGCCCGGTTTAGTGGGATGTCCCTGCCCATGGCAGGGAGGTTGGAAGTGGGTGATCTTTAAGGTCCCTTCCAACTCAAAGTATCCCCTGATTCTCTGATTCTCTGGTTCTCTGGTTCTGTGATTCAAATTTTGCTTTCTTTATTTTGCTAGATGACAAAAGCCTTTGCAAAGGCATTTATTGTCGCTCATCTGATTCACGGCATCCTGCTAAAGGGTTACTGCCATCGGGTTTTGTGAATTGAAAGAAGGGTATACCTACATCCTCTTTGAGGTCATCATAAACTAGTGCAAAAAGAATTGAAGTGCTGTACTGCAAAAGGATTGGACATCCTAATAAAAATGGGGATGTTTATAGTGCCCAGTTCCTCAGTCTATCTTCTAGGTGTTATTTTGGGGTTTTTCTTGCATAGCATTTTGTGAACTGCAAACCATTTTTAAGAGAGAGGCAAGAGGGCAGATGTTTCATTTTGTGATATGTTTTTGTGAAGAAATTATATGCATGTTGTGCCGCATATAGGATAGGATGCAAAAGGATGTATTCTAGCTAATATAGTGAGTTTTGGGCAAACAAAGTACTTATATTATTTTCTTTTAATTAATTCAACTCCTTTTCTGGTAGAAGGACATAAACTCAGAGTTGCTAAATGACCTTTTGAAAGAGTTATTAAGAATTCAGAACAATTCTTACCATTTTCATTTCTATCTTGATGTCTGTATTACTCTTCGTAGAGTAATTTTCATTTCCCTGTCTCCTTTCCGAATTTCCTGACATATAACTGACAAGATCTACCTGGAACATAATGCTTGAAGACCCCAGCAGAAAGGGAGCAGAACAACCCTGACACTGAGATATGAAATGCAACCTTTTCCTGTCACTTTATGAGATTAAAGTGTGTCTGGCACCTGTGATCGTATTTCTCTGAGGGGGATGGTGAAAAGTTTAGTTGAAATAAGTTATGAACTGGTTTGATTTTGCTTTATACTGGTCTTAATTATTTTATTTTTTTATTCCTCATATCTTAAATTTTATGGGTTTTGAGGAATCTATAAATATTTTCAATTTGCCTCTAAGTTCTAGAAATAATGTTTCTTCTTATCATGGTATATATATTTTCTTAAATATGTAAAGGGACAGAAGTGGCTCATGACTGTTGGGAAGATCTGTTTTCTTACTTCCCTCATTAAAACTTAAAACCATTTTCAAGGAGTTATTTTAACATATTGTTCTGTGGATAGAGGGTATTCAGTGGTGGTGGGGAAATCAGTACCTGCTTTTCATTGTTATTGTTGTTGTGCTAAAGTGGCTAAGGGACGTATGTGCAGGTCTACAATAAAGCATTACACCCTTTATTGACTTGGTGAAAAGAATATCTGTAGCTAAATACACCTTGGACTTAACTAATGAGTTTAAAGAAAGGGAAGCAGGACAATGCCCAAGGAAGTCTACATCTGTGGGAAGAACTAATCTTCCATTTGCTGGTTTCCTTACTGTTAGCACCTGTAATTTCTAACAGGAAACTAAGGAAATATGGCAAACTTCCCTTTCTGTTTGCTTCCTTGGTTTGTGGAGTGGCAGTCAGATTGCTTTGGTTTGTTGTATATTTGGCATTTTACTGTACTATCAGTTTTCCACCAAGGGTGCAGTCAGGCATTGTTCAATCTCCATCCATGGAGCTTCTCAGGATCAGACTGCATAAAGCTCAGAGCAACCTGGTTTGGACTCATCTCCGACCCTGCTCGGAGCAGGAGGTTGGACTAAGTGACTTCTGAAGTCCCTTCCAGACCAAAATATTTTACAATGCTATGATAGTTGAAGGAGTTTGGGCACAGTGACAGCCTGTTTGACATTCAGAGTTCCTCTGAGTTTCCAGCTGACAGCAGTTTGTATTTCTGGAATTTTGCAGAGTGTGGGAATGTTCTTTGAATTCTGTGATAGTTCCTTGTGAGTTGTGTTTTCGGTCAACCTAATTAAAACACATTGACTGTGACATAAACTATGTTCAAACTATGAAAATGCAACTGCCTGCTATAGGAAACAGGCTTTTAAAGTACAATCTATGAGAATATAGGCTTTTCTTTACCCGTTGACTTTTTGTGATGCAAGCCTTTAAAAAAAAGATTAAAAATATTAAGTGACTTCTTTCCTGGCAGCATATATTTAATTAGTAAAGGAGATGCTATTAGTAATTCATCACTTTAGTATTAATACAGTGGAGATCAATTTAGGCACAGAAAAATCCAGGGACATTCTGTAGATGTTGATCATGTGTTGAGATTATGAGAGGTCTGCGTGTTCCATGCAAAAATGAGAGGAATTAACACATTTTAAAATACATTCAGAGATATATAATAGCAATAATACAGTTGTGTCTCCTTTTGTCCTCTCTAACAAGTCACACTGATAAGATTTGACTGGAGCCATGATGTTGAATAGAACATTTGATTTTCAAATAATGGTCAGGAATAAGAACTTTCTAATTCTGTGTTCATAAATTCTATTTTCATTCCAAAAGACATTTCTTTGCCAGTCCAAGCTCTAACAAGAGGCCCCTATGCTCTGCTAGTCCTTTCATTTTTCTTCTTTGTGCGGGTGGCGATGTGACTGATGATTAATAATGTCATCTAATTGCTCCTCTTGGCTTCCTCCCTCCGTGAACATGTGGCCAGGAGGGAGAAAAGTTACTTATATCCTCTGCTTGGAGAGGATCGGAATCCTATCCTCCCAACTTACAATTCAATATGCTAAGCGGGAGCTTGGCTGTTTTGGGGGGATTGAAAGTACCTTTCACTTTTATCATGAAACTAGTTTAACTCAGTAGAAAGTTTGCACGTGTGTTCTAGGCAAGGGATTGTTTCCAGCACAATTTCCTTGTCTGTTTATATTTTTTGTTCTTATATTTTCTTTTTCTGTACGTGTGTTCTTGATTTTTAAAAGATACATTCATTAATAAATGAATATTATGCCCTACCTTCTGGACAAATCTTTTAAATCCATATTCAGTGTGGTGAGAGAAATCACAAATTCTCTCTTCACTTCTTTTTCCCTGGGCTTTGTGGAAAAAACAATCTTCCTTTGATGGATCTCCACATGCTTACAATACTTTTCACTTGAAGACAATAACTGTTATCCAGTCTTCTAAGTCAGGCACTTCAGGTGAGTGCTTAAGGCATAACAATTATGTTACTCAGTAGGTAAATTGAAATGTGGGAAAGGCAGAGGAATTGTTTCTTTGTTCTCTGCCTTCACCAAGGTGAAGGTAAGTGACATTCAGCTGTATGTGACTGATCTGTTGCTCACAGTCTTGTCTTTGTACTGTATGAGTTCAGAAAAATCTGCCTGTTATAAATGTAGTGGGACATTAAAATTCTAAATGTCTTTTAGGGAGCCACTCAATTTTTTTAATGGGTAATTAATTTCTCTTTTAAAAATTATTGATTACTGTTGAGATTAAAATAAATACAAGCAACGAGGATTTCTTTTTTTTCCTTCAGGGCTATAGCATGGAAAAGTAATCACCCTGGAAGAGATCTGGGTTCTCAGAAATGAGGTCACCTTGGCAACAAAATCTTCTGTTATTGTCTGACAGAAGCTAATCAGTGATTTGGCAAAGGAGAACGATAAAAGGGATCTCTGAGCCATTTCTTTTCTTTTTGGTCCTTTTCTGCTGTACAAGATGGTGGTAAAGTGCTTGTATAAGAAGCTGGACAAGGCTTCTGCCTTTCCTCAGTGCATACAAACTCTCAGCTCACCAAAGGAAATTAGTGAACCCACAGGAGTTCACTAAGGAGGGATAGGGTGTATTCAGCTTTTCTATGGATCTATAACAGGTTGGGTTTTATTCAATGACTAAAACCAAAGATGTGTTTGGAATGATGGAGAACATTTCTGTGGATTCCCACATGCTCACTTGCTCTGTCGTGTTTGTTCTTGAAGCCCACAAGGTCCCTATCTTTGGTGGGATTCTAGGAAATGAATGAGTTCATGAGTTCATGGGTACATGGGAACTGCTGAGTCAGGACTGATTCCTGGCCATAGGTAGGTGGCCTACCAGAATACAGAACAGAGTCGTGTGCAATGTCTCAGTCTTCATAGATTTAAAATTTATTTAAGCTTTACTTTTTTTTAATTTACTTTTAAATTTACTGCCAAAAATCTGGTTTGGTTCTTTTTTTTTCCTCCTAAAGCGTTAAACCATTTTGATTGGGTCATCTAATAATAATACACCTTTTGAACCTGACCACTGTGACGTAACTCCCGAAGCATTTATAGAGTCAACTTCTAGATACAGCAATATAATTGATTCTTCCCTCAGTTTATGCGGGCAGGGAAACTTTCTGTGCTTGCTTTAATGTTTTGCTCTTGCCTTTCTCTGATACCCTTTCCCTTACATCACTTCCACATCTCTCTACTAATTAATCCTCTTCCATTGCAATTGCCTATGCCATTTTTATTGTCTTACCGTGGTGTGCTTTGTTTATTTGCGTGTCACCGTAAGGCAAGTAGGATTGGAAATCTTTAAACCAACTCAAGTCTTCTTAAATAGCATATTTGGATGAAATTTAATCATGTGAGTTATGCTAGGTGTCACACTGATCTAATGTGACTCTTTGGCTTTGCTTCCTATTGATCGGTGGATCAATGGCAAAACAGTATGTATTTCCTTGTTTGAGTATTAGCCTATTTCCTCACCCAGAAAACATTTCTGTTATTGTCAATAGGGCTTACAGTTCACAATGAACTGTGTAATGCCATGGTGGAAATTATATAGGAATAACAGGCTCGGTCTTGCCATGCACTTTGCCTTAGAAAAGAAACATTTGAGTCAAATTAGATGTTCTGGTTTGAGCTACAACAGAATGAGTTTTCTAACTTCTCAGTTAAGCCTCTCTTCATTTTCTGGAAGCTATCTACATGTTTTCAGACTCTGTCTGTCTTCAAAAGTGATAATACTTAAAAACTATGAGTCTTGCCAAAAGTAATAGGGCATCGGTATGCAGAAAAAACATTTGCTTACATCTCTACCTATGAAGATGAAGATCACTGTCAAGTTAGTGAAATGCCATTAAGTCAAAGGGGCAAAAAATCGTGGCACCTGCAGGGAGGGGTGGACAGGACAGGTAACCTAAAACTGACCAACAGAATGTTCCATTCTGTGTCCTTCACACTTGATATAAAAACTGAGGGATCATGAGGGTCAAATGCTCTTCTTTGATGGGTGTTTGGAGTCACAACTGCCCATCTTTAGCTGCTGATCAAGCCGCAGTGAAGTGGGAGGTAAATCATGACATCAGATAAAGGAGTTATTGCACAAAAATGTACCATAGAATCTCTGGAAAGAAGTTCAGTGCCAAAAGAGGAATTTTAGACTACAGAACTATTGTCAATGTTAGACCTATTTTGTTGGACCTTCATCCATTTTGGTGATAGTGTCTGTGATTGGAAAAGGCGATTAGAGTCTCTGGAAATGACATTATCTATTTCTACGTAGACTGGACATCCTGTTGAAGTGTCAGACACCAAAATCATTAGTTCTTGGAGCAATTAGTGAAGATATAAGCAAGGAGAGAGAGAACCATTTCTCTAGTCATTCTTCAGGACCAGACGTGGTTCAAGACATTGGTACTGGATAGTTGATTTCTGATGGTTGCTAAAATGTATTAAAAGGGATGTAAAGTGCCCTCCTCCAGCAAAAAAAAAAAAAAACAAAAAACAAAAAAAACCCCAAAAATCTCAGTTGTTGTTTACAAGAACAATCAATTAGGTAACGTTTATAAATGTTATGGAGAACTTTTAAATATACTTATAGACATGTGGCTAAATGCAAATCAGAAAACTCCCAAGAAGTAGTCTTAATAAACACACACCTGCATGATTCAATAACAAAGAAAATGCGTTCCATAAATAAAAGGACATTCTTTAAAAAGCTGAAGTCAGATGCTAATGAGGAAAATGGATAACGGAAAGGTAAATTGTGTGGAAAACCACAACAAGAAATGAGTAACATATTGCTGAGGGCAAGCTGATTTCAAATATGCCAGAAGAAGGAGATATCTCTGTAATAGTAAATGGGTAATGGTGTGAAAGAAGTTCTGAGTATATTTAAACTAATTTCTCAGGGAGGTTCCCATGCCACAGCTGGTCTGTTACTGTGGATAAATGATGAAAGTGTCTCAAGTTGAAATGTCAGTGGAAGAGATTGCATTGTATTAAACAATAATGCAGTAGATAAGCTGTAAACATGGAAATGTCTAAAAGGAGCCTATTTGTAAAATTGTTGAAGTCTTAACTATGATTTTTTACCTCTTATGTGGTTTGACATTGGTGCAAGAGGAGAGGAAGATGACAAATACAGCTCAGCTTTAAAGAGAGACTTAACAAGTAGGTGGCAGAACATAGGACTTGCAAGTCTGACTATATAACACATTAAATGTGTCTGTAGAAATGATTTAGAAAAGGTGTAAATAGTGAAGTAATGAAGCTTGCAGGTGGTGCAGTGTTGTTTAGAACCGTTAGGATGGCATCGTACAGAAAGGCTCAATGGAATTGGGTGTAACTCAGTGCTGGTAAGTTCAGCGTTGCAGAGATGCATGAGGTGGAAGAGAACACACCAAATATCCATTTGTGTTTTCAAACTTTATATTAGCTATTTTCACTCCAGTCAGGGTAGCAGAGAGGAAGGGGAGAAGACTTAGAGTCATTGGGGATACTTCTGTGAAAACAGCTGCTCAGTGACCTCAAAAGGCAAATGGACTACTAGGAGTTATTGGTGAAAAAAGTGACAGCAAGGGGGTAAATGTCTTGTTGCCGTTACATAAATTCATTGTACACCTGTATTTTTAGTAATAAATGTACTTCTCTATATATTGAGCAGAACAGAGAAGGTTCAAGGAAGATTGGTGATGATTAGAAACACAGAAGATGCTTATGAAAAGATAAAGGAAATCATTTGTCATCTTACTTAAGGAAGACGTTGTCAGAGATCTCATAAAGCCAAGAATGTTATGACAAAAGTAAATTGGGAATGATTATTCACTTTGTTGTACAAAATGAAATAGATAATAATTTAAGAAATCAGATTTAAAGCAAACAAGTAATTTCTTTCACATGTCATATTTGTAGGATTCTTTACCTTTAAATGTTTTGAATGCAGAAGTTTAAATGATTTTGGAGGAGGATTATGTAAATGCACAGACAACAGAGTGTTTGGTGTTGTATAATCCTGCCGGTCCTCTGTAATCACCTGAAGAGTTCCTACCCTGCAGGTTGCATGAAGGCAGACTAAGGAAAAATTATACCATTTCCCCAACAGGGCTTACATTTCTTCCACTTTTCTATCCAATGGTCATCAACTGAATTTAACAAGTATTTAAAGCACCGATAAAATCAGTGCATTGTTATTGTTTTAAAGTATGTGTATGTATGGTTTACATTTCTTATATAATTTTCTAATGAAACTGGTAAAAGGGTTATATCCTATTTTTTTTCCATATAACCTTGCCCCTGGCGTACACTTTGACTGAAAAAAAAAAAAAAAATATGTAGGGAAACTGACATTTCAGTGAGCCCTGCCCCAAATAATATCTCTGATTTCTACTATAAATATATAATTAGAGTTAATATTTTGATTTTATATCACTGAAAAATGTGTAACTTACCATCTCTGCAAGTTTTTTGTGTTTTTTTACAATTTAGCTTATCGATGGAATCTTGCTCGTATGCAATCATTCATAGAAAGCTTTGGAGTTCACTGACATTAAATCTGACTGTGGGAAAGGCAAAACCACAACGTAATTTGAGTATTTTTGTATCTTGACAAGGATTTCCCACTGCTAGCCAAAGATAAAAGAAATATGTAATCAAACATTTGCATGTTCTCATGAAAAGCAAACTAAATAAAATTCCCATTTCTTTACCTTTTTTTTTTGTGTCACTGTAACCAGCGGTTCTTACTGAAAATTAAAACTGATATTTTATATTGAAAGAGGAACTCTAAGCACAAAGTGGGCATGTAATCCATTGCCCATCTTGCTGGTTATTCTCAGTTCCCTCCAGCTTAATTTTTTTTTCTGTTTAGAAAACAATGTATACATGATATTTAGGCTACCTTATAACCTTTTTAGATCCCTTATGTTAGCTTTAAGTCATTAGTAGATTCTGTAGCTGATATGTCGTCATTTTTAGGAGACAACTGGGAGGACATTTTTTTGTCACTTATGAGTGCCAAAATGATCTGGTTTATTTTATGCTGCTTTGCACATATTTTGCAGGTGGAACACTTTGCAAAAATGTACTATAAAACCAAGTAAAGATGGAAGGATAGCAAAACATATTTGAGACCACAAGGTGTAAAATGCTGGTTTCACAGCATTTATTGTTAAGAGTCTGATAGTTCGTGTAAACTGATTGTATTTAGCGACGATATCCAGTGAATTCTGCGAATCAATAATCTACAGTGTCACGGCTTCAAATGCCAATAATCAGACATGTAGAGATCATTGTTATTAATATATACACGAGCTGATGGTTCCATAGTTATTAAGTAACAACAAAAATGTCACATCTGGTAAAGCACTGCTTATACAAAAGAGTTGAGATTAGAGAGGATTTGGGAAAAAAGAGACGATGTGGCAAGTGAAAAGGAAGGAAATTCAGCACTTTATGGAGCATTGGAGAAGGCATAAAACTGTTACCACACAGTTGGAAGAATAGTTCAGGACTTGCTTCAAAGTCATTATTTTTTCACGAGGCACAAACTACGACATTCTTAGTGAATAACATCTATGGTTTAATTTAATAAGCTTTAATTATAAATGCTTATTGTATTCTTTACCTTTTATATTCATGGAAAGTTGCATGAAGTAGCTTCCTGTTGAATCTTATACTGTTGTGTTCAAGATTTGGGAAAAGTTGTTATTATCAAGTTCAGCAGAAAAATTGACCTGGAAACCAAGCTTGCAAATCCCTAAAATTGGCGACAAGGAAAATTTGGTCTAATTTGCGAATGTGTGGTGTTTTGTCTTTAACACAATATGCTTTCTTGCGCCCTAAGAATTTAATATTTTTTTATTCAGAGTTTAGTGAATGTAGCTCAACTGTTTCAAATATTATTTTACTCTTTTCTAATATTTTAATTCCTGCTTTACTATGAAAAATATCCTCAAATTCACCAAATTCCCCCGTGCTCCAACAACTATAGCTCTGCTTCACTGCTTCCGTCAGCTGACCAATGTCATTCCTTACAACTGATCTACATTATATTTCATAGTGATATAAAATGCCATGACTACGCAAAATAAGCCTTCATATTTTAACTCACTTGACATGGTAAATAGAAAATGTTATGTAGATTGCAGCAGCCACACAGCTAGTTTGAGTTAACTGTCGATGTCAATCAAACCTGCTTTTATGAATAGGAGTCTATCTTGGTATTTCCAAAGAGGAGGAGCTTTATCTTTTTTTGTGGCAATTTGTGAGTAAGAATTGTTAGATACACACATATGGATTTTTTCTACTTATTCTGTTAAACTGAGAATGAGCATTTTGATATATATTTGACAGATTTATTTTCATCAAAGATACAGTTAATAGTCTTGAAAGTTTGAGTGTACTGAAAGTGTATTTACTTGTGTATATTTGCAGGTTAGTTGGTAATACAGTTTTTTCCTATTTTACGTTAGTATTTATTTTACATTTTCCCTCTCTTCCATTGTATTTAAATTTTTTTTTTTTCTTTTAGCTTTCTTGGGGTCTCTCAAAGCAGTGTCTGTTAGTGCCTGTATGTGTAGATAACAATAGTTTAGATCACTTTAACTTAAGAGACAGGTAATCAATCCTTCTGGAAGTATGAAAATAACACACCCTCGGTAGGAACGATGTTGCAGGTTCCTGCATACGTTCACTAATCTCTATTAGAAAACACATTTTTTGAGAAGATGGCTGATTTTATAAGTGGTACTTGTCAAAATCTGAATGAGGAGACTTTGCTTATTTAATACCATCTCTTACTTTCAATGCCTCAAGACACTCTATGCCCCTTTTTCTTGTTGTTTTGCTTGTTTGGTGGAGCCTTTTAGTGATTTTAATACAGAATTAAGCACTGAAGACTTGAAAAATTTTTGAACACCTACTTTTTCTAGAATGTTAGTGTATGAATCTGCTTTCTTCTTCTTTTATGAAGAGTAAACTATACATGTAGGGAGCACAGGAATACAATGAATACCCAATCTTATTTGGTGTATTTATTTTGTTTGAGGTTTCGTTTTATGAGGTGTGATAGTTTGAAGTCATTGAATTCCTTTGTAACTTTTTCTCCACCAGATTTCCACATTACGATCCCAGAAATTCTTCGTGTTTAATCAGTATTTGTGCTTTAGTTTCTCGTTGGTCTCACAGGGGATGTACATAAATATATCCTTCAGTTGACCCGTCTGCAGTTATTGAATATAGATAATTAAGGTGATTGGCAAAAGACAGTAGAAAACACTCCTTAAGACCCTGCAGAGTTTGATGTGAGGAGAGGGAATGTTGATCTCTTGAAGTCAATATTAAACTTTCATGGTACTCAGTGAGGCAAAGATTTCACGTTTCATAACTGGTTTACATGTGACTACGTACAGCCATTTTGTCATTACAAATCTGTGGATTATTGCACCTTATGCGCTGATAGTGCATTCATTGTAGTGATAATGTGTATTCCTGATAAGTAACTAAATTAAATGCTGCCATGGTCTTCATTTGTAGACCTTTTGATATCTTTTGTTATAGTTGAGCATTTACTTGCATTTTACATCATGCTGAGGGCTGTCTTGTTCCTTATATCCTCAGGGCTTTGAGCATCCTGATCCAGTGGAAGGTGACCCTGCCCACACAAGGGGGGTTAGAACTGGACTTTAAAGTCCCTTCCAAGCCAAACTATTCTGTGATTCCATGACTATAAGTAGCTTGAGTTCTATCTTTATGGCAGTGACAATATGAACATAAACTGGAAATGGAAGATCACTTTAGCAAGAAAATCTGAATGTCTTTATTTCTTCTCAGATTTTCTTAACAATGTAAACCAATTTTGGAATATTTATCTCTTGAAGGTGAAAAGGAAAACAAGCCCATCTCTAAGTATTTATTTTTTTTTAAAAAGGAAACAGTTTTTAAGCATTTCCATTATGAATTAACTACTCTGATTTACTTCTTCAAGAGTGCAATAATGGATGAAATTACTTATTACAGAGTGTTACAAAAAACCTGAAATAATATTTTATGGTATTGATATTTCTGACCTGGTAACATTCTCCAGTGAAAAATCAGTGCATCTCTGAAAAAATACTTCTTTGAGACTTATTAAGTATTGTTATTCAGACAAAATTGCTTTTATAGCATAAATTACTTATTGAAAATTGGCCAAAACAAATATGCAATTACTTTATATATTTTCTCTATTACCGAACTGTAAGACCTAATAATTTTCTGTAAAAAATGATGCAAACTACAGTTCACTGGATCCCTAAGTCAAAATCACTTGAAGGATCTCCTAGGGGTGGTGAAGGAAATTTCTCTTGGCCATCTTCTGATATTCAAATACATATAGTGAGAGCACAGTAAACATCTCCCAAATGCTTGTTGATAATAGGTAGTATTTATTTTCTAGCTATAGAAAAATAAATGCTTTAGAGACCCTCTTCATAAGAGATGGTAATGCCCATTTTGAGAAAAGACATACAGATGTATGCGCTCTACCAGATATCCCGTATCCATGGTAATCATTTGGATACTGATCTATGAAAATATGGTAGGGATATTCATGAAACGAAGGGAACAAAACAACAGGATCCAGATTGTTCATTGATTTCTTGCAAAAAATAACAAAAGAAAAAAAAAAAAGGAGAAACCTGGACAAGAACAAAATTAATGTTACCATCCTTTTATTTCATTCCATAGTGTAATGCATAGAGAAGGAAGGAGTACTGTCAACCTATACACATTGGAATCATAGTGAAATGTTATTCTAAAATGCATGTAAAAATAGGAAACAAAATTAGTTGATGCTAGATGCTTTTCTATCACTGAGCTGTTTTAACAGCTGTCTGCAGAGGAAAATGTACAATTCAAGAGTGAATAATTGAAACTGTTATCCACGCTTCACTCTGTAGAATGTAATTTTACTTACTGTTTTCAAGTATGCAGTAATTAATGGATAGTTATGTCTATTCCATTTTAAATGGATCATGGATAAAATCTTCAAGTACTTATTATGGTTTTGCTAAACCTTTCCAATAATATCAAAATACCATTTTACTCTGTGAAGGACATTTAATGAGATACGAATGCACCTAGCTAATTCAAGAGGCAACAATTAGGTCCTAAATCTTGTTTGTTTATGAGGAAACTGCTTCTGTAAGGTAGATAATATATTGGGTCTGTAATAGTTAACAAATATCTTCGGTTAACACTAAACTCTTAATTAAATATGATTGTGCAGAAAGAGCTCTTACCATGCTGATTACACCACTTGCTACATTAAGTTCCTTAGAAACATTAAGTAGTGTATAAAGGCCAAAGGAGATGAATCACTTTTGGTGAATGATGAATGTAACTGAGAGTATGGAGGAATAGTAGTCAAAACCAATATTTTTCTTCTTCTGTGGTCTACTAAAATATATACATTCCTGGTGTTTTGCAGTTCTGGGGTTCTTTTTTTTTTTTGCTTCTAAATATACTTATATCAGTATGTAAGTACTACTATACTCTAAATGAAGGCTCTTTAGGGGAAATTTAGAGAAGTGGAAGAACACAGGGCTATGCAACAAAGTTGGAGGATGGCTTTGGAATCAAGAAGTCTTCAGAAAATCCAGTACTAGTGGCTTGTTTTCATGTTATATGGGAACAACTCCACCACAGATGCCCAAGTAGAGCTCAACAGGGTCATCTCAACAGCATAAAGGAGGAGGATATCTATGGTAACCCAGTTTTCAACAATTTTAGATTATATATCTTATTAGCAACATTTTCAGTTCCAAGGACTTCATTTTGAACCTCAGAATATCCATCAAAGTTAACTTTTTAGGATAAGTTTGATTTATTCTTCATTCTTCACCGATCTTACAGAATTGTTGAGGTTGGAAGGCACCTTTGGAAATAATCTAATTCAACCTCTCTATCTGACAGCAGGGGCAGCTAGTCCAGATTTCCCAGGGCCATGACTTATAGGGCTTTGAGTATCTCCATTATCTCCCTAAATGCTTCCTTCTAAATACATTGTTGTGCAATCCTACAGCCAATTACTTACAGATTTTTATTTCTTTGTGAGACAAGATTAACGCTGGTGGGTTGCATGTACTCTTTTATGCCTGTTCTGCTTGTTTTTTTATAGAGTTGTTCTGTCCTGCCTTTTTTACTTCATCGTCATTTCAGTGCCCTACTTTTGCAATCGTTTTCCTGTGTATTGACTGTAATTGCAGTTGATACTAGCGTTTGTGAATCTCTTTCTTTAGGCAAAATCAGGTAAGAAATGAGAGCACCCTAAGTAGAAGGAATAAATCATGCTTGCAAAAAGCTACTGCTAGCTGTAAGACTGCAAGAGCTTTGACATTTACTATTCCGGATCTTGATATTTACTATTACTGAAACAGATTTTGGTAACTGTGTTATCTAATAATATTTCATGAAGCAGTTCCCTTGTTGTTTCTCAGCAACGCAGCCGTGCCTACAATTAAGGGAGGGGACTGGAGGTTTAAAAACTTAAGAGAAAAGAACTTCATTAATAGCTGCCAAAATAATTTCTCTTGTCTTGTATAATGTTTTGGCTCCTGTCTGTCACCAGATTTTTACCCGCGTAAACAGGTTTAGGGCAGCCTGTGACTTTAGCTGGGAAATATTGCAAGACAGAGAAAAAGGCTTTTTATAAGGTAAAGTTGCCTCATAGACCTTGGTTATTGTCAAAGGTTACTACTTACAATTTAAAACCAGTAACTTTGTAGTTTTGTATGGATTTACTGGTGTGACTATTGAAGGATTTTGTTAATCTGTCAACTGAATCGTTAAATAATCTTAGTAGCCATTTGTCTATTTATTTATTTCAGATACGCTTTTTAGTATATGAAGATTCTGCTAAAATCCTAGCATTGATTAAATAAAAACCCACAAAAAACACGTTTAAATGGAAATTAATGAAATAATGATCCTTCTTTAAATATGCAGTTTAAGCTTTTCTAGTTGTGGAAGTGCCGCTTTGATACCAAAGTTCTGATTTTTGTTCTGCACAAAGTTCATGTTGCTTGATGACAGAATCCTTAATGTTTCCTCTAGTAAGTCTTCTTGGGAATTTCTTCCCAGCGGTAACATTTATCTTCAGCCAAGCTTATATAAAGAATTTTAAGTCCCAGCAGATTCAGGAAATGTTGTTGATATACTCCTATTTCTGCTCTTCATTGAGGAAACCTTGCCCATTAACAAGTTTACGTATTTCAATATTTTAATGTTCCTGGACAGCTTGCATGACTCAAAACTGGGAAATTCAGCAAGATACATCTACATATTTAAGAAGAAAGATTTTGAGTGACTTTATACTTCTATTTTCATTTCAAAGTAAAGGAGTGGAGAAATGCATGAATAGATTCCATCCAGAAATATTCTGATTTTTATGATGATTGCATTGGGCTGTGTTGCTTGATTTTCTTTATATGCTTCATTGTAGTTTGCCAGTTTTTAGAGGAATACATACAGAATGAAATACTTCAAGAAGTAAACAAAGGTGTTAGACAACGAGATATGTGGACTTCTACAGGGATTTCTGCACTTCAGTGTTTACAGAATGAGACAGGCAGAAATCCTTTCTGAGATGACTTCTGAGGGCAGACAACTGAAAGCACTTAAGATGGTCTAAACAAGAATCTCAAAGAAGCAGTAAACCTCAAAATTTAAATGACGGAAAAGAGAGAAAAGGAAAAAAAAAATCTTTAAGTTTTTTTCTGATGCCCTAGCATTGCCTCATTAGTAATGAAATAGTTTTAGTTATTTAAGACTACCTTATCTGAATGTAAAGTCAGTACATGTCCAACAGTTATACGCTATTGATTTGTGCATTCAGATACTCTGATTATCTTCATGTGCAGAGCATTTTGACTATTTTATGCTCAAAGTATTACAAGTTTTGATCTTGATCATTCGGTGTATCTAGCAATTGAATTGACTCGATGATCAAGAGGTCTTTTCCAATCTAGTGATTCTGCGATTCTATGACTCCATGGTTGGGTTTGTTTTCGGGATGAGAGAAGTTTGAAAAAAAACCCAAACTGCATCTATTTTTTTTCCCTCGTAGAAGACCTAGAGCCTTTTATTAGAGACTGTTTTGTAGTCACAGAACTGTATTCTTTGCTTCCTCTCTTTGACTGTCAGCTTTCTGTCCCCTTGAAAGTTGCAATGCCAAAGTTATTACAGGCAAATACATCAACTGGCTTGTCAAGTCATGCTCATTCCCTTTCTAATCTCACTGCAAGCTTTCACCTCCTCAGAGGTCCAGGAAGGTTGTGAAATGAAATTCAACCGTTAAAGGAAAGTCCTTGCAAATACCAAAAAGAGTCTGTGGTTCAGAGCCTTTTTTTCTTCTATGCATGCTGCAGGATTTACCCATTATCCCCAGGGGAGGGAGTGGAATCAAAATACTAAGTAGAACCAAATAATAAACCATAATTTTTTCTGCTTTCATTTTACTGCAGTTTCTTCCCATGGGTAAAATATAAAAACTCTCTATGAAAATATGTAAAACACACTCCATCCCTTCTCTAATCTTTTTGGTATTTTGAAAAAAAATTAAAAATATTAAAAAAAAAAAGTCCAGAAACATTTAATTCTCAGGCCTTTACTAAATAATTTTGGTTTCTGACAAAAATTTGGCCTAGAGAAGGTTCTGACCTGCTAATTATAAAATAATATACTTTATTTTTCTGATCCTTTACTTCTCTCATTTTTTATATTTTTATATTCAGTTGAAACGAGTACTTCTACCTGATTAATAAATAAATAAATAAATAAAATTATCTTCCCCTGGAGGTGTGAAAATAAGCGAGCAGTTTTCATACCCATTGCACCAAATGCTGCCACATCAAATTTCTGACCCTGCTAGTAGCAGACAGAGCTATTAAATTGCAACAGCATCTTAGTGTTGTTGAGTAGTTCTAATTATTGCCTTCTGTGAATGCTGTATTTTGAACCCTGTACTCTGGACTGTCTTGTTCACAACTAAGAAATAACAAGTGCCTTCATCAAAATGCAATGAATTCTCTGACATTTTGAAATCACAGCTAGAACCAGCTGGGGGACAGAAAATAATTGCCATTCAAATATATCCTTTTTTTTTTGTTAGTTTGTTTTTCCTTCTTGCTTCAGTGATCTCCTGTGCAGTGAAGTTTAGTGAAGTTCCTAAACTGTAAATAGGAACAAACATTTGGGAGGAAATCAATTCTGTGTAATTAGGTAACATTTCACTGAAATTTTCTTCACCTGGGTGCAGATGGAGAGGTTGCTTTAAAACAGCACCTGTAGTTCTGGTTGTTAAAGGAAAATACAGGTGAAGCTTACAGGTGAAGTTTATTAAAGGAAGGTTGATTCCCAGAACATACCAACCTGTGTATGTTGGATCTCCCATCCTCCACTGGCAGGTAGAAATGTGAGGTCTCTTATTCTCTCTGGGTGACATGAACCGAGACGTCTTCTAAGGACAGATGCCCTGACGGTAAGAAAAACTTATTGTATCAATTCTGCCCATTTTTCTCAAAACAAAGTGGAGGATTTTGTAGTGTGTTGAGGTCTCTTTGGTTTAAATCTGGGGGAAAGAAAATGGCAGAATGTGTAATAATTCATCATACCTGAACCATGCAGTTGTTGCCTTCAGAATATATATATCTTAGAAACTAAACTGTGATGTGTTATAGCCTAACAGTCTGTGAAATGGGTTCTCTGGACAGCAAGAGAAAAGGGAAAATGTCCCTTCAAGTGCTGAGAGTTGGGAAAATGAAGTTGCTAGAGAGAAAAAGGACACAGCTATAGAATCCAAGATGTTTAAAAATAGTTGGTTTTCCATTTTCAGCAGAACAGTGCATTTATTGTGTGTGGAATGAGATCCATAGAGGCTTAAAATGTCCAGGAGGTTCAGGATTGACTAAGGAGAAGGATATTCAAAGAGAAGAATGAAAGGTTGAAGCAGTTGGTTGGTTTATTGCTGACCATTCTGTGTAATAAAGATCTTGTGTGAATTCATATTCTATAAAGAGCCCAGAAACCGCACTGTATTTGGAGAAAAACTTTCCTATTGGTTAAATAGAGTATATTGAGCTGTTATATATTTTATAAGCTTACACCCTGTATGCTTGATTCAGCACATGCACATAAGTAGATGTCTCATTGGTTTGGACAAATCAACTCATAGGCAGATGAAGGCACCTCTCCAAAAGTGAGCCATGTGCAAAGTGCCTTATCAACCGTTGTGAAGGTCTTGGGGAAAATTACATGATGGCAAATCTGCTTTAGCATTTATGCAGCACAAATATCTATTGAACTGCTTTATTTAGAGGTATTTATTACTTATTTCTGAAGTACATTTGACAATCTAGAATAATGTTTATATAGATAGAAACAAATGTAAACATATTTTTATTTCTCACCATTTCCTCATTCAGAGATTCTAATCATGTTTCCAGACAGTGAGTGGAATTTCGTACCTATTTTTTTTAGGCTTGAATGCCAAAAAACATGATCAGAATTGCACCTTCTACTGTTAAGATTTTTTAAACCTGTGAAGAATTTCTAATACATGCAAAACTTGAATTTTTTCACTTCATTCTTCTTTGTGAACTGAGAAACTGACTTTTTTTCCCTGTTCAATAAGAAATGGTATTTTTTTCCTTTTGTCTGCTGACAGTGGCATATTGTCTCTTTAGTCTTTGCTATGATTTCTCTGCTTTAACGTAGGCTTCTCCTGTATTTTAACATAATCACACATTTGTTTAGTGCTCCTATAAATAAGAAGTATAGTAGCAATTTCCAGTGATTCAGAAACTTCATGCTATCTTGACAATATACATTATTTCGACTCTAATCTCACTGATGTTTATTAATTTGTACAATATGTACACATTCTCAAAATAGAATCATAGGCATTCTAGTGACTTTGTTTTATCACCTGTCTCTGAAATACTCTTTATAGTACTGGGAAAGTTTTATGCATGTCACAAAAATTTCGAAAGGCAGTGAATAATATTGTTATTCTGTAAATGTTTTCATCGCACTAGCTTGCAGGCTTGCCTCCTGTTTTAATTTCTTAGTATAAATATCCTAACTTTTTTTTTAAGGAGCAAAAAATTTCTTTGCTCAATTAGATTTTTTTCAGGTCAGCATATACAGAAGACAAAAGATTGTGCTTGTGCTGGATAATTAGGAGCGTGTAGTAATGGTGTTATTTTTGTAATATTATTCTACTCTATGCGATTGGAGTGTTTCTAATTTTTTGTATTCCCTATATAGTCAGTGAGAGACCTTATGGCAATTAAAGTACGTTCTGTGGTTCAGTTTTGGTTAAGTCAAGGGAGGAAATGTCTACTTTTTCCAAAATCTTTCTTTTTAAGTATTTGTCAGAGATTTCATTGCATCCTTGTATCACTGTGCTGCTGAAATGATGTCTTCCAGAAGGCAACCTGTTCTTTACTGTTTAATGACACAGCCTTTCTCTATCATCTATATTTTTCTCTACGTTAATATTTATGCTACAGTTTGACATAATGGTGGGGAGGCAATAAGGGTGAAGGTAATAACAGGGGGAACAGCTTTTCCGTTGGTAGAAACAGTCACTAGTAGCAAAGAGAGAAGTAGTGAAGACAAGTTCTGGTCTGTCCCCACACTGTGGATCAAGAGAGGATGGAACAGAGATCTAATTTTCATTATCTGTGTGCCAAGAGTGGCCAGGGGTGGAGGACCTGCAGGTGGTTCAGGAGAAGCAGTAGCTGCAGTGCCTTCAGAGACACAGCGCTGAAAAGTAATAAAACTCTTAAAATATAATACTGTGATAAGTGATGCAAGATAGCTTGATA
This sequence comes from Cuculus canorus, assembly GCF_017976375.1. Lineage (NCBI taxonomy): Eukaryota > Metazoa > Chordata > Aves > Cuculiformes > Cuculidae > Cuculus > Cuculus canorus. The sequence goes on from NC_071404.1 coordinate 4,991,213, forward strand.
TTTTCCCCCTGTTGAGTGTATCAGCAAGAAAAGTATAATATGAGCCTGTAATTGGATCCACACTTGGTTTCCTTATCCCACATGGGCTGTATAGCTTATAGAACCGGAAGGAACTTCACCATAAAAAGTGTTTTAAATCCTCTTAGTTATGCAGTAAGGGCAAGCAAGAGACAGGCTAGAATGTGTGTCTAGCTTTTAACTGCCTATACATGGACCCAAGGTATATAGTTGTGGGCCATTGCTATGACTTTTTTTATTTCCCCCCCCTACATAAACTTTCTTCCTCTAGAAACTCAGTAGAAAAGTGATTATGAAGTTGCTCTGTGGTTTTGTGCCCTCCACCAATTCCTCTAGCAAAAGCTAAACCGATTGAAGACAGTCTGTGCAAGATGCTTCTAACACTGTAGCCTGGCTCACTGCATTCTTTTTCTGACAAAATCAAACAACAACAAAAAAATGACATTGTGTGATGCACTTGCATCTTGTTATGATTGAATGGCAAAAGTAGAATCAGATATTACATTCATTTTGATGAAAAATCAAAGCAAGCAAACTTTAGTTTTAGTCACAGAATCACCAGGTTGGAAAAGACCTCCAGGATCATAGAGCCCAACCATTCCTATCAACCACTAAACCATGTCCCTGAGCATCCACACATCTTTTAAATACCTCTAGGGAAGTTGACTCCACCCCCTCCCTGGGCAGACTCTGCCGGTGCCCAGTGACCCTTTCTGTGAAATTTTTTTTCCTGATGTCCAGCCTGAACCTCCCCTGGCGCAGCTTGAGGCTGTTCCCCCTTGTTCTGTCCCCTGTCACTTGGGAAAAGAGGCCAGCTCCCTCCTCTCCACAACCTCCTTTCAGGTAGTTGTAGAGACCAATGAGGTCTCCCCTCAGCCTCCTCTTCTCCAGGCTAAACAACCCCAGCTCTCTCAGCCGCTCCTCGTAAGACTTGTTCTCCAGCCCCCTCACCAGCTTCGTTGCTCTTCTCTGGACACGCTCCAGAGCCTCAACATCCTTCTTGGGGTGAGGGGTCCAGAACTGAACACAGTACTCAAGGTGCGGTCTCACCAGTGCTGAGTACAGAGGGAGAATCACCTCCCTGGACCTGCTGGTCACACCATTTCTGATACAAGCCGAGATGCCGTTGGCCTTCTTGGCCACCTGGGCACACTGCTGGCTCATGTTCAGTCAGCTGTCAACCATTACCCCCAGGTCCTTCTCTTCCGTGCAGCTCTCCAGCCACTCTTCTCCCAGTCTGTAGCACTGCACAGGGTTGTTATGCCCAAAAGTGTAGGACCCGGCATTTGGCCTTGTTAAACCTCATGCCATTGGCCTCAGCCCAGCAGTCCAGCCTGTTCAGATCCCTTTGCAGAGCCTCCCTACCCTCCAGCAGATCCACACTTCCACCCAGCTTAGTGTCATCCGCAAACTTGCTGAGGGTGCACTCAATGCCTTCATCCAGGTCATTGATAAAGACATTGAACAGGGCTGGACCCAGTACTGAGCCCTGGAGGACACCACTTGTAACTGGCCTCCAGCTGGAGTTAACTCCATTGATCACCACTCTCTGGGCCCGGCCATCCAACCAGTTTTTCATCTAGGAGAGTGTGCGCCCATCCATGCCAGAGGCAGACAGTTACTGAAGCAGAATGCTGTGAGAAACTGTGTCAAAGGCTTTACTGAAGTCCAAGAAGATGCCATGGTATTTTAAAAATGAATGTTGAGATTAATTTAGAAATGAATTGGGAAAATAATTCAAAGGATTTCAGGTAATCTTCATGTAATAATCATGGATGTATTTCATCCATGTTTTCTATAGGCCTTCAATTATAAATAGATTATTTCTGACAAAGGAAACAGTGAATTTTGATGTGTGTCACAAAGATGCGTGAGGCGTGGTAAGTTTTATACTAAGAGGCGGAAGAAGCCAAGAGCTTAACTTTAATACATGTAAATATACTCTAAAAGTGGTTATTTAAATTTTCTCTTGGCCCTGTTAAGTTTCAAGATACTCCTATGTAGAAATAGGATTTAACCTCAGTATTTAAGGAACTACTCTGAAATGTCAAAAGGTAATATAGACAATATTAATAGAAGGATTTCTTCTATAACCCAATATGGCCTTTCAATTTCCTTTGTCTAAGATTGTTTCTACATTTATGTTTTATCTATTTGACTTTGAAAGAGAATTAGCAAGGAAATCTATATTTAAGATTTTAGAATCTCTGTACATTTTAACAAGGCTTAAATATAACGTTCTGCTAAACACTGTGGGGAAAAGGCCAACTGAAATCACTAATTGCCAGCCACTTTTTTTAGAATGGCAGAATTATTTTTGCCTGCAATAATGCTCAGCAGTTTGCTTTGCTATTGTTGGAACATGTTTGACTACCAGTTGTTAAATGAGCTTCTATCATTTTAGAGTGGGAGAAGAACATTTGAAAAAGGAATTGGAGTATATTTATTTTAAATAGGCAAATTAAGCTGTCACTTATACCACCAAGAATAATTTCTAATAGACAACCTTCTCGTGGCTTTTGAAATTAGCAGTTTAAACTTCCCTGAGTGTGGTTTTCCTTTATAAATTCATTTAGGAACGATATGGGCTTTTCTGAGTGTTGGTTTTCCCTGCTTTTCTTTGTATTTAGTTTATTGTTATAAAAATCAGAACTGAGAATGTGTTTTTTTTCTTTTTAATCTCAATTAAATGTAGGAGTATGAGAATGTACAGTTCTGGTCAATGTATCTGCAAGTGCCCTTATTTTAAACACATTTTTATTGCAAGAGGCTGTTTTCCTTTTTGAAATATTCCACGCGATATGATTTATTCTCTTATAATACCTTAAGAGCGTGATGGACCAGATTGATACTTTCCAGCCTCATGAAGACTTTGTCTGCCTCTCTGGCTTAAAATAATTCAGCATGACTGTCTTTCCTGGTGGACACATCATTCTCATCACTGATATCATTGCGATGGCATTATAAGGTGTTAGGTAGGAATCGCATCACGTGAAGCTTCTTGTACTCGGTTGCTGGGTGTCTAGGGCTGAGACATAACCGTTCTTGGTGTTAATAGGCATTTGGCCTTCTCTTACTCCTAGCTGTTTCTTTTCCTTACAGGAGTGTGGTTTCTTTGGCCTCTGGCTTGTTTAAGGAATGATCCTAGCAGCTGCATCCTACTGCTGGAGTCCATATTCGCAACCCTAAAGAACACGTGCTATTTGTCACTTTGGACGTTGGTCCAGTGATGTGTTGGCAGATGAGGAATAGTATTGCATTGTGTTGGAAAATAGTGTTTTAAAATTCACATTTAAATGAATGAGCAGAGAACTGATGGACCTGCGTGAGTGAAAGACTGAGTGCCAAAGGAGTGGAGAGAAATAAGTATCAAAATGTACTGAGTAACCAGAAAGATGAGGGAAAGGGCTTGAGATTGTTTGGAGTCCAGAATAGTTATTTGTTCCAGTTATTTACATCTATAAAGCTTAAGATCTGTCAAAGCAAGATGACCTTTATGCTGTCTTCTCCAGAAAAGACAGACTGACCAGCAAAGTCCAGCTCCCTTTATGTGTGAACGTATTTATATTGTTGTTTTATTAGTATTTTCCCTCTGTCCATTCTGGCCACCTGTTTGTGATGATCCAGTCTGTGTTACATGAGATCAAAATGGCTTAAAGTCAAAGTAGTGATCTAGAAAAGCAAACACTTAAACATTAGTTGCCACTGTAATTTGTCCTGGTTAGGTGCTGATTTAGTGCACAGCAGTTTAAGTGGTGGCAAAGAAAGCAATCAAAAACCAGTGGACAGTTAAGGAATTTATCTTCCAAATAAGGGATGGGATCTAGAGAAAGGGCTGTCAACTTCCTAAGGAGATTGGTGCATGGATCAATAAAACAATAGAGAGTGGATCGATGTAATGTAGACTTCTGGGTGCAAAAAAGGAGATTTTTTGGAAATAAGCCGTATTATATTCAGAGATGTTAAGTTAATAAATGGAGGAGGCAGTACACGGGCATGTTAGACAAAGAACCATTCATCCTCTGAAATGCTGGTTTTGCCTTGCAATTAAGTTCAACTTTATTTTTTGAAAATAACTTTTTCAGTGGAAATTTATTCTGCCAGGAATGTCTAAAGGAAAAGAGTTCACAGGCTTCAGTCCAAAATCCTTAATGTGACTTCTAACTATGAAGATTTTCCAGTAAGAGGGATAGAACTGTGTAGTTCCATCTACACAGAAATGTCATTAAAGGGCAAGGAGGCCTGAAAGGTTTCCAAATTAAGCATATTCCTTAAATTGCAAAAAGTCTGCCAACAATCAAAGTGAGGAAAATAAAACATCAAACCTGAATAGAAGCATAGATGTACTTTACTGATTAAGAAACATATATGATATCATGTATTGCATTCTGAAATATGATTCAGTATATCCTTGCATCATATTTTTCCATATAAAAGTACTTATTGGCACTTCACTGAGTACTGACTGGGGAAAATTAGTCACAAAAAAATTATAATATGGATTGCTCAAATTGTAAGATCTGTGTTAGGAACATTAAATAGGTGGTTAGATATGTAATAAAAAGCCAGTATGCTTATTTTTCTGGAAAGGAATCAAGTAATACATCATATTAGCTTTTAAACTTCTTGGCACACACATTCCAGATTTCTTATTAGTAAGAAATCTTCATGTCAATAGGTTAATTGTGTAAGCAGTGGTAGACAGGAGATAAAAATCAGTCACTAATAATAACCACTGTTCTAACATTTATCGCTTTCTTATAAAGGTCTGCTTTAAACTTATCAGTAGAACTTTAATACTGGAAAACTTAGGTTTGTGGAGTTATTTGTATGAACTCCTTGTAGATCAAAATATTGTTTAAGTATTAATCAATGTACTCTGTTGTGTTTGAAGACACGAATACAAGGATGCTGTTAAACTTAAACTCACACTCAAACCTGTTTGGTCCGTGTAATTTGATGAAGGAAAGCGCTGGAGCATTTCACATTGGTTAACATGTGGTGGATCTTTTATGGCGTAGAGGTAAAGAGTTAAAAATAACCCAAAACATAGAATCACAGAATCATAAAATTGTTTGGGTTGGAAAGGACCTTAAAGATCATCCAGTTCCAACCCCCCTGCCATGGGCAGGGACACCTCCCACTGGATCAGGCTGCCCAAGGCCCATCCAACCTGGCCTTGAACACCTCCAGGGATGGGGCAGCCACAACTTCCCTTGGCAAACCTGTTCCAGGGCCTCACCACTCTCATGGTGAAGAAATTCTTCCTTGTGTTTTGTCTAAGTCTTCCACACTCCAATTTATAGCCATCCCCCCTCATCTTATCATTACAAGCCTCTGTGAACAGTCCCTCTCCAGCTTTCGTGTAGCCTCTCCATGTACTGGAAGGTCACTGTAGGATCTCCTTCGAGCCTTCTCTTCTCCAGGAACAAGCCCAACTCTCTCAGCCTGTCCTCGTATGGGAGGTGCTGTTGTAAACATTATCAAAGGCTTTACTAAACTCTAGGTAGACAACATCCACAGGCTTTCTCTCGTCTATGAAGTGGGACACCTTGTCATAGAAGGAGATCATGTTACTCAGGTAGGACCTGCTATTCATGTACCTGTCTTGACTGAGCCTGAACACCTGGTAGTCCTGTATGTGCCATATGATGGCACTCAAGTTGATCTGCTCCTTAGCGTTCCCCTGCACCAAGGTCATGTTTCTATGATGGCAAATGTATTTTTCCTGCTGCACAATGGCTTCCAGCTCTTCCTTTTTGTGATGTCTGAAACTGTGTATTTGGTACTTGAACTCACTGAAATACTAATATTTTTTTTTCTGAAAATAGACCAGTTCTCTAAATGTCAGTGTACCAGTGTTTACCAGATTTTGAATACGGAAACAAGAAATTAAAAGAGGGGGCTTTCAGCAAAGTTCTCTGTCTAAAGAAGGAAACAAAGAACTTTAAAGTGGGTGTCTAGAAGATAAGCTTGAGGGCAAGTTGGATTAGCTTTGGTCTAAAACATTTTTAAATAAAAAAGGGACCAGTTTGGTGATTTGCATGTTTCTGTCCATTGTAACACTAAAAGTTGCATTATGTTTAGTGGTCAATTATTCTCATATAAATTCTTAAAATTTTTGGGAAAGTAGTACTCTGCAGTCCTTTCAAGTGAAACGTAGCACTGAAATGAAATGGTGCAATCACTTTACATTCAGTGTCTTAATTGGGGAATGTTTTGTATCACTGTTCTTGTGATACAAAAAAGTAAATAAAAGAAAAAAATTGGGGAAAAAAAGCCCTATTCATTCTCCTTTGCTTAATTTGACAGAGTTTGGGTATTTCCCACCTTCCATTTTCACAGCAAATATATTTGCCAAAACAGGGAGGCTGTGGGAAGGGAAATTTAGATTTAGTTAAGTTCCAAATGCAAAGGTATCCTTGAATACGGTGTTTAATTCTGGGCCCCTCACTACAAGAAGGATGTTGAGGCTCTGGAGTGTGTCCGGAGAAGAGCAACGAAGCTGGTGAGGGGCTGGAGAACAAGTCTTACGAGGAGCAGCTGAGAGAGCTGGGGTTGTTTAGCCTGGGGAAGAGAAGGCTGAGGGGAGACCTTATCACTGCCTACAACTGCCTGAAAGGAGATTGCAGCCAGGTGGGTGCTGGCCTCTTCTCCCAGGTGGCAGGTGATAGGACAAGGGGGAATGGCTTCAAGCTGTGCCAGGGGAGGTTCAGATTGGACATTAAGAAAAAAAAAAAGATCACCAAAAGGGTCATTGGGCACTGGCAGAGGCTGCCAGGGAGGGGGTGGAGTCCCCATCCCTAGAGGTATTTAAAAGATGGATAGATGAGATGGTTTTGTGGCCATAGGTATGGTTGGACTCGATCTCTGAGATCTTTTCCAACCTGATGAGTCTATGATAGTTTGAGTTCCCCCAGTGATATGTTCTCTTTTTAGTTTACATTCTCATGCACATCTGTATCTCTCAGAGTGTTATATTGAATATATATAGTGTGTCCTCGTTAACATGAAAGAGTAGGGGACATCTACTATTGATCCATGAGAGCTTCAGGAGATTTTATTAAATGAATTCATTTTTGTTATATTGTAAATTATTTGTAGTGTAAAGTCTCAGTTGCCTTTTTAGTGCATCTGCCAGGTTCTTGAGCTGTGGCGATTGCAGCCTGGTTGCAGAATTCCTTTTCAAATTAACGAGGAATTGAAGGAGAACTCTGTGCTTTGAGAAGGGTTAAAAAAATGCAAATGTTGGATATGCTCCTCCAAGTGAAGTTCTTGAATTTTTTTTAACTTTGGATGATAAACTCTGTTTATTCTTAAGTGTAGATCTGCAACTTTCTGACGTAATGTAAGAACTTCAATTAAAAAGAAAAAAAAGGAGGATGTACTTGGGAGGTTGTCCTAAAGGTATAAAATAAGCTTTAACACCTAAGAGCTCTAGTTAAGTACTTTAACTTTTGCTCTCCATTGGATTATACTTTCTTACTTTTTCTCCCTCCATTTTTTTAACATGATATATTTAGAACTGTTATTCTCAGTTTAAATGCTTATGAAGATGAGCTTACAAATAGCTGTTAGCTATTAAATCTTAGTGATTGCATAATGAGTTATTGTCCTGACTCTCGCATCATTCTGTGCAGGGTATGTGATATTATTTTTTTCATCGTCGTCTTTCAAAAGTTCATGTAAAAAATAAAAAAAACCCAAAACACAAAGGATATTTAATCTTTTTTTTTTGCTGTCATTGCCATGGAAACATTAGAAGTAAAAGGAACTGTAGGAAGATGAAAAGGTAGAGACAAAGAAGGAGATACGGAACAGTAAAGAAAAAGGGAAGGCATGTGGCAATACATTAGGCTGTAGGACAATCAATATCTAGGTATTGGTTTTGCTCAGAAATTGTCATATTTGGAAAATATACTTTTTAGACTGAAATCCAGGTTATTTTTGTCAGTTTGTATAAAAATAAGAATACTTTTTCCATTCAATAGAAATACTAAAGAACCCACTTCAATTGATGTCATTTCTGATGTTTTCATAGTACTATGACTGATAATGGTAGAGATTTATGGCTGTTTCGTTTTGCTAGAATGAATGCTTCTGGGCTAGGATGTGTATTCTGTTTTCTCTGCTATCTTTTTTACATGTCTTGGAGCGTTGCCCAAACCTCTTGGAAAAAAAGACCTTCCTGATAGGTGTAGAGATATCGCTGAAGTCTGAATCCTTAAATGCAATTTTTTCTGAAGTACTTGGAGAGTGTATCGTTGTTTTATTTCTCAGAAGTGTGAATCTAATCCAATTGTATCTGGATTCACTTACTATAAATATCACAATTTCCCTTGCAACCAGCCACTCCCTCTTCTTTTTCTCCATCCAGCAGTCACTAATTTATCAGTCTTGTCTTTATATTTGTATGTTATCAAGTTCCAGTAGGTGGCAGCCCTGCAGCATTGTTTGTGGATTTTGTAGCATGAATAAAACTTACTATGCACTGCAAATGGCTTCTTCTGCAAAACTATTTGCAATAATTCTGAAGTTCTCATCCCTTTCATGCCTATGATTTACCACTTGGAGAGAATAATATTCCCAAATCTCCATTCTATATATATTTTGTCATCTGAAGATGTCTGCTATTATATTCCATAGTAAAATATATATCAGTGCTTTCTTTTTTTGTTGCTGGAGTCTGTTCTTCGAGCCCTTATTATAATTTAACTCTAAAACACATGCAGGGATGATATTGTTTTAAACTGCTAAAGCCGTGCTGTGTACAAAGATTCATTCTCTGCTTAATTTTTAACAGATAGATGTTACGTGACTTACTGCCGCCACTTTGGTTTTGGCAATTGTGATCTTGTTTTCATAGTCCAGTTCTGTGTGGGAATGAAGTAGGCTGTTGTGAGAAGTTAGGCTGGCGTGAACGTGTCCGTATCACCTCTCCAGTCTCCTTTTCATAATCTGAAGTAGTAACAGGATTTCCACTGCATCTATTTTTTCCTGTTTACTTCTACCTTTTAAGCAAACCTTCATTTTATCAATTTTCAAAGGTGTTCTGGTCAGAACCTGGTGATGGGGTGATTTCTGCTGCCAAAGTAGAAACAGTAATTTTAGTGATAACCTATTTATAAGAATTGTGCTCTTCTGCCTTTTTTTTAAGGCAGAAGTGCGTGGTTCCTGCTACATTAGTTTGCTCTTCTACATACTGATCCTATAAATTTTATTTGCATTCTGGAATGAGAACTTGTTCCTTCGAGTGGAAGGACGCAAGACAGAAAAACTCAGCTTGCCGGATAAAGCACTGGTATGAATGCCATAGAACTGTTATTTTCTGTACCTACTCGTGCATATGTTACTGTTGCAGCCCTTTCAATAGAGTTGGTGTTGCTAAGCAATATTCAAATCATTTAAAGATATTTTGAAAGCAATGAATACCTGTTACCAGTCCTCTGGGCTATACTAGTTGATTTACTACTGAACTATATTCATGCATTTTTCTCTGGTTTTTTTCCCCGTTTTGTTGTTGGTTTTTGGTTTTTTGGTTTTTTTTTTTTTGACTCCCAAGAATTTACCATTTAAAAGTACAAAACCTGCCAGGATTGAAATGAGCGAGTTAGAGGAGAGGAACAGTGGGGGAAATTGGGGAGCAAAGTTCACAAATTGGAATGCTCTGCTCGTTAATGCACATTTTCTACTGTTTTGCTCCCTGAATTTGAAAAAATTAGGAAGTGGAGATGAGAATTGCCGGACAGTGTGTTGTTGCCTGGCAGCCTATAGAAGTCATATGATGCTACACAAGGCTGTCTGACCTAAGTGAAATAGATATTTTTGCCCCTTTCTTTGTCTTGCTAATTCCTGAAAGAGCTGTTGAGATGCCGGTTGGGTGTGTTGCTAAAAATTTCTTCAGTGAAGGAACACATATAGATGCCAATGTATTTTTAGAGGTGAAGCAATTTGTATTTTAGTTAAAGTAGTGTATTTTTAAGTCCTTAGTTGGAAGTGAAAGAAGATATTCTCATAAAGGCTTTGTTGCAGTCTGTGATGGAAATGATTTGTCAATAATAGAAGTAACCTATGGATAATTTAGCTGTCTGTGTGTTGCGTAGGTTGTATTTCTCTAGACCTAAGACTTGGCTATTAGTATTTTTCTTTTCTTTGAAAGACATTGTAGTCTTTTCCTTCAAACGTATTAAATCTTTGCGGTAAATCATTCTCTTTAAATGTTTAGGGTTTGTTTTTTTCCTTTAATTTTTAAAGTTAAGCTCATAGTCATAGCAAAATGGAGGCATTTTTACTTTAATATGCTGCATATGAATCTCCTGCACATCAATGCAGCTTGTTAAAGCAAGATTTAAAAAGATATCTTTCTGGATATATATGGATTCCTCTTTATATTACTTTGTTCTATTAAGGAGAGGAAAACAGCACAGAGTTTTAAATTTGTAGGACTCATTTATTAACTTAGTGAACCTCTTTCTTTTTTTTTTTCCTTCTGATTGGATCTTGAAGAAATCATTTCCCAAAGAGATGACAGTTTTAAAGCCTTGTGTTTTACTAGTGTGATATAAAATGTCTACACTGGGTCACCATTACAAGTAATGATGATGACAACGGAGTTTATTACAGAAGAAAGTAGGCAACGACACCACAGTTCAGAGCTCTGTTATTGTAGGTGCCTTACATACGAATTAGTGTAGTGTTTTTAGGACGTGATTAGTGAGTTTTCTAAAATATCAGAACTCTTTAGCAAACAGCAAGTTAACAACCATCCAGGGAAGGATTTTATGAGAAAATATATGTTAAATGTGCATTTTCTCAACCAAAATATATCTGTGATGGTCCTTGTTATATTTCAATGCAGTTGGCTTTCTCTTACTATAAGAGAAATAATATTAAGTGATAATCTACGATGTTCCTCAGATGTTACCTGACTTATTTTTCTGTATTTTGAAGTCAAAGATACTTTATAATTGAAGCTATTCAAGATAAGTTTGAATGGTGCTCATTTCAACATCTGATCTCTAGTACACTCTCTCTTCTCAGGTCTGTTTTTTCATGAGTTGAAAGTTTGGATAACACCTTGCAAATAGCCTTGTGGTTGCAGAGGCTTTAATTTATGAGATCCATTTTTAAACTGCATTTCTTCTTTCAATTTTCTCATGGTATTTGTTTAAAAAAAAAAAAAAAGAAAAAAAGTGACGCTTAAGTTTTTATTCTGTTTTTAACTTTGAAGAGTACACGGTCAGATAATCTGGTCCTAAGCTTTTCATTAAACACATTTCAGTGGACAACGTTTTTAGATCTAGAGTGTCACCCAGAAATTAAATAATGCCAACCAATAAATTTAAAAATGCCAAACATCTGAATTGAAGTGGTTGACCTTTTGGCACAAAATGATTATTATCCTGCCTTGAAGTAGTTTATTTAAATGCACATTCTTTCATAAGCAATTGAGCTAATAGAATGATAACTTTGGCTATTATCTTTCATAATTGCTTTTGCAATTTTCTAACGGGCACACATCAGAGTAGTAATGCTCCTTCTTGGAGGTGAGAATAAAATTCCAGAACCAATGTGTAATTTTTCCTACTATCCAAATCCAATTTTGGGGCATGGATCTACAATGGGATTTTGTTTGGTTTTTTAGGGCTTTAAAGGATAAATTTGTTTTTATGAGAATGTTTACATGGACAGTTCTAACCTCTGATCCATCTCCTGGTGAAATTTGCCTGTGTCCAACACCTAAGTAGTAAGAGGGTTTGTTTCTTCTGTCATTAACGTAACCCAAAAACCATATGTGTCAGCAGGGTTTGATCTTAATAACCAGTCCGTTGTAGCATTTGTTGTTTGTTTTTTTTTTGTTTGTTTTTAATTCTTCAAAACTTGCTGTTAGATTTACTTTTCCTTGGACAAATTTTAGTCGCTCAAAAAAAAAAAATTAGTAATGATTTAAAATATCCTGGTTTAGAATTTTTATGACTCTGATTTTGACAGTTCTTTACCCAATTTAGAATTTCATGACCCTTGTAAAATCTTGCATTTGTCTCAACTTCTCCCGTTGCTATTATACTACGCTACTTATTAATGTAGACACAGCCAGCAATGGACAAGAATCACCAGAAAACTGTCTCACTCAAGAAAAACATGAATCTACTCTCTGATGGAGAAACTGGTTCTGGATTGGGAAGAGGTACTTTGTGCTCAGTATCCACATTTGAATACCCAATACCAGACCATAAAAAACCCAACCCATATTGAATTGATGTCAATTCATGTCATGAAACAGGACTATTGCAGGGAAACTCAGCTGTCCTTGTAATTAGATAACTACTTTAACAACTAAAAAGATAATTTCTAAAAGACAAGGGTTTGGCTGTGCTAAGAAGAAAATGCTGCTCCTGCCACCAGTAACCTTTCTATTTCTGTATTCAGCTGCTGGTATCCCAAGATTTGTCCTGATCTGTTTAAATTAAGTCTTCTTCTTGACTTACAGTTTTCCAAACTGTAGCTTCAGGGTATAACACAGTTGGGGAAAGTATTTGAAATTGTCAATGAGCGAGTCCCCATCAATGACTCAGTCTTTTATGTCAGTATTGTCAATGAATCCTATTCCGGAGCCTTTGAAATGCTAAAATTACCTAACGCTAGGTCCTCAGAGGAGCTTGCTGATCTTTCTCCTATTATGAATATTCCAGTGCTTATGTCACCTATAGGGTTTGAGTTGTCCTGCCAGGCATATCTATTATTTCATGCCAGCTGAGGGGGCAGTTACCTTCACAGTCCTGTCAGATATTCTGAGTGTATCACAGGTGATGAGGCTTTTCCTTTTATAGCCTTGCAACAGTGTAAGAATTCTGACTCCTGATACTATTTTGGGATAAAAGGAGGATGTTTTCTTTTTCTGTGAACTCCTATCTGTTTCAGTCGAGCAAAGCCATATTGCAGTACTTGTAACTATCAGTAACAAAGAAACTTTCTGTTTTGTATCTGCATCATGGATTCTAATGAGCCATATAACACTGCACATTTATTACTAACTCTGAAGTGATTGATCATTTTCATCATGTGTGGATAATTATTTCCCTAAATAGAATTCCTAATATCATGACAACTCTCACAGCCCCCTCAAACTGATTCACTTGTGTAACTATGGCAGCTTCTTGTTATATTGTGCTGCAAAGATTGTCTGATTAGTAAGAAATTATGATTTATTTAAATAATCAAACTCAATGTACCTAACAAGGAAAGTTAATCCTCTTTTATAAGTTCTTACTGTGAACTATCTTGTCAACAGCATAACAGAATCATAGAATGCTTTGGGTTGGAAGAGGTCTTTACAGGTCATCTAATCCAACCCCCTGCAGGAGCAGGGGCATCTTTAACCGGATCAGGTTGCTCAGAGCTCCATCCAACCTGGCCTTGAGTGTTTCCAGGGACGGGGCCTCTCCTGCATCCCTGGGCAACTTGTTCTAGTGTTTCATTGTAAAAAATTTCTTCCATGTAGACAGTCTAAATCTTACCCTCCTTTGGTTTAAAACCGTTATTTCTTCTGTCCTCCTAATTGAGTTAGTTGGGTTTTTTTTTCCCCCTCAGTGTCAGCGTGTAGAATTGATGTTTATGAAGAACCTTTAGTGCACTAATAGTAAATCAGAGATGGATGGGAGGAACAGTGGATGTTATGTGGCTCAAATTTACCCAGAGCAAAGCTACCTTCAACATTAGGTTGGGTTGCTGATGACATTGTCCTCTCACACTATCTTCAAGGGTGGACACGCCACTGTCTCTTTGGGCAACCTTAGTTTAGCTGAGCTTAGGCTTTTCTTGGGCATCAGTCAAACTCAGTTTGAGTTTGATGGGGTGAATTTACCTACTGGAGGTTTGCATAGAATGTGAGCAAGTGCGTGGCTCTGCATGTGTTTCAAAATTTGGCGTGGTTCTCTCCAGGGCAGTATTCCCTTGTCCATAATGGGAATCTGCAAAAACTAACTTTGTTTTCTACATTTGCCATGAAATTATCTGTCTTTATTTTCATGAAAATTATATCAAGTGTAAATTTCTGTTAACGTATTTTTTTTCCTAAGGTAATCGGTAAAGAGAGAGTAAAATATTTGTACATGAAATGAAAGAGGCATTTTGCCACAAGGTTGAACTAAATAACATGTGAACAGCAGACACCGCTATTCCATGCTGTAGTTCAGGCAGAGTTTTGTGTACCGACTATGGGTTAGCAATAGTAAACTGATAATACATTTGATTGCTATAATTAAAAGCATTTGATTACATCAGCTTGGAACATTTTCTATGATAGGATTAAAATCTCATTGGAACACATTCAGCAGTTTTACACTTCAATAATATACAATATGGAATGAAAACCTGGCAGCAGCCTGATGAGTTCAATGTTGCATGCAGGAATACAGAGTAAGCACAATTGCAGTGTTTCAGAAGTAGTGGACAAGTAATGCATTTCAACAAATTTTTGCTTTTGTCTTTGCTTATTCTTCAAAATGAAGCCTCAGATTTCACAAGTGCAACTTCTAACACTCAAATTTGAGCGGTTTCAAAAATATCTATTAAAACAAAGATCAGGATACATGCTTTATTATTTGCAAACACTTGACACTTTAAATGAAATGCTTTGAGTTCCCTTCTCTGAAACATTTTGTTTTGCTTCCTGCTTCTTTTCTTTCCTCTCTAGCTTTTTGGTTTGTGTTTTTTTGGTTTTTTTTGCTTTGACTTTTTTGGGTTTTTTTTGTTTTTTTTTTTTCTTTTTAAATCTCCAGTTCTCCATCTCTTCTACTGTCCTGGATTAGCCCCACACCCCTGGCCAAGTAAACAGCTAAGCTGGGCAGTTGTTGTCCCAGTTCCCTCCCTCCAAAGGAAAAGAGAAATGAGAGAAACCTTAGAGGTTGGACACAAAAGCTTTAAGGAAACAATGATAAAAAGGAAAATAATAATATTCATAAGAAAATTAAAAAATATGTACAAGGATATAAAACCAAATCAAACTTTCCTGATGACCAATACATCACTGCTGATGCTGCAGGGCAAGCACAGAGCAAGTCCTGGACTGGGCTCGGTGGCAGACGTGAGCTGGACTCAGGAATTGGATTTGGAAACATATGGATGGAGATCAGAAGCAGAAGGATGGACGAGGTCATCACTAAACATTGGCCATTGAAGAGGAAGGTTTGAGCCTTGTGGTCCCTAAGCTTTATACTCAGTGTAACACATGGACTGGCATACATTATTCGTCAGTTATGGGTCACCATTTCTGTCCACTACTTCCTGCAGGTGTGAATCTTTTTCCGCCCTTTGACTTAAGGCATTCCATCAGCTCTAGGATGGTTTTGATATATGCAGGAAGAAGTATAAGCTGTATATATACCAGTGCCCTGTTATCACTTCTAGAGGCAGACACTGTCTGAAAAACCTATTGATAACTTTCAGAAACTGAAGTTACTTAGAAGAAGCTTAGAGAATTGGTTCTGCTTTAGCTCAAACCAGAACATCCACTGGGACTCTTCCAGTCTTTGGTTTCTCTTGGTTTATTTCTCAGTATAGAAAGCATCCATACTTATATCACTAAAGGCACATTCTTTGAAATTACCTTTCTTTTAAGTTACAGCTCCAAGGAAGACTTTCCCCTCTTTAGACAGTTTGATTTCTCTGTTCCTTCAGTACTATGAGGTTGTCTGTTCTCCTTTATTATGGCTAAATTCCTCAACAGCCAGAGAAAAAAAAAACAATGGGAGGCAAAAGGACGTGTTAAATTCAACCTTAAGGCTGATCAAAAATTGAGATACTGTGGAAAGGGAATGAAAGCATAGAAGATAAACTGAGCTATCAGCAAGCGAACGGTAGAATGGTGCACAACTTCCATAAAAGTAAAATAATACAGGTTTTTTTTCTGCCCTACTTGTTTCTCTCTACTTCCTAATATTATAATATTTGTGAGGCAGTGCATATGTGTGTTTTGTTGGTAGTAAGCAGCAAATGGTTATTTGTTGAACGTTGAAGTAACAATTTAACACATTTTGGTAAATGTGTTACTTATATTTTTGAATTTTCTTTCGCTACATTATTCTCTATAGAATGAGGGTTAACTTCTCTGTGTAGCTTTACTAGTATAAATCAACTTCAGTCTTACAAGAGGTGTAAGGTCTCAAAGTGCTATCTTGCCAATCTGGAGATTCAGTCTAAAAAAAAAAATCTCTAAGATTATATCAAAATTGGAGAATTCCTATTTGCCTTTGTAGAGACAAAGTCACAGCACCAAAAAAAAAAAAAAAAAATAATAATAGAACCAGCTTCCTTTGGCAACAATTTTACCTTACAAAAGTGATAGCAAAATAAAGTTCGTGTTACTTGGGAGTAAAGCAAGACTCTGGTGTCAGAGCTGAGAAAAAAATGGTGGAGAGTTGTGTGATAGGAGCAGACCTTTAGGAAAAGAAGAACAGCAGTAGGACATAGGAGTCAGTGCTGCGGACTCAACATCCAGATCATACCTGTTTCAGAAATGTTTGTGATGATTTAGATCTAGTCTGGACTCGTGGCATGAACACGTGGCAGTGGTTGGAGGTTCTGAATTACACCACTTGGTTTAATTTTATCTGGAATGAGTCTGGTCCATATATGTGAAAACCACACCATGCTACTAAAAGTGCAGTAAATGGGAACCAAGGGAGGCACAATCCTAAAATCCTAGAATCGTAGGATGATTTGCATTGGAAGGGACCTTAAAGATCATCTAGCTTCAGCAGGGACGCCTTCCACCACATCAGATTGGTCAGAGCCTCACGCAGCGAAGCTGTGAACACTTCCATGGAAAATGCAGGTATGGAGTCATTCTTGGTTCCCAAGTTGTTTCTCTATGGAGCTTTATCTATAAAGAGACATCTGGGAGGATCTCCACACAGCCTCAGCTTTGGAGTCGCATATCGTAACTCAGTTCCTCCAGTTAAACATTCTTTTCTGTTCACTGATGTTATGACTAGTAGTTTCCACCTGATGCCCATGAATCAAATCACTGTTATTTTCAAAAGAATTCACAAATAATATGGAATTCTAAGTGCCAGGTGTTGTTTCTTATATGTTCAAATAACATGATTACGTTTTAGAAAGCTGTCACTACAAAGCTAAAATAAAAAATGAAAATACTAAAAAAATTAAAAATGGAAAAGTCAGGGTTATTACTCATAATTTAATTTACTGCATTTTATATCCCTTTCCTAGTAGTTAGTAATGTTCTCTGAAATTAAATGAAATACTCTACTTTGTCACAAGAGTATGCATGCTGAAAAAAATCACTTTCCTGGGATTGATGGATAATTATTTTTCCATCTTAACCAGAGAATATAATTGCACTAACAAAGTACTGAAATTTTATGATGTTAAATATTTTCTTGTAGCACTTTACGTTTTGATTGTTGTATTTGCTTGGGAAAAAAAGTGTTTAGGACATACAGTAGTTTAATTCATTTGAGTTAATATGATTTATTTAAGAACTTTTGCCACCACCTCCAGTAGATATGGCCTATATCAATTCAAACAAATAAAAAAATATTGCCTCCTCACATATTATAACCAAGACTTTGTACGTCATTCTTATTCACTTCAAAGTTTAATTAAACTGGAGTGGATTTAGGGTTCACTTATGCATGTTTGCCAAGGGAAGTTGTGGCTGCCCCATCCCTGGATGAGTTCCAGGCCAGTCTTGGGCAGCCTGATCCAGTGGGATGTCCCTGCCCATGGCAAGGGGGGTAGAAGTAGATGGTCTTTAAGGTCCCTTCCAACCCAAACTATTCTATGATTTTACGTAGGCTACCAATTCAGTATATAAATAAAATGAAAATATATTGGGATATAATTGGAGAGGAGTAGAATTCTCTCACACAGACTAAAAAGTTTTTATTACCACTTGTGTTTAGAATCGTAGAATACTTTGAGTTGGAAAGGACCTTAAAGATTATCTAGTTCCACCCCCTCTGCCATGGGCAGGGACACCTCCCACTGGATCAGGCTTCCCAAGCTCCCATCCAACCTGGCCTTGAACACCTCCAGGGATGGGGCAGCCACTACTTCCCTGGGCAACCTGTGCCAGTGCCCCACCACTCTCATGGTGAAGAAATTCCTTCTTATGTCTGGTTGAAATCTTCCCCTCTCCAGTTTATACCCATTGCCCCTAGTCCTATCGCTGCAAGCCTTTTTAAAGACTGATACATCAATATTTATTTATAGCCTGAAATGGTGATGGTGGTTGCATTTTTTAACATTTTTATAATTTGGTGAGCATTATACCACTGCACAGAGAATTAAAAGTGATAGAACTTTTCAGAAATAATTGATGTCAAAGTTGGTGAAGTAGCATAGGTACAAGAAAGCTTTGAAAGGGAGAGTTAGAGGGTAAAATGCCAGTGGAATTTTGGGTTTAGTTTTAGTTTTCACTATTATTCATGAGAGACGTGTGCAAAAGTCCATCTAACTCCCCCCACCCCAAAAAAACCAACAATCTTTTGATTTGGTCACTGTGTGTTGTGTGTCTGTAACCTTTGCTCTTGAAACCTTGGTTCCTACTTAGGAAGATCATAAGAGTTTTATATGTGGAAAATGATAGTCTATCTACTTGGACGCACCACCACATGAGCCATGAACATTCCGCAGAAGTAAGCAAGCCTGTGCTAGAAAATTGAGAACAATATCTGGGAAATTTTTAAGGGTGTATCCATGTGTCAAGTTAAGCAGAAAATATTTGCTCATGGGCTAAGTGAAAGGTAAAACCAAAACCCAGACGAGCAGATTTACCTTTCTTTAAGAGAGAAAGTCATGCAAAGTATGGTTTTCATTTCTTGCCAGCTATTTGAAAAGAAAAGTCTCAGTATTTTTCTTTTATTTTTAAAATGACAAAAAAAAAATACCCTTTCTTTAAAAAGAAAAATAGCTTACAAGGAGAAATGAGACTTTGAAAAAGAAGAAAAACAAACCCAGAAAAAATAAAGCTGAGACGCAAGTGGACCCGTAGACCTTTAGCTCACCATTCTGGTGTTGATATTTGCTGGTAGCAGATGCTCTAGCAGAGTGCAAGGAGCAAGGAAAGCGTGGGGCGAGTTTTTCACTGCTATATCCTCCCAGCTTCCACACAGCTATGATTTAGAAACTTCCTGAGCTGAAATTAGCGTCTGAATCACTGTTTTAATAACCATCAGCGGACCTATAATCCACATATTTTTCTAAAGACTTATTGAACCCACTAATATGTTTGAGCTTCCTGCAACAATGAGTTTCTGAAATAAATTAGATATTGTATGAAATAGTAATTATTGTTGTTCCTTTTAAATGTCCTACCTGATTATCCTGTTTTAGAACTCCTAATGTTTTGATTAGTAGCCAAGTTACAAACTAATGGTCTCTTCCCTTTTTGCTTTTTTGCTGACTTAATGACCATTTTCTTTGTTTAGAACCTAAACTGCTACATCTACGACTGTTTCAAGAGATGCTAAGCCCTCGAATATATATTTTACACTGTCATTTTATACTTAAAGAAAGAATACCCTGGTCTTACAGTGTGTATATGATTATCTTTTTAACATCCCTTTTTTTAATAAAATGTTTAGTAACTGGGTGCTATTTAATAAGTTGATTTAAAAACCGTAGAGGTGATGCTCGTATTCGACTGAATAATATCTTTGAAGAAAGATGTGATAAGTCATGCAGTACAGCTTATTAACCTTAGGTGGGCAGTTAGAGAATTGTTTTGCATCTTCACAAAGTTGAAAAGAATGAGGTCAAATCCAAATCCACACAGAGCTCACTTTCAGCTAAGGGTTTTGGTAATTTTTTTTGTCTTAGAATTGGCTGTGCTGTTAGTAGGAAAATGGCATTGATTGGAGTGGTGAGTATCCAGAGAGTGTATCTACTTTGGTGCTGCCAATGGCAGCACTGAAATACAACACGAGGAGTGTATGTTGATGTTACACAGTTTATTATCTTTCGGTGACCTTTGGCTGACAGTTATCTACAGCTGAATAATATTGACAAATCAGAGTGGATTGGTTTAATTTGGTTTTAATACAATTTGCTAATTACTCTGGAAATTAGATTTTCGGGAGATGTCATTGTTATGTTGGAAAAGGATATCGAGGAAAGAGTTGAAAACTTGCAGCAATAAGCATAATGCCTTAATTTTAGACTATTTCTGTAAAACATTACTGCCATTTTAACAACAAACAAGGGATCAAAATACAAAGTGGATGCTTGGGAAAAAAATGAGAGAGTAATAAAGTTACAGCTAGCTGTTTAATGGGATGTGATGATGGGGAAAATAAGTTTGCAGATTTGACATGTGTTCTCTCCATTTTGCCTACATTCACTTGCAATGTTAGTAACATTCCTTAGATTTCCTTAATCCATGTGAACTTTCTTAGAGGGAAAAACTTTTAACGTGAGCCATCATATGCTAATTTGTAATGTATTAAGGTAATTTGCTTTTGCTAGCATTATAGAAATAATTATGGTAGTGTGAAATGAGTTGCTGGTCTTCCCAAATTAATTGAAGAATAATGAGATTAATCATGAGTGGGAGGGAGTCTTAACAGAATTTTAATATGGAAGGACAAAATGAGATTATTCGGAGCATACCATCTTTTATTCTCCTTCTGTTAAAAAAAAAAAAAAAAAAAAGAAAGAACTATTCTATTGTGAGTGGTTTTTCCAGTTTTATAGTTGCTAAGTAGATGAGGTCAAGGAAAACTGCCTTCTTGTGAATGACTATGTGGTGTAGTGCTTTGAGTTTCAAGCATTGTGATATGAAATCAGTAAAAAGAGTGCACGAGCGATAAAGACACAGTAATAGGCAACGTATGCAATGCTTTCTGAACGTGGCAAAGACTCAGGCTGTGCTTTAAAATATATATATATATATATTATATAAATCAAATCCTTAGCAAGATGAGAGTATCTTCATCAGAGAGCCTTTCATGAGAAGGGCAGGCAGGAGTGAGAGGTAAAGAGGAAGGGTTGCAGGTGCTTCTGGAGGCTTTCCATGTGTGAGATGCTTTCACTCACCCTCTCTATGAGGTAGTAGGATACAGAGATCAGTGGCCAAGGCTTCCATCTGTCCCCGTTCCTCAGGTCGTGTGAATCTCCTTTCACCTATTGCCTTAAATAATAAATTTAGACTGGACGTTAGGAAGAATTTCTTCACCATGGCAGTGGTGAGACACTGGAACAGATTTCCTGGGGAAGTTTTGACTGCCACATCCCTGGAGGTGTTCAAAGACAGGTTGGATGGGACCTTGAGCAGCCTGAGTTAGTGGGATGTGGATCTTGACGATCTTTAAGGTCCCTTCTAACTCTAGCCGTACTATGATAAGATATGGACTGCTTATCACAGATTGTCACAAGTGTTTTAACTTGGGAAAAATGAGTGTAGTTTCATAGATTTGATTATTTTTGTGTGCTGAGAAGTATACAGTTTTTCTCTACTTACAGCAAAATAATGTGATGGAAAAGATTTAATATTTTTGGAGGCTTCTTTTGATTTTAGGTAATCAAAGAGGCTCATTAGATCACTGAATTTCACAGAAACATTTTGTCTAATCAAGGTCTTGGACAAGGGAGAATTTGCAGAAATCAATAGATTGTTTCTTGTTTAAATATGGTCCAACTATGAGATATTGTGTCATATGATATATTAAGAAAGGCACTTGTCCAGTGACAGGCATCACTTTGTCATTTTGAGTAATGCAAATAGAAATCTGAAAAACTATGAATTAATTAGAAAGGCAACAGGTAAAGGAAGGTAAATGGGAAGTTTGACTTGCCAATTAGTCAAACTTGTCTCATTAATGAGGCAAGATATGACCTGAAAAAAAGAAAGCTGTCACAGGCTGTTTGCTCTGGAAGAGGGGCTCTGTAGAAGAAACCACATCCTAGGCTTTACCTTAAACTATTCTTTAAAGCGTTATAGTTTTCTTCTGATGTAGTTTATCGATAGTGAGACAGCAGCATGTAGTGTGCTATGAAAGCCTGGGGGATGACCCAGTGCTATTTTGTACTTTGAGGCTATGCTTTGGAGAAAAAAACCAAAACAAACAGCCAGCTTTAGACCAACAAATCTCCTTTTGTTATTATAGCAGATATGTCACAACGTTCTTGGCCATTTAATTTTAAATCATAGTTATGTTATTGTGGCTTTGAATGGTTCATCAGCTTGTGGGGTAAGACGATAAGTAGCTCATGAAATATCACAGTAATTCTGAGGTTTTTGGTTAATGATCTTTTTTAAAATGAACTTTGGAAGCTATGAGAGAGAAATTAAACACATACAAGATACATGAACGTTATCAGAAGAAGTAAACTCTGAAACTTTCTTTTGGGGCTTACCTTAATGGTCAAGACTAACACCTAATTCAGATTGTGTTATATCAAGTACTATTATTTGTACTAGTGTGTTAGAGGCTGTTAGGTGCCTTCTAAGTAAGTAAGTTTTAGAGTATTTTAAAGCAGTCTTAGAAATGAAATTGGATGGTTTCTAAACTGTCAAAAGATGTCAGGGCTCCAGAAATGTTATTTATAGTACGGGTGTGCTGACCTGTCTCTTACCTGAAGATGTTATGGAGCATTCCCAGGATGGTTTATATTTGCCAAGAATAAAGTTCTTATGCCCTAGACCCCTGTATTCTCCATCTTCACTTACAGTGTCACAAAACTTTATTTTTCTTCCATAAATAAAGCTTGTTCCAGGTACTGGGCACCTCTGAATGTCTCCGTATGGGAAATATCTGACCTGTAATCCTTTTATGTGCTTTTGAGCCTCTTGTGAAGGTCTCTCTGCCTTTTCTACTTTGGGAAAACCAAGAAGTATGTGCGCGCAGAGCCTATGAGATCAGTAAGGAGGCTGAGGCAGCAGTGGTAAGGAGAGCTTTGAGAAAGATTCACAGGCTCTCCCAAATACGGTGAATCTCAATCCTATAGCAGTGGGGGGTAACATGAGTGATAGAACTTAGCAGGGGGTGCAACAAGAGCTTCCAGAAAAGCTGGCATTCCTAAAGGTATCTCTGTGTGGTAGAATATATTGGAATCATGGAAGTAATTTTTAGGGTACCCAAATGGGTTTTAGTGTGTGCGCAACTCTGGTGCCACTGTGGGTGCAGCTCTTGGAAGCAACAGAACCATCACCAGCTAAGACATATTTTGCATTTAATCTGTAGAGTCTAAAAAATGACATACTGATATGGAATCATAGAATGGTTCGGGTTGGAGGTGCCTTTAAGTATTATCTAGCTCCAACCCCTTTGTCATCATCATGGACACCTCCCACTGGCTCAGGTTGCTCAGGCTGCATCCAACCTGGCCTTGAATGCCTCCAGGGATGGGGCAGCTACCACTTCTCTGGGCAACCTTGGCCAGTGCCTCACCACCCTCACAGTAAAAAATTTCTTCCTAAAATCTAATCTAAATCTCCCCTCTTTCAGTTTAAAACCATTCCCCTCATCCTATCCGTGCACTCCTTGAAAAAGAGTCTTACTGCCCCCCACCCCTGAAGCTTTTCTGTAGACCCTCTTTTATTTGTTTGTTTGTTTGTTTTTTCATTTAATAGTACTCCAGAAAATAAACAGTAAGTAAATAGCTACACTGTACGTTAAAAAAGTAGTTACAGCTAGGTAGAAATCGACTCCTAGGTGACTTAGGTACTGAAAGTGCAGTACTATATGTTTTTTGTGCATGAAAACAACAGAAGAGCAGTTCCTTGTGATTCCTTTCCCTTTATAATTGTTTCTCAGAAAGAGGCAAATTTATTCTGAAAAACGCTGAATATTCTAGAACCTGAGCAGAAGTGATGTGTGTGTTATCTGGGGCTCTGTGCATCACCGAACAGCCGGTCAGACAAACACTGTGGTTTGTGCTTTGATATAATTCATTTCCTTCCTTCCCTTCTTCTGTACTACAAACAGCCCATCTGTTAAAGTGAGTAGATTGTAGACAGCGTTTTAACTTTTGCTATGTGAAGTATTTTTGATGTTTCCTGTAGAAATATGAGGCTCTCATAAATCTGCAATGTACTGATTCTTTGCAGGGAAGGGTATTTTTTTATTTTCTCTGCATGTGAGAGTTGGAAAACTATAGATCAATGTAAATAATGATAAAAAAGAGTGGTTATTTCTGATTTTCCCCTTTTTGACAAAATATTACAGAACCCATGATGAGCTATCATAACCCATCTGCTGTTGCCAGGTGATCCTGTTCTTTTTCACCTTGATTTCTTTTTGATGAGGATGGTAGATAAATTGGATTTTTCTTGTTGACTGTCTGCATTATGGCCTCATCTTAAATAGCTGATACCTTCATTGCAGAGTTATGAAGAGATATTAGAATGAAAACATCTCCTTGCTCTTTATAAATGATGGTACTGGTAGTATAATTATACTATCAAATTAGACCATAATGATTTAGATTGTTACTAACAAGAGTGAATGTTATTTATGCTTTACAAGGGTATTTTGGATTAAGTCACAAGAATGCTGGTTCACAAAGTTTATCTCGAGTCTTCGCTGTAAAGTAGGGAGAGCCTTCAGCAAAAGTGACTGGCAATAAGATACTTGAGGCTAAATAAGTGATGGCTTTTGCCTGGCTTTTCTAATTTGCAGTAGTGTGGATACACATTCCTTGATCCAATTGAAGATCTTGGTTCTTTAGATTGCTGTGAATGCAGCTTCCATCAAAGCGCTGAGGATGGAAGTTGGACACATTGATAAGCTTGAACACTGTTTCATACTCACAATCCTTTCTTGTGTATTAATGAAGTAAGGTAAGATTTTTGTAAATCTCTGATGGAAAGTGTTTCTTCTGATTTCTCACAAATCTCTTTATTTTTCACTCAAAACCCAAAATATCCCTCAATAAAATAGCTTGCTGTAGGTGCCTGGGCTTGTTCAGTTTGCCATCCCCCAGATGATAAATTAGGAGTAGGATGAATAGTTTTATCCCTTCTTTTTTTTTTTATTTTTTAACACAGTAGTATAATGGTATATCTACTACTAAGTCCATCTTTTTCATAGCTATTTTCTTTTATAAGCCTTTAATGGCAAATATGTGTGTGTGTGTATTATTTTCAAATAGTTTATATTCTTCTTGGTTTTCTTGACTTCCCCTAAAACCTGCAACATCAGTGAGGGAGTCTTTAAAATGTGGTTATTTCACATAACCATCATAGATTCCTTACATCATTATGCCACTCTTCTTAACACTTAAATTTATAGCAGTAACATTTCACTAAATACAATATTGTCACTTTTAAGTCTTAAATTAACACTGCCGTGTTGATTAATTTTTGCTGGTCGTTCTGTCCAGTTTACTCTTGTCATTAGAGTGGTAGTCAGAACAGCACTGATAGAAACTAAGCCAGGTTGTAAACTACCTCGGGTGGCCACTGTGGAATAATATGTCCTAAAAAAGGGATTTTGTGTTCTTTAATTACCAAAGAGAATTTAGATTATGATCCTTGGATAGCACAAGAAAATGCACGGTGAAAATCTGATTTTGTGTTTTGAATGTAATCAGAGGAATTCAGTGCTGATCATTGATGGGTCTCTTTGGTATCGTGAATGAGTTGTAGCGACTGTGAGATTGCCAAGTCTTTCTACGAAGGTCACAGTCCTGAAGTCAGTACAGGACTAAAACCCACACCTGTTTTTAATATTTTAAAGTTTATTATCTTTCCAATGTGACTAGAAGACTGAATTGTCAAGCTTCGTAACATGACTACTTTTTTCCTAGGCAGCTCTACATTTGGGCTTTGGAGTGATGACCCTTAAAGGTCCCTTCCAACCCAAACTACTCTATGATTCTATGACACATAATGCCATCTTGTAGAGCTCATTGATTATTGTAGGATCAGTGTATGAGACAGATTAACAAAATCTTTTAAAATTTAAAGGGAATTCCTCCTACAGTAGAAATTGAAATGTATTGAACTTGCTTCCATTTTTCCTCTAATTTTTTTTTAACTGTTGACAATTCTCTGCAAGTTTGGTTTAGCAGACTTATCAGTCCATTGCAATTATAGTGGGGAATAAAACCTCTAGATGTAATGATACTGTTAGGTATAAAAAAAATAGGAAAACGTAGAATCTGCAAAATTTTGAAGAATGCCTCACAAATAATAATAAATTAAAAAAAGAAAATCCAGATCTGAACAATCTAGAAAATATTGAGTGTGTGAAAGCATGTTGGATGATGATAATGATGAATGCTATCCATAATTATAGGAGTGCTACACATGCCTTTAAAAGAATCACAGGCATTTTTTTTCTATTTTTTTTTTTTTTTTTTTTTTTACACCTGTTGCTGTCATAGAACAGTTTGGGTTGGAAGGAACCTTAAAGATTGTCTAGTTCAAACCCCCCAGCATGGGCAGGGACACCTCCCACTGGATCAGGCTACCCATGGCCCATCCAACCTGGCCTTGAACACCTCCAGTGATGGGGCAGCCACAACTTCCCTGGGCAACCTGTGCCAGTGCCTCACCACCCTCATGGTGAAGAAATTCCTCCTTATGTCCAGTCTAAATCTGCCTCTCTCCAGTTTATACCCATTCCTCCTCGTCCTATCAGTACAAGCCTTTATGGACAGTCCCTCCCCAACTTTCTTGTAGCTCCTTCGGGTACTGGAAGGTCGCTATAATATCTCCTCTGAGCTTACTCTTCTCCAGGCTGAACAAGCCCAACTCTCTCAGCCTGTCCTCGTATGGGAGGTGCTCCAGCCCTCTGATCATCTTTGTAGCCTCCTCTGGACCCGTTCCAACAGCTCCATATCCTGCTTATGTTGAGGATTCTGGAACTGGACACAGAGGCCCTGCTGGCCACGCTGCTTTTGATGCAGCCCAGGATACAGCTGGCCTTCTGGGCTCTGAGCACACGTTGCCGGCTCATGTCGAGCTTCTCATCAACCAGCACCCCCAAGCCCTTCTCCGCAGGGCTGCTATGTGTACCTTGAAAACTAGCCCAACTGTTAAAGCTGTTTTTGCGTTCCTTATATATTGTCATCTACTTTGCTGTAGATGACAGCCCAAATTGACTGTGGCTTCCTACTGTTCTCTTCCTGCTTTTTCTCTGGAGTCATTTTAGCACCCTTGTAGTTTGTCTCCATGCTTACACTGTTGAAAAAATCATTGAGTTTATGCAACTGCAATAAGAAACTTAATTAAAGAGCAGTACACAGTTTTTGTCATTATCTGGTGTAGAATCCTTTGAAATTACAAGTTTGCAATCTCTTTGATAGTGAGAACCCAATAAATCAGTCCAGAAAGCTCATCCTGCTTTCCCACACCATAATGTAATGGAACCAAGGTAAACTAAAGAGTATATATACATTTATGGAGGCTTTAAGAAAAGAATTTCTAGGTGTAATCATAAATTTTCTACATTCATCTTTCGTATTAAACCTGATTTTGCTTTAGAAATATGCAGTTTCTGCAATTAGCTTTCTAAAAGCGATGTATTTGAGAAGTTGGCTTTGTAAAATGTAAAGATGATTTAGTTAACTAAAAAGTAAATAGCATAAAGCAGAAACCCATGCAGTGCAGATATGTATGGTGTGCCATATTTGACATGAATATTGCTACTTTAGAAACGCAGCATAGAAGCAACAAAAGCAGTGCATTACTATTTTAGAATATAGCAGTATCAGAGGCTTAAGAATTAGAATTGTATCATATTCTTAATTATATAACCCACAACCAAAGGACTTCAAATTACTTTTTATTTAGCAGTTTGGTTTTTATATTAGCAGCAGAGATGTTTCCTGTTACATTTTATTCTATCAGTTAACAAGGACTTGAGAATACACGTATGTTTGTGGCATCTCATAAACTAATGGCTATTAAACTTGGATTTCTGGGAATTCAAAATGCTGAAAAATTGTGTAAATATTTTCATTTTTTCTTCCCTTTGAAACGTTTTAATTGCTATATATTTCTATAAGATACATGAAAAGCTGTAAGAAGTCAAATAGAAATAGATTCTTTTTGTTTACATACTTTAATTCTTCTCAGTATTCATATAGTATTAAAAAATATATTCAGAATATACTTGCATGGAATGTATGTGGTAAAAGTTAATTAAAACACTTGGGCAGTATCTTTATCGCAGAAAAGTTGTATATAATAGCTTTTTATGATTTAAAATGTTTGAAAAAGTCCTGAAGAAATTACATTGTTTACTGATTTTCAGTCCAAAATTGTGGTTCCAATGCCAAGCTTTGACTTGTTTATTACAGTGAAGGTTAATCATAGACACGTAGAATAGTTTGAGTCAGTATGGACTTTAAAGTTCATCCGGTTCCAATGCCCCTGCCATGGGCAGGGACACGTCCTACTGGATCCGGTTGCTCAAAGTCTCATCCAATCTGGCCTTGAACACCTCCAGGGATGGGGCAGCCGTGACTTCTCTGGGCAACCTAGGCCACTGTCCAGGAAAAAAAATTCTTTCTATTCTAGTTCTCCCCTCTTTCAGCTTAAAGCCATTCCCCCTCATCCTGTCCCCACACTCCCTGATAAAAAGCCCCTCCCCATCTTTCCTGTAAGCCTCCTTAAGTACTGGAAGGCTGCTATAAGGTGTCGCTGGTGACTTGACTTCCCTAAGCTAAACGAGCACTCTGTCCTCATATGGGAGGTGCTCCATATAAAACTTAGAGAATGCTTGGTCACGCTTTCTGACTCTTATTCGGCTGCAGATGTCTATGGAAGTACCTTTACTAAATTATTTCCTTATTCAGTCAAATGAATTGTGCATTCAGGATATTGTATGGAATTGCCTCTTGCTCAGCTTCAGGTGTAGAAATCCAAGAGTTAATTTATATTATATAATAGGCCTTAAAAGCTCATGATGTTGCAGATGACACTAAACTGGATAGAAGTGTGGATCTGCTGGAGGGTAGGGAGGCTCTGCAAAGGGATCTGAACAGGCTGGACTGCTGGGCTGAGGCCAATGGGATGAGGTTCAACAAGGCCAAATGCTGGGTCCTGCACTTGGGGCACAACAACCCTCTGCAGTGCTACAGACTGGGGGAAGAGTGGCTGGAGAGCTGCACGGAAGAGAAGGACCTGGGGG
The DNA here is from genome assembly GCF_017976375.1 of Cuculus canorus. Taxonomy (NCBI): domain Eukaryota; kingdom Metazoa; phylum Chordata; class Aves; order Cuculiformes; family Cuculidae; genus Cuculus; species Cuculus canorus. The sequence continues at coordinate 5,020,336 of NC_071404.1, forward strand.
TGCTGGTTGACAGCCGACTGAACATGAGCCAGCAGTGTGCCCAGGTGGCCAAGAAGGCCAACGGCATCTTGGCTTGGATCAGAAATGGGGTCACCAGCAGGTCCAGGGAGGTGATTCTCCCTCTGTACTCAGCACTGGTGAGACCACACCTCGAGTACTGTGTTCAGTTCTGGGCCTCTCACCACAAGAAGGATGTTGAGGCTCCAGGGCCTGTCCAGAGAAAAGCAACGAAGCTGGTGAGGGGGCTGGAGAACAAGTCTTATGAGGAGCGGCTGAGAGAGCTGGGGTTGTTTAGCCTGGAGAAGAGGAGGCTGAGGGGGAGACCTTATTGCTCTCTACCACTACCTGAAAGGAAGTTGTGGAGAGGAGGGAGCTGGCCCCTTCTCCCAAGTGACAGGACAGGACAAGAGGGAATGGCCTGAAGCTGCGCCAGGGGAGGTTCAGGCTGGATATCAGAAAAAAATTCTTCACAGAAAGAGTCATCGGGCACTGGAACAGCTGCCCAGGGAGGTGGTCGAGTCGCCTTCCCTGGAGGTGTTTAAGGAACGGGTGGATGAAGTGCTTAGGGACATGGTTTAAGGGAGTGTTAGGAATGGTTAGACTCGATGGTCCAGTGGTCCTTTCCAACCAAGTGATTCTATGATTCTACGCAAAACAGATGAAGCAATCATTTTAGTTCCTAATGATGTGGATATTTAAAGATAGGCTGAACAGGATCATGGAGAATAAACATTTGGAGCCACCAAGGGAAGAGAGGACAAGTAGGGATGTGGGATCAGAGCGGATAGGAGAAAGAAATTTTTTTACAGTGGGAATAGTGAAGTGGTGGCAGAGGTTGCCCAGAGAGGTGGTATATGCCCCATTCCTGGAAGCATTCAAGGCAAGACTCGACGGGGCTCTGAGCAACCTGATTGTGTTGAAGATGTCCTCACTCATTGCAAAGGGGTTGGACTGGATGACCTTTAAAGGTCCCTTCCAACATAAAGCATATTACGATTCTATCATCTTTCTAAAAAATATTTGTTGTAAAACAAGTAGAGTCCACCAGTGCTTGATGTTAGTGAACATCACTAATTGTGTGTGAAACAAACGGAACCGAAGAACATTAGGAGGTAATGTTTGGGTTTTTTTAAATTATTTCTTCCCAACTCTTAAGACAGTGTGTATGCATTGAAGTCCTTGGCTTGTGGCAAACCAGAACTAGATGTCTTCATGTATTTGCAGTTTCTGTGATGTGCTGCTTTTGTGAAAGTTCAGGAAGCATGATTAGGAAGGCCTTGTAAATTTATTAATATCAGTCGTAAAAAAAGAAAAATGCTGTGTTTCACTCACTGCCACTGCTTATTTGAAGTTTTAGATACAGGATAACAGAAGACTGGTTTTGCCTCCTGTAATCACTGTTTCTGACAAAGTCAAAACTGATGGAATATGCGATTAAGAAAGAAAGAAAAGTAGAAGGAACAAGCAGAACTACTGCTTCGTGTCATTAAGGATTTTATTTTTCAGCTGGGTAGCATTTGGAGGACAGGCTGGAATTGTTTGTTGTGCTTTTGAATTGAAGGAGGAAGAGATGTTCTTTCATTTTTCACTCTCCGTATGCTGATGATAATATTTGATACATGTTCTTTAATTTCCATTTTATATCTCATTATTTGTATATAGCTGCAACCCTATTAAGAAGACCCTTTATTTGATCGACTAAGCCATTGCTTACTTTACCTCTTTAATGTGCTGGTGTTTCTAACTGCCCTCACTAGTCCATGGCTCCAGGCTATGCTTTGCCCTTTTTCACTTTCTGGCTTTTGGAAATATTTTGTCTCTGTTGATCACATAAACCACTTTTTTTTTTACTATTTCCTATGATGAAACTATGACAATGTAGCCAATAGGTGTTTAGTTGTGGCTTTCTGTGTCTGTGGAATATTTTGGTTATTCAAGGCTGTATGGGTTTGTCTGCAAGGAGATGGAAAATAAATCTTACCCGGTTAACCTTCCCAACCCTTCAGCCAAATGCAATAAAGTGCCCACGCTGTAGAAATGGAAATACTAGAAAAATGTATAATGTAATAGTAGACTAAGAAATATATTGATTTCTACCATAAGGTCATTTTACCATGTATTGTTACTCTCTATACAGACAGCTAATAAACCTAAGAAAGAATAGAAAGGAAAGTACTGTTGTCTCCTTCATCACCGTAGTTGTTTGTGAGATGATGGGACTTACCTAAGGTGATGCATATGCCTGCAGTGTTGTATTGGTGCTTTACATAACAAAAGTAAAGAGAGAAAAAATAGTCGGAGAGGAGAGTATAAACCCGTTCTTTCTCTTCACTTAGGGTTTTATCCAGAACCAGTTAAAATCCAGTTAAATCAGTGAAGTACAGCACGCACATTTAAAAATAGGAGTGGTGATTAGAAATTGGTGAGGTTGGCAAAGCTACTTGCAACTGCATTTGCATTCTTTCATCAAACTGATCAAGTTTCCAATTGCTTGTACACAAACAGCTAGTTCCATCTGCAGGTAACCTCAAAGTCAAGCTCATGATTAGGGAGGATATTCATAGTGCTCTGCCTTGCTTAAATCACTGAAGCAAAATTTTCTTTCAAGCAGGGAGCAGACCCAGACCAAAATTGCACCTTTCAGCAAGCATTTATCATGATAAAGAGAAATATGTTATAGCTGAGCGCTTGAATACCAGTTCTATATGTACAAGGAAGCAAGGATGAGGGAAAGTGTGTATTAAACTACTTTAATCTTTGCTCCAGTAAATCCATGCACCTTGCAGGTGCATTTTCATTCATCTTTATGCTCCCTGGTATTTTACTTACCTGCTTGCAATTATTTATATTACGTATAATAATGTAATTGTTTAATTTTATGGCACTTTTTATGTATTCAAAATTGTATCCCAGTGTCTGTGGAAATTGAAGTACACTTTTAGCAATAGGAGGTCATGGAGATATATTTTTTTTTTTTTTTTAAAGCGGGGCAAAACTACTGTTATGTTTACTTATTTGTTGCTCCACTTCTGCCCTTGAGCCTGGTAGCTGCAGTGGAACGGCAGAAAGATATCATTTAATCTAAAAGAGCATGCGATATTGAAAGTAACGTCAAAGCTATGATTAAATGTATTTACAATAATTAGTTTCAAAGCATTCTAATTCCTAGCAGTGTTTGAAGAATTCAGCATTTAATGAAGTAAAATAAATTACACACTACTTTGTTCAATGCATAACCAATTTTCTTTTTTTAACCACCATTTATCAGCAGAGCCTTTCACTAGAAAACTCCTTACCTCTCCTTTAAGTATACTCAGACCCCAGCACACTCTTCATTCCCCTTCCCACACACGCAATGAGGCTGATTACACCACCTTCATTGGATTATAATGTGCAAAAACTAAGAGTCCCTTTAGGATTAAGAGTTAAATTGAGAGAAAGGTATTATGGAGTGCAACGTCTGTAATGCTTTGCCTTAAAGAATTCGTTAGTATTAATGAAAGAGGAAAAAAATGCATTTCCAAAATTCTATTTTCTGATATTGATAAGTAATACTGAAGTGTATTATATACAATTTAGTACTACTAAATAACTGACTAATACTAAATTGTGCTATATAATCTGAGCTGTAATTTCTCATGGAGGAGACATGAAACTTTATATTTGTTGTTGTTGATTCTCAACGAGTTAATAGGTTTGTGTTTTCAATGGCTGATGTAAAAAAGAGAGTATTTCTGCATCCATTAATCTCATTAGAATTAATGAAGATCTGTATCTCAAGGTTTGACCAGAGGATGTGAAGTATCGTATAATTTCCTTCCCAGGAATGCATTTCATTGGCAACAAGAAAATTTAGGTGAGAAATTGAGAGAAATGGAGATGTTTTCATTGAAGAGTGAGTGCAACAGGAATAGGGACTAGCTAGTGGTCATGTGGCCTGGCTTTCTTTCACACACACGCACACAAAGAGTCTGAACCTGTAACTCTTTTTATTTAACAAATAAAGAAAATCAACCATGACCACCTTCAAAACGATTCCCATCTGAATTGACACAGCTGCATATGCTGCTGTCAATGTTTAAGGTAGTTCTGCATATCGTGTTCTGAAGAGCTGTTAAGCATCCACATTGTTTTTGCTTTTACATCTTCTGCTGATAAAGAATTTTGAGCACCAATTTGATCTTTGAGATCTCTTCACTGTAAGCTTCGGTCAGTAATTGAAAAATTTCCATTGTGAATGTCTTCAGTCTCACAATAAACTTGGTGTTATCTCAGTGTTCACTCTTGCACACCAGCATTTTCCGACCGAGAGTAGTAAAACATCTCTATTTGAATACGTATCTACTCATACTGAGTGAAGCAATCAAGCCGAACGTTGTTTCCCTGTGACAGGTTAGAACATGTTCTATGACCATATCTCTGTGTCTCCATTCCCCCTTCTGGTCCTGAGCTATAGAGTTAGTCTTTTTTTTTTGTGTTGGACATCATATATTTAAGGTACAATGAGAAATTAAATTTACTTGAAATTTCTTAGGGACTATAAATGATTTGCAGTACATGTAATGAGCTCTTCTGCCTATTATCCCTTTGGAAATACAAAAGAGTGAGCTAAAATCAGACTCTTTGTAGAACTGGAAGAGTCCAGCACATAGGAAATCTGATGCCACTGGGACATCAAAAAGCACATCATAATAAAAAAAAAAAATTGAAAGAATTCTCATTGTTTCTAGCAAATAAAAAGTTATCGATGTCCTTTAATAGATTGTAAGCAGACACTGGAGAGATATATCTCTATATATCTCTATATATCTCTATATATCTCTATATATCTCTATATATCTCTATATATCTCTATATATCTCTATATATCTCTATATATCTCTATATATCTCTATATATCTCTATATATCTCTATATATCTCTATATATCTCTATATATCTCTATATATCTCTATATATCTCTATATATCTCTATATATCTCTATATATCTCTATATATCTCTATATATCTCTATATATCTCTATATATCTCTATATATCTCTATATATCTCTATATATCTCTATATATCTCTATATATCTCTATATATCTCTATATATCTCTATATATCTCTATATATCTCTATATATCTCTATATATCTCTATATATCTCTATATATCTCTATATATCTCTATATATCTCTATATATCTCTATATATCTCTATATATCTCTATATATCTCTATATATCTCTATATATCTCTATATATCTCTATATATCTCTATATATCTCTATATATCTCTATATATCTCTATATATCTCTATATATCTCTATATATCTCTATATATCTCGTAATCTAAATACAGGTATCTTAGTAATTACATATCTATTACCAGATATAAGCAGGAATAAAAAAATAGAGGCAAGACAGCAATTATGACACAAACCAATGAAACTGAGCAACTTAAAAATTGAAGGAAACACTCTTTAGGTTCCTTACTGCCATTCTATGTCGATTATTTAACGTGGATTGTGTATTAAAGAAATCCTAGCAATGAAATATAGTTTACCCACTCTTCACTGCGGAAATAAAGGATTAGAAATATATTAACTTATAAAATTGTAACAGATGGTCTTTGCAGACATAGTTGTTGATTTGGTGTTATTATTATTGTAACAATGTTTAGCTATAAAAAGAAGATAAGTACTCTGATTAAGTTGTTCTTATTTTACTTTGAAAGCTTTAGTTTCCCTTTGTTAGCACGCAGAAATTTTAGGGCAGTACTTTCCTATTCATACTAAACATGCTTTTGTTTCTTTTTTTTTACTTCCTGTATAGAAAATACATTCTGCTCCGATTATACTGAATTACCATATAGAGACTTATATATAAATTGCAGCTTTTGCACATGGAAACTGCTGCTTCTGTAATCCCATCTCTGAAAGAAACCTATAAGTCCTCTTCCCCCCCCCCAATTCAATATGCCCAATGAATTGCATAACTTTTTGGGAAAACATTTCCTGATAAGATTTCTATGAAATTATGAAAACATAGAACAGCACAGGCAGCAGGAGGTGCCTGGGAAAAAATATATCCATAGAACAAGCGTGGAGTGATGTTTCCCTAAAATGCTTTCTCAGGCTGTGCTAAATCACAGCTTCTAAAGTTATATGAAACTGAAGATGAAAATGTGTTTGTCGAAATGTTAGTGGAAAAGTTTTATTCCCAGTACTTCCTTGTGTAGATATTAAAAATATGCATGTAATGTACACACTTCTGAGCTGTTGTGCTTAACCTAACTACTGTTATTCTTTCTTAATTTTTTGTTTTGGTAAGTAAATCCAATTTGTTTTGGGATGCATAAACTGAGGTTTTCATTGCTTTATTGCTAAGGTGGTTCCATAAATGTATTTTTTTCAAAATGGAGATGTATAAAATCATAGAATCATGGAATAGTTTGGGTTGGAAGGGACCTTAAAGATAATCTAATTCCCCCCTACCATGGGCAGGGACACCTCCCACTGGATCGGGCTGCCCATGGTCCCATCCAACCTGGCCTTGAACACCTCCAGGGATGGGGCAGCCACAACTTCTCTGGGCAACCTGGGCCAGGGCCTCACCACCCTCAGAGTGAAGATATATATAAATGCTGACTTACTGTCATATTTGGAAAGTTTAAGCAGGTTCAGATTTGTTTTTCTCTGGAGTTTAAATAGTACACTTATGTTTGCTTTTTTCAGTAGAAAATATTGGTTTATTGAAAGGCATAGGTATAAGAATACAGTGTGTATTTTTATATACTGAGAAACAGAAAGTGGTTTTGAATATCTTTGCTCCCTTTGTTGCTTTCAAGATATTCACATGATTTTGTTTTGCAAGAGTCAATAGATTATTTTGTTTCATTGGCTTGTCAAGTAACGTCACAAAGGAGTTATGAAGAACTTAAGAAGTTAAAAGGAAAAATGAAATGAAAAAAAAAACCCAAACAACCCTGGTTTTGATGTGCCTGATCCTGCTTTATGCACACACGGAGATGTGTGTTCAGGTTTATAAGTTTACAACACTGAACACTCTGGTTTTTTTTGTTGTTTTTCTGCTTTTTCGGTGTTAAAGCTGATGTGAGCTGTGCCACTTAGTGCTTCACTGAAAACTACCAAACTGGTCTTTTGTAGTAATTAGGATTGTGTGAGAGCATGCGAGGAAGGGAAAGGAAAAGTTAAAAACTTCTTAGGTGCTGAAGCTAAGCCATTTGCGCTTGCCGGTGAAGCTGAACGAGATCCAGATACCGTTTAAAGAAACAGACTTCTTGTTATGCCAGCTTTTGTTGTGTCCACAGTAGAAAATGGAGAAAAGTCCACATCAGCACGATGATCAATGCCAAATATTCTGTATTTTCCAGCTTTATTTTGAAAACTACATTTTTAAAAAAAAAAAATGTTTTCATCAGCTGCATGACCATGACTTCTTGACTCCCAAAAATTTGAGGACCATATCAATTCCACCAGTTCCTGCAGTCTGGGAGCACTGGGCTTCCTGGTATCTTGTCAGATAATTTTCCTCAGAGATCATGAAAGAAAGAAGGTAAGATGGGGCCCAGTTGATGTATCGGTGATGTTAAAGCAATCTCACAGACTATTTAAATCCATATAAATTAGCACTTTCAACAGAAAACTGTGCTCAACCCATAGACAAATAATATTTTTGATAGTATTAATGGGCATATAATTGCATGAAATGAACCTTTAATTTTTTTTCTGCTTAAGATATATAATATCTTCATTCTCATAGTGAAGAAATTCTTCCTTATGTCTAATCTAAATCTGCCCCTAGACCTATCACCACAAGCCTTTATGAATAGCCCCTCTCCAGCTTTCCCATCGTCTCCTTCAGGTACTGGAAGGTCGCTACAAGGTCTCCTTGGAGCCTTTTCCAGGCTGAACAACCACAACTTTCTCAGCCTGTCCTTGTATGGGAGGTTCTCATCATCTTTGTAGCCCTCCTCTGGACCCGTTCCAACAGCTCCATATCCTGCTTATGTTGAGGATTCCAGAACTGGACACAGTATTCCAGATGAGGTCTCACAAGAGAGGAATAGAGGGGCAGAATCCCCTCCCTCGCCCTGCTGGCCACGCTGCTTTTGATGCAGCCCAGGACACAGTTGGCCTTCTGGGCTGCGAGCACACATTGCCAGCTCATGTCGAGCTTCTCATCAACCAGCACCCCCAAGTCCTTCTCTACAGGGCTGCTCTTAATCACATCATCCCCCATCCTGTATTGAAAAAGGGGATTGCCCCAACCCAGGTGTAGGACCTTGCACTTCACCTTGTTGAACCTCACGAGGTTCTCACAGCCCCACTTCTCCAGCCTGTCCAGGTCCCTCTGGATGACATCCTGTCCTTCCACTGCCCCACTCAGCTTGGTGTCTCAGCAATCTGCAAAATTGCTGAGGGTGCCCTCGATCTCACTGTTGATATCATTGATGAAGATATTAAACAGCACCGGTCCCAGTACAGACCCCTGAGGGACACCACTGGTCACGGATCTCCATCTGGACTTTGAGCCATTGACCATTACCCTTTCAATACAACCATCCAACTGGTTTCTTATCCACTGAACAGTCCACCCATAAAATCCATACCTCTCTAATTTAGAGAGAAGGGTGTTGTGGAGGGCTGTGTCGAAGGCTTTGCAGAATTCTAGATAGATCATATGCGTTGTTTTTCCTCTGTCCACTGCTGTGGTTACCCCATCTCAGAAAGCCGCTGGGCTGGTCATACAGGACTTGCTCCTGGTGAAGCCACGCTGGCTGCAGTTAGTCACCTCTTCTTGTACAGATTAAAAAAAAAAAAAAGAGACTGCCCTTGACTCCTTCAGTAATGTTACAAAATTAATCATTGGTTTAGCATATATAGGAGTAAAAGACAACTATTTTCTAGATGAATGGGGTTATAGGATTTTTTTTTTCTTTTCTACTTCAAAGGCAAGTCCTGCTTGTGGCTCTGCTGTTGAATTTTGCAGAAAGATCAGCTTTTGCAGATCACCGGTGAAAATCTAACAGCACTGGGATTGTTCAAGGCAAACATGAAAATTAATAATCTGTGAAGGTTACGGGCCCTCTTGTTACTGTAAATCAGATAGTCATCCCAAATTTCTGAATTTATACTGTAGATCACAGGAACATAAATAAAATTACTTTCAGAGGTCATCTTATCTTAAAGGAAGAACAGCTAAAATAATAAGGACGTATATGCATGAAAAATATATGCTATCGAGTATGAGCAGGTAGTGTCTCAAAACTGACTGTCTTGTGTATATGATATCTTTGCCTCAGGTTCCTGTTCAGCCTAACCTTGGGGATTTGTATAATCACCAAGACTCAGAGTATAGACATTTTTAACTAATGCAGGGTTTAGTGATAACAGCAAATGTCTTTGTCAATATCTGGAATATTATGTTATGGCTCCTGTAACTCTTTGAACAGATAAGGTGAAAGATGTGGAAAATCTGAAAAACAGTGGGCCATGAATGATAGAGGGACATTAATAATTAAATGTATTACAAGTTAAAAAAAAAATCAAGTACAGCAATTCTTAATGACATCTTCAATGGACCATATAAGTCGATGAATTTCAAGTTCAATCATTTGTGCTAAACAAGGTTAAAATGGCTAAAAGACTGACTATATTTTAATGTGCTATAAAGGAATTAAAAGCCTCTAGCAGTCTATAAAATATCATCCTTCAGTTCTGAATGCAGTGCCCATTACCACAGAAAGATTTAGACTATCATAGGGCAATAACTAACTCTGTAGGGCTCTATAATTGCTAATGTAATTGTATAACTGAGGTTTACCCAGTTTAAATTCCAGCGTTGCCTATTCCTTTAGGAAGGCATAAAGTTTCTTCATTCTTTAAAGAGGTACTCTATGTTATAGTATTATATTTACTTCATTTATTTAATATACAGCTAAATCGTCTAATTACTAGTGACATGTGGTATCCAGCATTTAGTTTATTAAAAGGAAAACGTCACATTCATTTACTTTGCTTATCTACGCATTTGCAAGTAATTGACAATAAAAAGTGATTACTTCTATATGTTTCATTCTAGTATTGCAGTTAACCCTGTGACTGTCGGGAGGTTGTTGATACATAATGTATTGTATTTTTACTCTGTTGTACTGTTTGGAGCCTCTCAGGTCATCAATGTATTTATCTGTACTCCCAATAGTAATTTAATCAGGTAAAACCCGTCAGTAGCAATGTAGCTGAAGTATTTGATTACCTCTATGTTGAAAGGGAATGTTTTGGTTTTTTTTAATTGAAATACATGGGTTTAGAATTGAATGTTAAGTCTTGGATTCAGATGAGTTAACAAAATCATATCCTTCACTGGTAAAAGAGATGACAGCAGTGCTGTTTGTGGAGGTTGAATAAATGTGTTTGCATCCTTCAGGTCAGGGGTACCTGCTCTCTGCCTGCGGCTGAAAAACTACACGTGAGGCAATGGGCTCCTCTTGGTGGAATTCCAGAAAGGACAAAAAACATTGCAAAAGCAAAGTGAACATAAAAGTGGAACTAGGTGATTCACCATCCTTCCTCCTTCTCCCCTCCAATCCCGTCTTTCTCTCTCTTTTCCTTTGTGCAGAACACTGTGCTTGCCTTTAAAAAGAGGAATAGTTTTCAAGTCCGGTTCTTTCTAATTATTTCTTTTTATCGTTACATACTGGCTTCCTAGACAAGCAGAAAAGAAAGGAGTTTGCTTGCAAGTTTATTAGGAGCAACAGCAAGTGGGGAGGAGGCAGCCTGAAAAAGTGAAAAAAAGTTGTTTTTCTGTTTTGTTTTTAATTATTTAAAAAAATATAACTTTTTCTGCTTGGCATCTTCTGAGCAGCAGTAGAGGCACTGCAGCTGTCAGGCTTAGGAGGCAGCTATCACATTGATATTCTTGCTTTCATGTTTCAGCAGTTATCTTTGCAACTATAAATGACAGAGCCTCTTTTTAATATTTAAAATAAAAGCTAGAATTCTGTAGACATTGATGAGAATCGTGGGAAGTATCGCTACTTGCGATGGAATTATGGCTTTGGCAGTCTTTGGGTAAGAAATGGGTGAGATACTTTGAACTGAAAAACAAGGTTTCGTGTTTTTTTTTAATTAATAATGAGTGTGTTTTGGTAAATGTGGTCAGTTTTGGAATGGCAGGTCTTCTGTTCCTGATGTAGGAGGTTTTATACAGAATGAAGCTTGACATCAAGAGCAAAGGAGAAAATAAGCTATGCTAAAGAGGATAATGTTATAGTGTTAGAACCTGTGGATCATTAAGTGGTGTGCATAGCACATGCATTTTCTTACGGCATAATGAGGATTGGAGCTGTGTCTTAAAACAGTTGAGGAAAGGTGAGAAGCAATGCTTGCTGAACCAAAAGCAGGAAGGCAGGAATAAAAACTTTGCTAAGTGATTCTAAACTGAGAAATAATGACCATAAGGACATTTTAAAGGTGAGAAGAACAAAGAAGAACAAGAAAAACTACGTGGTTTAGAATCATGGATAAATAGGAGGATTCTGTGAAAGCAAAGGATTAATCAAATACAGAAATAATGAATGAAAATGTTTATTACATGCAGGATGTATGCTCGTGTCTGAGTATGAAATGTGGATGAATAGATTACAAATAAACAGAATATAAAACAGATTTTTTCATGATGTGAAAATAAAGCTACAGCTGAGTGCATCCTCATAAAACTAAGAGCAGAAGGAGAGTGGGAACAGAAGAACATGATTAATCTTTAACAGTAAACTTTTTTCTTGTCACTCTGAATGTCTTGAATCAAAGGAAACCATGCGTCAGATGTTGAGTTTGAGCTACATAAATTACAAAAATGCATGATTTGATGAAGTCAGTGAAAACTACTGATTACTGATGATACCTGGTCACACAAAATGTCTCTTTTAACTTGTCTTTAACATTGAATGGCTGACTCTTTCCCTGATTCTCTTTGCTTACTTTTGAAAATTATTTTTTTTTAAGAAAATTACTTGGTTTTAAAAGAGGGAGGGGATATTTTGGAATTACGTGACTTTAATCCGTGGGATCTAACCCACTTTTAGTATATTGTATTGTTATAACTGTATTTAGGATTTTACCTTTGAGGAAGCCATAACTTCATTCCCTTGGCATCAATTGACAGTCATCTATTAGCATAGGTTAAATTGTTATTGCCATCAGAAACTGAAGTGCAGGAAAGAACCCCTGCAGAAATGTGGATTCATCCAGGCAGTGTCAGAGAAATGCTAGGATTTTAACCCTATATTGTGGGAATTTAGCAATTCATCGGCTTTGTATGTGAATATCTCTGCATTTCTTTGACCTGCTCCAAATGGGTGGATTTTACAGTCTGTTACCTTCTTAAAAGAAATAAATAAACATGTGAGAGAGTCAGCCAACAAGAGGTGAAGCCACAGTCATGGCCCTTACAAGTAGTGTGATTTGTGGTTTTGGGTAGTCGTGCTGTCCTCGGTGCAATTACAATGCTGTCAAACGAAGTGCCGTGAAACAATAACAGCACCGGGTGTTATAACATCATCAGGTAATGCTGAAAATAGGGTTGCGTGTTTATGGAGAAGAATCAAGGGGGGATGCAAATAAGGCAGATACTATGATAGGAGTCTGTTTACAGACCACCCAGCTAGGATGGAGAGAGAATTATTCTTATAAGCTCCTGAGAGAACCTCATGCACACTACACCTTGTCCTCATGGGCATTTCAACCTACCAGATATTTGCTGGGAATGTAATACCGCAGAGAGGAAGAATCTAGGAGGTTCCTAAGGTGTGTGGCAGGTGACTTCCTGACTCAGCTGGTGAGGGAGTCAGCCAGGGAAGAAGCTGCTATAGTGTGTCCAGAGAAGGACAATGAAGCTGGTGAAGGGTACAAACTGGAGAGGGGCAGATTTAGACTAGACATTAGGAAGAATTTCTTCACCATCACAGTGGTGAGACACTGGCATAGGTTGCCCAGGGACGTTGTGGATGCTCCATCCCTGGAGACATTCAGGGCCAGGTTGGGCCTTGGGCAGCCTGATCCAGTGGGATGTCCCTGCCCATGGCAGGGGAGTTGGACCTAGATGATCTTTAAGGTCTCTTCCAACCGAAACTGTTCTATGATTCTAAGGGTCTGGAGCACAGCTCTTACGAGGAGTGGCTGAGGGAGCTGCGGTTGTTTACTCTGCAGGAGAGGAGGCTGCAGGGAGACTTCATTGCCCTCTACCTGAAAGGAGATAGTAGTGAGGTGGGTGCTGGTCTCTTCTCTCAAGTAAAAGTGATGAGATGAGAATAAATGGCCTCAAGTTACACTAGGGAAGATTTAGATTGGATATTACGAAAAAAATTCTTCATTGCAAGGGTTGTCAAGCACTGGAACAGGCTGCCTAGGGAAGAGATAGGGTCACTGTCCTTGGAGGTCTTTAAAAGATGAGTAGATGTGGTGCTTAGGCACATGGTTTAGTGGTGGGCTTTGCAATGCAAGGCTAACAGTTGAGCTGGATCATCTTAAAGGTCTTTTCCAACCTAAATGATTCTGTGATTCTGTATCCTGCAGGACAGGTTGGGCATTTAGCTTGCAAATGTATCTCATTGAACCGCGTGTTTAGACTTATAAACAAAAGCTTCATTATATTTTTATGTGATAACGGTTGGTTTGGGGAAAAAAAAAACAGTATTGATATCTCTCGTAATGAACTCTATCTTCATGTGAGCCAGGGGAAATGTGAAAAAAAAGGGCAAAAGCACACACCAACAAACCCCTTCCTGCAAAGTCTGTGTAACAAAAATGGAACACGAATATAAGTGTGAATTGAAAGAAATTGAACTCTGCATTGCATTTAAAAAGCTGAAACCCATTTATGGTGCTTGAGTAAATTAATTCTAGCCTTGTCTCTTTGCTTCTTTCTGCGTTGCTGAGTACTTCAGAGAGTCAGTGCCAAAAGCTATGTCGGCCCAATAAAATATTTCTGTGTGTTTCAAAGCCAACACAAAATTATCCTGCCTTTTTCTTGTCTCCGAACTCATGGATATATAGTTAGAAATACTGTTTTGCCCAAGAGGTTAACTGAGTGCTGTGAGAACCTATATTATTGCTGAAGTTGCCAGAAATTTGTTTTGTTAGAAGAAAATATGCAACAGCACATGCTCTTAGTTTTCTGTCTGTCTGAGTGTGGAGAGAGAGTGAAGCCAGGATCAATCCTCTAGTTTGCGTATGGATTGCATTGTGGAAGAAAAACTTAAAATAGTGGATACCCCATTAGTAGAAAACTAGTTTCTTTTAGTATAGTAAAGGACTTGACTGTGGTATGTGTGGTATATATATCTTCATTTTCTTAAATTGTTTTTATAGGGTATTCATTATCACCTTAACAGCTTATTGTGCGTAAGAAAATTGGCTTAATGAGTAACAGGTGATGATCTGCCCTTTTGATTTTCGCATAGCCTGAAGGGCACGTCACAGTACAAACAATATTTAAAACATCTCTGCTACAGTTTTCTGCCTTCAGTATCTTTTATTCACATCTGTCCTCCTAGTAGTAGATTTGTAACATTTTACTTTATTGCTGTTTTTGTGATAGATGCCATAATTTCACTAAACAACAGCAGGAATGGGAAAAGGAAAAATATCTAAATGTCTATGCATATGTATCATGTGTTCTCTTAAAGTTTCATGCAAATTTCTTAACTGAATAAAACAGCAACAAAGAATGAGGGAGTTGTACCTATAGCACTTGTACGACAGAATGCATCTCTTCCTGCTTGTGAGATAATAGGCCATAAGTAAATAATATCTGTATTTTAATGGGTGATAATAAATAAAAGAAGCCTCTGCGTTCCTTATGTGATAGGTGAAGATCTTCCAAATTCTTTAATTCCAGTACCTGAAGAGGGCCTACAAGAAAGCTGGAGAGGGACTGTTCACAAAGGCTTGTAGTGATAGGACGAGGGGCAATGGGTATAAACTGGAGAGGGGCAGATTTAGAGCAGACATAAGGAGGAATTTGTTCACTGTGAGGGTGGTGAGGCACTGGCACAGTTTGCCCAGAGACGTTGTGGCTGCCCCATCCCTGGAGATGTTCAAGGCCAGGTTGGATGGGGTCTTGGGCAGCCTGATCCAGTGGGAGGTGTCCCTGCCCATGGCAGGAGGCTGGAATTAGATGGTCTTTAAGGTCCCTTCCATCCCAAACTATTCTATGATGCTATGAATTTTGAAGGTCTTTCTACCTATAACTCTATAACTTGACACCTGAAGAGGAAAGCCTAATGGACTGAATAGGAAGAGGGCGTGCCAAGGCAGGGTCCTCCCCTGTACTCGGTGTTTGCAGGGATTCTTACTTTATGTTGGTATTAACTTTTAATTTGCAGTCACCAGACGTATTTACTGGCAGCATAGACTGACAAAGCCCACTGTGCCTGGCCAAGCAGCTGCGGTGTCTCCTACAGACCTTGGAGTGCAGTCAGTCAACTGTAATATTTGGAATAGAATGGGTTACAATGTCCAACATGCCCTCCTGTCATCTTCTAGTTGGTTATTTCCAGCTCTCTATGGAATAAGTAGCTATTTTCCTGCAACACTGAGCAAGGGCAGAGCTAACAGTCAGTGACTGTTGTGTAAGATTTGAAGCAGTGATAATTGAAGTTAATGCATGTGCTATTTTTTGATCTCTCTCATGACTTTACTAAAGTTCTCTCTGATCCCGTTTCCTACCTGTGAAAATAAAATGTAGTGTTTTGCTTATTAATTGATTTCCTTGCATAGAATACACTGAGTCCCTTTCTCCACGCAAATTCCCTTCACAACTGTAAGAATTGTCTGATACATGGTGGCGTTGTCGTGGCTGACTAAAGAAACCTAAAATCTTTGTGAAGAAACGGGGAGAAATGAGGCATTTTCTCCATCATACGTCAAAGAAAACACATTAATGTCAAAATCTCAAGCTACAGCATTACTATGGTGTCTGGGATGTGATGGCTCTGACTTCAGGACATGGGAAGCTGTATCTTGGAAAGAGAAATGTTTTTCCACGTGGACAGTCTTAGTATACAGGGATGTGGATGATGGGCTGGTTTCCTTCAGCTGATGCCTTCTATGCTTAAGGGATTGTTTTTTTTTAGACAGGCTTAGTTCTCTCCTTGGTCACAGTTTTTGTTGTCGTCTTAAATGGTGTGATGCTCGCTGAATCAGCTTGTGGAACGATAGATTAGAGTTTAACATTTCTGCTCTTTAGCATGGAGCAGTACATGGAAAAAAACATGCTTGTTAGGATGGGAATTAGAATTCAGTAGTATAAGCCCCTTCCAAAGACGTGTGTATATTTATATATTGCACATGAATGGGAAAGAAAAATCAGGATGAAAAATAGCTCTAGTTTAGGCTTTTACATTTAATTAATTACCTATATTTAGCACACTTATTCTGGTAACTGTTTAAGTTTCCATATATTTATTGGTGAATGAGTTTTGTTTACTCAGTCTTTTAACTAGAGGTTGCGCGGGTTGGGGGGTGGGAAGACCTACACTCAAATGTCAACCAAGTGTTGAATTGTTTGTGAATATAAGAAGACAAAATCAGCCTCTGTTAATTCCATATTTGACATGCCTATTCCCTCACTTTTCATAAACCAAGTAGTTGTGTTATTGTCTTTATTGTCTTCATCCACACACACTAAGACACAAAAAAGACAGACTATCTAAAGTTTTTCTTTTTCCATCTGCTTTACAGTATCTCTCAGCAAACTTTTTTATACCTTCAGGTATATTTATTTTGTATACCTTCACTATTTTAAATCTTTCATAAAGCAAGGTGGTCATTACTGATAATTAAAGGATGAACATAGCTCTGCAGTGGAAATGAGATGTTAGCTGCTGTTGTAGTCACGTATACAAGGGAAACCGAGTCAAAGATTTAGTGTGAACTCTTAAGTAATGGATAACATAGGTATTTTGGGCAAAAAGTTATTTAAAAACTGAAGCAGGTAGAAGTAGGTACTAAATAAGAAGTAGATACACTGAAACTGCTTGGTGGAACTGGTCTGTTGTTAAAGACACCATTTTTTTTGGTGGAAGACATGAAGACAAGCTGGCATCAATTTAATTGCATTTACCATTTATATTTGCAATTACAGTTTGTTGACACATCTCTGGCGTCGTCATTCTTCATCATACTGTGCCTGTTTTATGTCTTTCGGATTGTGTTTTATGATAAAACAATGTAACTATCCTTTTCAACATAGGCATTTAATATACAATAAATATGAATCCACTGAGAGACAATTTGGCATTTTCAGAGATACGAATTGTCCATACTACATCTTCGTGCTCTGTGTCAGAGTTATTTATTCCTAAGATTTTTATTGCTCGATAGCTACCGTTG
The DNA here is from genome assembly GCF_017976375.1 of Cuculus canorus. Taxonomy (NCBI): domain Eukaryota; kingdom Metazoa; phylum Chordata; class Aves; order Cuculiformes; family Cuculidae; genus Cuculus; species Cuculus canorus. Next base: position 5,037,738 of record NC_071404.1, read on the forward strand.
GCTGCCAAGGCGTAAGTACAACCATGGGTTGTGATACCGTAACAAATATGTGTATTTGAGAGATCCTGATGCCCGTTTGCAACCAGTAGGAGCAAGAGCTGGAATGCGGTTAGTGTGCAGTGGGAGGAATGTCAAATTGTTAACAGCATCTTGTGCCCAGGAGCAGCAGAACAGGTGATTCAGGACTAAACTAAACTGAGAGAGAAAGAAGGAGACCCCAATGTAAGTTGATTTTTCAGTCGGGGACTGTCAGAGCCCTAGAGCATGAGAGGAAGAGTGGCTTTGAAAATCTGACAGCATTTAAATCCTCTCTCTGCATTATTTTTTTCTACACTATTTCAATCCACGATCCAAAATCCATCTTCTGGGGTCTTTCTAGGGTCTTTTGGACCCTAGAAATGGAAATTCAAGGTGTTCATTTCCATCGTTAATTCTTCCAAAGGAGGATCTTTAGTTCATTGACTCATAGGGCTTTTGTTCTCGGTGTAAGCATCATTATTCAGCTTAAAACCACAATATTTCTATTTTTTCTGAAGGGTAATTATTTTTTTTCTCATTTTTTTAATCTTCTTTTTTTTTCCCCATGTGTTTGATAAACTAAGTATGAGGTTTGGCCCTTCCATCTGCCCAGTGCAGATGTCTGTTGGGTGAAGAGGGATTGCTGCAGAAATTGTCAGTAGTTTGCTAGAGAAAGTCAAGGCAGTGTGAAGTGAGGGAGGGTGTATACATGAAAGAAATGTAGAGTGTGCAGTTAAAGTAAGTAGGAAAAAGGAAGCTGAGGAAGGAGAATTAAAAGGAGGAGGAGTAGATGAGAAGAATGCCATGCACTTGTTTTGTAAATCTTATGCTCTGACAGCTTTTAGTTTCAAGTATGAAAAAAAAAAATACACAGAATATTGCTCAGGACTAAGTTTATTTGCAAGCAGAGAAGGATGTTGGGTCCTCCCTTTCTGCAATAAGACTGTATAAAACTATAACAAATATTTTAGAGGGCTAAGTACAATATAATCTCCCTGAGCACTTAGAAATACACAAATGAAAACAACCCTAAAACCAGTAGTACCCCGGGTACCATAGGAGGGAAAAAGCTTGAAGACAGTGCCAGCATTATATTACTAAGAAGAACTATTTATATTTATCTTCTAAATGAAATGGATTTTTGTGTATTTTGGGAGTATATATGGAGCAGAAGCTAGGAATCTGCATTATCTTGTGCACAAGTTAAGTGCATGTCATTGAGTTATTCTACATCTTATATTTATCAGGTACGTCACCATATATTAAGTCTACAATTTGGTTACTGTATTTTAGTATGTTTCTGTACATCTGACAGCTGTGTTATTTAATATACCATTGCATATCACATGAAGTTAAAGATCACTTTTCTCCTCCCTATTTCAACAGTTAAGGATTTGTGAACAGTTTGAAATGTTTTTTCCAAGTTTAGGCTTCTTATAATTGGCACTGCATAATAGTGAACACATGATAGTCTTTGCATAATAAGTTAACACAGCACAAGTAAAATTTCCAAAGATTTTAATTAATTCTACCTTAGTGAAGTGTCTTTCATTCTTAGCTTTCTTCAGAAGCACATAAATACAATTCCTGGTGAAAGACAGGCATAGATTTACAGAAGATGAATCTAGGAACATTTTGATCATCTGTTTTTGACCTCTGCATAACACAGAGCAAAGAATTTCCCTCATTAAATTCCCATTCAATGTAAAGATTATCTTCCAGAAATAAATCCTTCATTTTACAGTGTCTCATTATGGAGAACCTAACATAACTATTAGCATTCTAATGATTAGTTATTGTAATTGCTTAAAAAGAATACTTATTTCTTGTCCAAATTTGATAGTTTCAACATTGCATAATTGTTTATACTCGTATTTTTGTTTGCCATTTAGCCCCCTTCCCTCTTCAGGAGCCAGAAATAGAGCAAGGGAGCAGGTAGCTGAAGTGGTTGATACGTTTCGATGTCAGCAGATGATTTTAGAGCCTTTCTGAGGGGCTCAGTAGATCAAGAGAGAAAACAGATTTCCAGGAACTCCTTTTCAGCTCCAAGTTTGGAAAGCTGAGTAAAACAAAATCCTTAATATTTTCTTTGTATCCATCATTTTTAGGAGTGGGGAGAGGTATCATTTGTCAAAAGGTTCCTACAGACTGACAGATTTTGAACACTTTGTAATAACTAACCAGTGTTTGGCCAGCTTTCATCTTTTTTTTTGGTTCAAATAGCTTGGAGGCTGATTCCAAGCTCATTATCTGTTGTGTTTCACAAGGTGATGCTGTACTTGCACTTTGTCAAAATTATTCTGTTTCCCTGTACTGCTGATGGAGGTCATTCTTGAGTTTCTCTGTGTTTGCATCTCCAACCAGGCTGTTTTGAGAGTACTTGCAGCAGAGCAGTAAGTCACAACGGAAAATATATTGGCAAGAAGAGAGAAGCAGAGTGGTTATGGAGCGCATACTGCCTTTGGCAACAGGAAAACAACCAAAGGTCGTTATACCAAATGGGGAAAAAAATATGTTTGCTAGTATAGCTGCTTAATGTACGGCTTCGTGCTTCTCTTTTGGAATGATTGATTGTACGTTTTATTGTATTGGGTCTCTGTGCTAGAAATAAAGATACAGGCCACAGTGACCTCCCTGGAGGTGTTCAAGGCCAGGTTGGATGGGGCCATGGGCAGCCTGATCCAGTGGGATGTCCCTGCCCATTGCAGGGGAGATGGAACTAGATGATCTTTAAGGTCCCTTTCAACCCAAAATGTTCTGTGGTTCTATGACTGAGACATTGCTCAGCTGGTAGAAGGCAGGGCAATCAATGTAAGGCACATGAAGGGCCAGGACAAGTTCGTGCACTGGGAGAATTGTAGAGGTAGGGAAACCAAAAGAGGAGATCAGTCAAACTTCAACTTTAAGATAATACAGATCTGCAAAAAGCAAAGTGCATTTCTGTATCCCTTGGAGAGTCTACCTGGTGCCCTGGACTGGCCAAGAGTTGAGGCTTATATATCGGTGTTGTGAAGCTGTTGAGAAATCACTTACTTTGGCTTTTCTAAAGTGGAATTTGACAGTCTTGACCTTTTCCAAAACCATCAGCAGAACCTAATTGCCCACTGAAGCTTGTTTCGCATTAGTTTGTTTTGTTTTTTCTTTTAAAAGTGGCACTTTAACACAATATAGTTCCTGTTTTTATGGAGCAAACAAACCATGAAATACCCTAATGTCCCATGGATCAATAATGAGGGTTTTCAAGCCTAAAACAACAATGGTCTGATTTTCTTTCAAGTTCTTGAATGGTATGTACAGGTAACTTGGAATTTTCTGTAACAGTCTCTGTCACGAGGACTGGTTAGAGCTTCCCCATAGGTAGATGTTTTATAAGGACGTAGATGCAGAAGGTGTGACATCACAATTGTTCGATGATTTTGCACTAAACAGAGAGTAAGAAAATGTGATTTGAGGTGAGTCAGTCATTACTTTTATTAGTGGATTTGACTTATATGACAGACTGAGAGACTTGGGATTATTCAGCCTGGAGAAGAGAAGGCTTCAAGGACACCTTATAGTGACCTTCCAGTACCTGAAGAGGCTACAAGAAAGCTGGGGAGAGGGACTGTTTACAAAGGCTTGTAATGATAGGACGAGGGCCAATGGGTATAAACTGGAGAGGGACAGATTTAGAGTAGACATAAGGGAGAATTTGTTCACTGTGAGAGTGGTGTGACACTGGCCCAGGTTGCCCAGAGAAGTGATGGCTGCCCCATCCCTGGAGATGTTCAAGGCCGGGTTGGATGTGGCCTTGGGCAGCCTGATCCAGTGGGAGGTGTCCCTGCCCGTGGCGGGGGGGGGGGGGGGGGCGGGGGGTGTGGAATTGGATGGTCTTTAAGGTCCCTTCCAACCCAAACCATTCTATGATTCTGTGATTCTGTGATATGGCTTCCTTGCATTAGGAATATAGGAACTGCCACTTTGGATCACACTAAGGTTTTTTTCAGTTCCTCTGTACGCTTGCAACTTGCATTACCTGTAGCTTTTTTTTTTTGTTTTGTTTTGGTTTTTTTGGTTTTTTCTTAAAAATAACCTTTTCTCCATATTTTAATCTGTGGTTGGTAGAAATGGCCTGTGAAAATGATGGACAAATAAAGTTCACGTTTCAGTACTTTAATTAGTGTTTATTTGTGATCTAAAAGAAGACACGTTCCCTAAAAATCTCATTGCTGTTTATCAAGTTCTGTGTAGCTGAAGGTTAAAAAATAACCAGATGATGCCTCAATACCTGTATGTTCTCCTGTCTAAATTGATCAGACAGCTAGATGGAAGAAACTGTAATTTGTGTAATGTATTTGTCAATCTGCAAAAAACATTTCAATTAATTAGAGCGTTTGGCTTAGTAAAGGCACTGTTCCCGCATATCACAGAGATGAGCATAAATGGACTAAGTGTTGCTGAAAGTCATCTGAAAGCAAGCCCAAATTAAGAACATGAGAGGAAGTTCAGAAAGGTGTTGAATTGATTTAATTTTTTAAGGAGAAGATTCACAGCTGTTACTGTTAATATTCAGTTGTAGAAGAAATTTTTCATCTCGGAAAGGACACATTAAAAACTAAACAGAGACAAATTGGTTTTATGCCCATGCAGAGAACCTTCAAAGTTTAAATAGGCATTTGGTTGGAAATCGGAGCCCTTGTACTGTGTTCCCACCATACTTTAGAGATTCATTTACTTAGATAAGACATTTAATCTCACTGGATCTGTTTCTCAATAGTAAAACAGAAATAATAAACCTTAGCAGTCTTAATTATGGGTATCTCGTTAGACTTAATTAATTTGTAAGGAATGTTAGTATCCCCATATGAAAACTGATGTCTGGTGTGAGGTGCGTGTGTGTGTTGCATTTAATATATTCCCCCCTCTGATTGTTAAAAGAGCACTATTAGGTTTGCAAGGCCAAGCAGTCAGAAGGAAATACGAGTTCTGCATATGGACACTCCCTTGTGACCACTCGTTATAGTAAATATTTAATTACGCTATCGTACGCTGTCATCTCAGCAAAAAGCCTGTATCATTCACTTCACATCAGCAGCAAATTCCCATCTCTTACCCAACCCTCTCTGATACCACTCTCTTTAGACATGCAACTGTCCTTCTTTCTCCTTTCTAATCCCATTTCCAGGTCCCCTCTTCTTCCCCACCTCCTCCACATCCTTGGGAACTTCCTGAATAAATACTTACGTCAAGGTATTTTTTCTTGACATCTCAAGAACAGTTCCCTGGCGTTTGACAGAATGAAGTTTATGTGAAAACAGTGGCACTGTCTTCCTGACTGCAGATACATTTATTGAACCAATTTCAGATTTGATTTGCAAAAATCCAGGACAGAGTATTACTCAGTTGGGAAGTGAATGATACAGTACAGCTTCAGGTACCTCAACGTAGATGTTGTAGTGTGGATATTGAACAGACGCTCATTGATTTTTGGATAAGATCATAAATTGACCCATTTTGTGTAGGTCACAGAATAATAAGACTCTGATTTGTTTCAACAATTTCTATTAAATTTCATATCTATGAGCAAGGAATTCTGTGTCAATGCTCATTTCTTAATGTTACTTCTAAGAGAGAATAACTCTGTCTAATACATGATGGGTTTTGACATCCGTATTTCATGTTCCTAGGAATGGCTCTTTTGTTATGACTGGAGATGACTTCAGGGAGAGAGTAAAGTAGCTTTCCAATACTTAAAGGGGACCTACAAGAAAGTTGGAGAGGGATGTTTTACAAGGGCATGTAGTGATAAGTCAACAGGCAAAGGCTTTAAACTGAAAGAGGATAGATTGAGATTATATAAAAGGAAGAAATTCTTTACTGTGAGAGTGGTGAGGCAGTGGCGCAAGTTGCCCGGAGAAGTCATGAATGCCTCATTCCTGGGAGCTTACAAGGATGGATTGGATGAGGCTTTGAACAACCTGTGCAAGATGTCCCTGCCCATGACAGAGGGGCTGGGAACTGTATGATCTTTAAGGTCTCTTCCAATCCAAACCGTTCTGCGATTCTGTGACTGCGTTTCCCCAAGCTGTGTGACATCACAGTCTCCTTTGAAATATTCTTTCTAAACTCTCATTTTGTTTTGAAGAGTGTTTGTTATTGAAGACTGCATATATAGCTAAATTATTATCTCCTCTAGCTATCTAAAATACATGTATTTACACTGTTTAAGAATGCTGTATAATGCTACTCTATGGTGTTCAAATGGTTGAATTCATTTAGGTGCATAGAATAAAGCCTGTTTTGTTCAGCTGGGAGAGTGTTATGAAGTTAGCAGAACTGCCATCATTAATATCTGTTATTCTTGTACTTCAGTAGAAGATAACCACACTCATTATTTTTCAGAAAAAGCAGTTGTTTTTCTGAGGCAGATATTACAACTTAGTTTTCTCCTTTGTTTAAAATTATTCATTATTTTCAAAGTAACAAGAGGAATACTGTAGGAAAAAAATGTTATTTCCCATAGATTCAAATTTCTCTGAGACCCAGAATTTTAGAGAGTAAGGGAGTTGTTACAGTAAATTGAAAATATTGCTAATTTTACGTTATGGTGGAGACCAAGTCCCGTAGGCTTTTTTAATCATTATTTCTTATTTTAGACTAGACATTTTATTATAGACTAGACATTAGGAAGAATTTCTTCACCATGAGAGTGGTCAGGCACTGGCACAGGTTGCCCGGGGAAGCTGTGGCTGCCCCATCCCTGGAGGTGTTCAAGGCCAGGTTGGATGGGATGTTGGGCAGCCTCATCCGGTGGGAGGTGTCCCTGCCCATGGCAGGGGGTTGGAATTAGATGATCTTTAAGGTCTTTCCAACCCAAACTATTCTATGATTCTGTGTTTTTATTTAAATAGTAGCTTGTTCTGTATATGTAGACTATGATTTACCTCTCCATTCAAGTTAGTGATCATAGTGATTCTATGATTCAAGTTGAAACAGGATCTCTAATGAAGCAGTAATAAATGATGGAAGAGACCCATAATACTTAAAGATACATCTAAACCGAAGGATGCAGGGGTGTTTTCAATCCTCAGATTCATGTGCACTCATAGCTGTGCATCAACTGTGTATCAGGACTAGCTTCGAGCACTTTCTGCCTTGGCTTCATGTGACCACTTGAATCAATTTGGTCCTGTGCAGACCTGCATTTTAAACATTCTCCCAGCCCAAAGCATCTAGGATGTAAAGTGTGCCATGAACATAGGGGATCTACTGATGCTGTAGAGTTAAAAGGATGCTGTCATACTCATTTACAGAGGCTCTGTGCTGGTAATCTGAATTTGTGTCACTCCCTTGCTTTGGAGCAGTATCACCATGGCTTCCTGCACTCTTCAATTGAATTATACTTGTCCAATAAGAAAAACAAACACATTGATTTGGTAACCCTAAGTTTCTGTTTCTTAAATTGCTGCATACAAAAGTAGCTATATAATTGGACTGTCATGTAGATCACATGGGCAATAATGCTGCATTGCGTCCTTCAAGCTTTAATTCTCACATGAAAAAGGACTGTAGAATCAGTTCCATACAAAAATAATTTTTAAAGCCTCCAAAAAAAACAACATCAAAGGAGACAGCATTTAATAAGCTAACTGATACATCAGCTTATTGTTTGATTTTACAGCCAGAGACAACAATGTTTTCAAAGGCATTGTAGCCAAGAATATTGCTGCTAACTTTGCAGTATTAATGAAAGCTGTAGAAGTATCTTTGAATGATGTGAAAGGTAAATTATATGGTGCCTACTGTCTTAAGTAGTTAGAATTGTCTAACTGCGTGACCTGGTTTTATGTGCAAATAGCTCAAGGTCTAGATTTCAAATAATTGCAAAAAAATCTAAAATACTGAAACCATAATGATAATTTTAGAACTGACTCTTAAAAGGTATTTCTGTATACTTTGTAGCCATATTGTTTTTTCTATTTTATTTTAAATTCTAATTCTAGGGTAATAGGAAGGCAAGCCCTGTGTTAATATCGTAATAAACATACACTAAAATTAGGTATGAAATTTTAAAATATCTTAAACCCTGTAACATCTATATGCTAACACATTATAAGTAATTTAAAAGTATAATTCTCCCAGGTACTGAATAATTGCAAAGTAACGTTAATGTATTTCTCTGACTCAACTGAGTTTCTGTCTTTCCCTCTAACTCTATGAAATAATTGTCGGTGCATGGGATGTGGTTTGACTGATGAAAGAAATCTGTCAGCACCACTGAGCTGCAAGGTCCACTAGGGATCATGTCTAATCTTGAATGTGCAGATAGGGAGGATTAGGTGTGAAAGGATGTAAAAACCATGTGCAGCTGGGGACAATAAAGTTCATTATAAATCTATTGAATGTTTTGAACTGCTAGGTGAGAGCTCTGTAAAATATGCAGCAAGAGATGGCATTTTATTAATGCAGCGTATGTATTATTTAAGAAAAAAACCAAAACAAGTCTTGTTTAAAAGCAAACAACTACTTGACGAGCATCTGCAGCACCATAAAGCTTGAATATATTTCTTAAAGTTAACCCATTTGCTTCACCATGTAACTGCTCCTTGAGTTTCCTATATACTGGAGCTTGAGTATACAACTCAAAAGGCTCAGAGAGAAGGACTATAAGACAACATGCTGCCAGACCTGTTTAAATCTCTCCTGCTCCACCAACAAATTCAGAATGAAGAGAGGGACAATAATAAATTAGAAAATCAGAGGGGTCAATGATGAAAAAGTAAGAAAAAAAAAATAATAGTGGCTTATTTCAGCTGTAGACTTCAAATTACTTTATAAAATATTGAATATTAATAACTCCATTATATTAATTATATATAATATATATAATAACTCCATTATATTATATTAATAACTGGAAAACTGAAGGACAGAAAGGTGGTGCAACTTGTACAGCATCATTCAAAGACAGATGGCAGAACTGGGAATAGGTTCTCTGTACCTTTAGTTGCACTCCTATGAACATTGCATGGGGTAATGTAGTGTAACCAGTCCACTACAGCAGTGATTTACCAGTGGAGAATGTCCCTTTTACTGGTCAACTCATGCTGGCTAGTTCGGCAAAGGGAGAATGTAGAACAGGTGGATGGAGAAGAGAAGAATTCAAGAACCTGGGGTTTGTATAGAATCATAGATTTGCCTTAGTTAGATGATCTTTAAGGTCTCTCCCAACTCAACCCCTCCTGTAGACAGAGTAATAAAGTACAAACTGGAGAGGAAAGACAACACAGCACACAGTTCCTTTGCACAGTAGGCTTTACTCCAGCAAAAAGAATTTGTATTGCTCTAAGACTTTGGTTTTATGGGGTCTGATGTTTTTAGCATTTGAGTGGTACTGCCTAACAAAAAGGCAAAATGTCCAAGTATTAGACCAAATCATGCCCGTGGAACAAAACAAGGAAGAGTCATCATACATTTAAACATATTCAGCGTAGCTCTTAAGGAGACAGAAATTTAGAATTTGGAGATTAAACCCACCTCAGTACCTAAATGCAATTTCCATTAAAATTAGTTGGTTTTGGTTTTTTTTTTTTCTTACTTTATTTTATCTTTATATTTGTTCCTTGAAGTATCTGATATGATGATAATCTTTTTTATCTTCTCCCTGATATATGAAGCTCTTCATTAATACTGGTGAAGAATATGCTTCTCATGAAGTTGTCCTAGCACCGAAACCCAAGCACATTGTGGAAGAGCAGTGAATATGATTATTTGCAATATGAATTATCTTCTTCACATGTAGCCATACTTACAGTAGAACAACTTTCATCAGTGCTATCAACTGTCTTTAGCAAGAGAGATGGATCAGAAAGGACACTGCATATTTTTGTGAAAGTATATCTTGACAAGCCATTCTGGGTGAGATGAATCTCAGCTGAAGTGGTTCTTAACTTAGGCTCATTGTCTAAGCAAAGTAGAAGATAAGTTTTCTTAAGGAGATAAATAGTCTAATTGCTTCTCTTGGAGATACTTCAATGAACCAAGTATTATATTCTGAAAGTTTTGTATTCATCTTGTTGACTCTAAAAAAGATCTTAGACAACTGGCTTTACTATGGACACCTCGTGTCTGTGTTGGACACATCTGCTTTGTTAGAGAAGTTCCATCCTTTGTCAATATAAGAGTGTAAAATTGAGAAGACACTGAGCTGGCAAGAGCTGTATGTCTACCTCGTGTTGGGTGGAAGCATGCCAGGATGTACCAGGAGCTTTCTAATTTGTATATTTGAATATTGTAAATCCTTAAACATGCGAGTAGAGAAAACTTGAAAGTCATAGTGCAGCATTTAATGAAGTTTGGAAATGTTTCCCTGTTTGCTCTGTCCTTGTAGATCCTTTTCTCCAGCGCAGCTTTCTTCTCCGGCAGTTTACAGTGCTTTTCTGTTGAATAATGCCCATGCAGCCTCTCCTGTTTTCCTAGGAAAATGGAAGGGTATGTCAAAGTACATGGTTTAGAAGTGTCATTGATGTCTCTTATTCAGCAGTAGACTTGCAATTCAGATCAGCACTGCTATTGCTAATCCTGACTGTTTACGAGTTTCTATTATTTCCATAAACCATCTCTAAGATAAAACTTGTTATAAAGCCTTGACAAAATAAAGCATATTTTTTTTCCCTCCTTCTTACCAAATAAGTTGGGCCAGGGGTGAAAATTAGAGATGCTTGCAGCTTTGTTAAGCCATGAAAAAATATCACCTTTAAAAGCTTTTGAAAATAATGCAAATACTCCTTTTTTTTGAAGCAACACACTGGTCACTGGAGATGCCAATTTGACAGTCCTGCTAAATAACAACCTCCATTCGCAAATGAAAGCAAGAGGTGCAGTGGATTGTGATGCTAATTTCTGTACTTTGAGCTTTAAAATTGTTCAGGACATACTATTTAAGCACAAAAGAGTTCTTCAGACAATGCTGATGCTATGAAATTTTTATTCTATCCTTTAGCTTGAAATGGCAAGTTAAAAATTGTTTCTCATGACTAACTTCTCTTTGTAGATGTACCTCTGCTGAGGGTTCACACTGTGATTCTCATACACTATCTAAAGGCATTACTTATTCTTCTTTCCCCAGTTTTATGTATTTTTATGTGTAACTACTCACTTTAATGGAGCTGCTGTTAGTCTTACCTGCGTGTCTCGCATTTATTTTACTTTTTCTTAGACAGTATTGTGAGTTGAGAATAAAGCCACCGGTTTGTCTTTTGGAAATATCCACCATTATTGCTATTTATTAGAGGCATGATAAAAACTGTGAGCTAAACGGAGGCTATGTGAAGAGAATTATAATTTTACTAATACACAGACTATAGACGTTTGAGAAATGGGGATCGGTTTGATTGTTTTTATAGATATATATATATATGGAAGATGATTCCTGAAGGAAGCCTACAAGAAAGCTGGGGGGGGGGATTGTTCACAAAGGCTTGTAGTGATAGGACGAAGGGGAATGGCTAAAAACTGGAGAGGGCAGATTTAGACTAGACATTAGGAAGAATTTCTTCACCATAAGAGTGGTGAGGCCCTGACCCAGGTTGCCCAGGGAAGTTGTGGTCGCCCCATCCCTGGAAGTGTTCAAGGCCAGGTTGGATGTGACCTTGGGAAGCCTAATCTAGCGGGAGGTGTCCCTGCCTGTCGCAGGGGGCTTCAAACTGGATGATCTTTAAGGTCCCTTCCAATTCAAACTATTCTATTGTTCAATTATGCTCCTTTTAACGTACTTGTATGTTGTTGTCGATAAAACTGATATTTTTATTTTATTCATTTGAAAACTGCAGGCTAAATTATGAATTTTGTACCTATTCTAATTTTTGACAGAAAACTAAGAGAGAAAAAATAGAAGAATATTAAGTAAGAACTATTGCCAGTCTTTCATTTACAAAGTAGAGTGGTTTTATCTGTATAAATGCTGCATTTAATGAACAGGTATATAAAACCTCAAGGTGTACATTGAAAATAACGAGAAAATATCTGAATAATTTCTTACATATAAGAACTGCACATCCTTTGTGTCAAGGATATAGATAAGCTGTTTATATTGTATTTGTTGATTTCTATCATAAGCCATGAGCATATCATAAGCCCTGAAAAACCAGATTCTTTGTGAGGTCAGCAGAGAGACACAAGAAATGAACTTGTTGGCAGCAGGACAGCGTGGCATCACTCAGACACATCCCAGCTGCTTTTTTAATTAAAAGAGAACTTTAATGAGCAAAGTGAGGTTAATGTACAGTCTCAGCTTTCCAGCCGATTAGATTGACAGTGTTTCATTTTACTGTCAGTTATCAAAATGTGGGTTTTTTTCCCTGTGATATTCCCTTATTATAAGTTTTGCAGTAGTAAGAGAATGCAATTGATATGCAGTCAAATTGTTCCTGACAGAGAGATTTTAAAAGCTTTTAGAGTGGATGTAAAGGAGGAAATTTTGTCTTCACAGAGTCTGCTTAGCCCATCTATCTGCATTAAGCGCCTAACAGTTACACTGAACAGAAATGACATCTTAAAGAAGACTAAGTGCTGCTTAAGTTTTTAATGTCATTCTTGGGAGATCTGAAGTTGATGTTTTGGGTTTTTTTTTCCTGGTTGCTGTATCACTCCATCATAGTGTTTTATGGAAAGTAAACCAGTACCTGTGTTCTTCATGGCAGAGTTGCTATTTTTCCCTTTGCACGGTGGAAATAGGAGTTTGTGTCTCGGCACATGGAATGAAAGCACCGCACTGATAAGCAATTGATGTGTGGCTGTATATAGGTTTGTGAGAGAAGAAATACAAGCCAACATGTAGCCTCTTGCATGTCTTTTCACCAGATCCCCACTGTTGCAGACGTGGCTTTTAATCCTGCTTGTGAATCCATGAAGATTCTCATTAAAATGAAGGGTTATTTTTGCTCCAGCACTTCTGAAGGGCTCTTTCAGAACCTCAGTCTTGTTATTGTCAGAAAATTTGGTTTTTTTTGATTGTGTTTATTCCTAGCCGATTCATACCTGATAAGTTTTCTGCCAGCAGTATCTTTCATCTTAAATAAATCTTAAGTCCGTACAGTTTAATTTCATATCTTTCAACAGAGCAGTTCTACAGTGTCCTCTCACAGTCTTTTGCTAAAAGAGATTTTTAGCTTTTTTTGGGCTGCCCTCCTAACTCCATTACCTGCTTTGCTCATTTAAATTCCTCTTTCTTGAACTTATGATGAGAACTGCACAGTGTTCCGGATGAAAACTCACCACTGCCTTATGGAATACCATTAATATTTCCTATCTCTGCTCACCCGACATCCCTAGTATTGCATTTGCCTTATTCACAGGCACATTATACTGGTAGATTATACTTATTTAGAGTAATAGATCTTGTCTCCATTACAATTTGCCCCTGATAATTATCTGACTAACAAAAAAATCTTATCAATGGCTCCCAGTGTAAGAAGCTGAGCTTCATACTCTTAATTTCTAACCTATGTTTTATATTTAAACCTCTTGGTTATCCAGTTCTTCACAGTAATAGCCATTCAAGTTTGTATTGAAGAGTCTGCCCAATTTTTCTGCATAATCAAATTTCATGCCTGTCAGTGTCTATAACTGATGGTAATATCTGCTTAGTCTCCTCTACATTAAATTCACTATATTATGCATTAAAAAAATGAAATTAAAAGAAAAACTTTTATTCTCCATATTTATTTAGTTAAATAGAAATTAAAAACATCAGTCAAGTATCTTTTTGATGAAAATATTTAGGCCAGCAGCCTGGATAAATGATGGCACATGCTCTGTGTCTCCATCTCTTGCGTGTAGCATCTGGCAATGAGTTCACTTCTCTCCTGCACTGTTTTTTCTGTTGCTCCTTGCCCAATCTCTGTCATTCCTGTTTTGTGCTCAGGCTTCCCATTTTTTTTTCCTGACCCTATTGCCTTTGGATGAGCAAAGTGAAGATGTGCTCCCTCACTGGCTCAGTTGCACAGAACTACGCTCTCGGTGCAATATGCATTTCTACTTCTCTAATTCCTGTCCTCAGTGTGTAGCCCATCAGGGTACAAATACATGGAATGAACTGGTGGAAGCCCTGTGAAGTCTGATCTGATCTCTCATAGCTGATCCTTCTTTGAGCAGAAGGTTGGACTAGTGACCTCCTGAGGGCTTTTCCAACTTAAAAGTTTCTATGGTCCCACTGCTGCTTGTTCTGAAGAAGCAAATCTCCCTCCTTTTTTTTCTTTCCCCTTCTCTATCTTCCCTCTCCCCCCCCCCCCCTTTTGTGAAGTATGCTGATTCAAAAACCACTTTAAAACACATTTCTGCTTGGACTCAGGATATTTGAAGAGATAGATAACCTTCCCAAACAATTTTCTTTAATGAAATAACCCAAAAAATGATATTTCTTGAAGTGTTTCCTTATATTTAACATTACCTATAAAGACTTCATCTGAATTGGCATTTCTGCCTCTGAGTTACACTTTCAAGAAGTACAGAAAAGGTCTATGATCACTTAATGTGCGATAGATATTACAGCTAAGAATAGTCCAAGTTTTACTTTGGAGAAAGATTTACTTGAGGGGAAAAAGCACTTAGCTATTCACATCAGCTAAGCCATGTAAGTGTAAAAGTTATTTTCACCGTTGTATCAAATTCAAGGTTAAAAGCTCATTCAACTCTTTTATATTAAAGGTAATATTTATAGTATTGGTTACATTGGATTGTGCTGCTCCAGACATTTTAATATTAACAATGTAAATGGTACAACAATGGTACCTCTGAGAAATATGTAATATATGTATGTGCTGCTAATACTATTCTTATTACCATTATCTACTTTATCTCATTTCCATTAAGGTGATGGATATTAAGCAATATGAAATAGAAATGACCATTTTCTCTATTTTCTGCTTAGCAGTAGGCAACTGATGAAAACTTATTTTATCAAACACGTTTTAAGTTCTGAAACTGGACGGTAATGACTGAATAGCAGAAACAGTACTATCAAAGACTTTGGTCATTATTATATAGAGACATTTGTGAGGTGTGCTACGGGTATTCAGTAACTTGCTTCAAAAACATGCAAATTCTTGTAGCCATGCATAATTTAAACTTTTTTTTTTTTTGCTATTTGTATTCATGTAGCAAATACAGAACAAATTATTGTTTATGTAACCTGGAAATTAAAGTTGATTTAGCTCTTGTAAAACTTAAAAACCTAGATGAAACTGTTTAAGGCTTTTTTCAATTTAAGATTCCCTTTTCTGCTTATTTTAAGAGAATCATAGACTTGCCTACAGAACATCTAAAGAACACCTCTATTCCTTCTTCTCATTTAACAGCAGGATAAAATAGAGGTCCTCTCCAAAAGATGTTCTTTTAGCCTGCTAAGGTCCTCTTGAGATTGGCATTGCTCATGCTGTACCTGACTAATCCATAACCATCCTTTTTTATTGTCTTGAGAGTAAACAAAGAATCTTCCCTCATGGGAGGTGTTTTCTATATCTTTTCAACATGCTTCAGTTTCCATTTGTACGTTCTCCAAG
The DNA here is from genome assembly GCF_017976375.1 of Cuculus canorus. Taxonomy (NCBI): domain Eukaryota; kingdom Metazoa; phylum Chordata; class Aves; order Cuculiformes; family Cuculidae; genus Cuculus; species Cuculus canorus. The sequence continues at coordinate 5,053,295 of NC_071404.1, forward strand.
AGGTTTGTAGTTATTAAATATGATGCCCTAAATGGATCCAGTGCTTTATCTACGGATCTTTTCCTCAGCCACAGTCACCTTTGTTATTGTCTGTCTTTATTGTTGACTCTTCTAATTCTGGAAAATATCAGAGTTGAATTCACCAGTCATGGAATATTTCCCCAGAGTGCTCCTTTCAATGTGGGATGCTTAGATGTACAGATGCAAGACTCTTTTAAAAGCAAGGAAACAATGGTTCTTTTAAAAGTCAAATACATTTTTTCCAATAGTCACTAAAAAGGAACGCTGCAATTTATGCAATTACCACGTTACACAGAAAAGGTATAGGGAAAAAAAATGAAATATGAGTCGTTAGTATGCAAAGCCGTAACTCAGTAAAAAGAATTTATGGGCTTATGATTAGATTTGGTATAATTAATTATCATAGAATCATATAATCACCAGGTTGCAAAGGACCCACTGGATCATCAAGTCCAACCATTCCTAACACTCCCTTAAACCATGTCCCTAAGCACTTCATCCACCCGTTCCTTAAACACCTCCAGGGAAGGTGATTCTACCACCTCCCTGGGCAGCTGTTCCAGTGCCCAATGACTCTTTTGTTATTTTACTCCCGCTTCTTTGTTACTTATAAACTGAATAAAATTTGAGAAAGGTGTACATACACTCACATTTATTTTATTCATAGAATTATAGAGTGATTTGGGTTGGAAGAGACCTTAAAGATCATCCAGTTCCAACTCCCCTGCTATGGGCAGGGACACCTCCCACTGGATCAGGTTCCTCAAAGTCTCATCCAGCCTGGCCTTGAATACCTCCAGGGATGATCTAGCCACAATTTCTCTGGACAACCTGTTCCAGTAGCTCACCACCCTCACAGAAAAGGATTTCTTCCTAATATCTCATCTAAATCTCCCCTCTTCCAGCTTAGCACCGGTCTTTATTTTGTGTTGCAATTCAACCATAAAATAAACAGACGCAGCAATGAAAAAAATACATAGAGCTCAGCTTTATATTGTTGTCAGTATAATATAACTCAGCTTTCTATTGTTGTCACCATTATATCAACATCTTTGGTTGGCCACCTCACATACTTTTTGAAGTTAAGGCACACAGCTATTGTTTCACATTCACTTACCTGTGAAACTCATCTCCATTTTTTGTGAGTCAATTTGTTGTGGTGTTTGTTTATAGAAGATGCAGCGGACTGAGAGGAATTACAAGCCCAGGATGCCAGACATTTCTTAATATAAAGCCCTAGGAAATATGTAATTGAAAATTGCAATTGACTTCACGTAATTACATCCCTAATTTTCAGAACATTTGTATGTTAATCCTCAGCTGAAATTTGAAATCCACTCTTCCGGGTTGTTTGCTTGCTGTAAAGGCAGAATATTAAAAAAAAAATAAAATATGTTATTCCCTTGCCTGCTTGTGTTCTACAGAGATGAAATTGTACAAATATAATGTGCTGGGACAATTCAGTCCTGAGCACAGCAGCCACCCTGCTATTTAAATGCTGGATAGCTGCCAAATAAACAAAAATAATTCATTTCATATCACATTGTTTTAAATAGTTTGCTGAAATGGAGAAGAGCAACAAGACATTAATTATATGGCTCTGCCAAACTTTGCAGCTCTTAGCAAAGTGTTTTAACTCTCCTTTGCAAGAATTTGCTCAGTATTGAAATGGTGTCAAAATCTATATGTACGTTGCATGTGCAGGTCAGTGCCATCAATCTAGAAATTGCTTCAGGATGAGCAGTGAAACACACACATGCACAAAATCAAAATATTCTACTTATTATTTAGTCCCACTGTGTGTAAGTTCCATCACATTCCAAGGTTTTTTGAAGACTTGTGGACAAATGCACTGAAGAGTAAAATGAGGGATATGGGCAGCAAATAATTTGCCTGGATGAATTCGTCCTCAGCTTCTCTCTCTCCTCTGTTCTCCTGCAGGTTTTCTTCTGGAATCTGATTTTATACGAGTTCTTTTAGAGTATCCTTCTCCCTCTCCCCCCTTCTGTTTTACCTCAACCTCTTGTGTGATGCAAAATTTAGTTGTTGGTCAGATGAGAATGAAGAATTTCCTTACATTGTATTTTAGAGAAGCCTGCGCTAAAATTGGTAGAGTAGTTCTTAGAAAAATAGTTCTGTGTCTACCTGTTTCTTGAGGAGGTTATTCTGGGGAAGCTGTTAAGTTCCTTAAAGGCCTTTTAATATTAAGTGTCTATGCAGGCTTATAGCCGAGTTGTGCTTAAGAGTTTCTGCAGTGAGATAGACAGTACAGGTGTGTTTCTAAATCCAGAGTCTAACTTAGTAAAAGGAGCCCTTCACCTATTAAATACTCCCCCAGAAGGTTCTGAAAGGGATGTTACGAACTCTTAAATGATGTTTGTACAACATATTTCCCAGAAGGACAGATCTCATTACACTCTCTGCAACCTTACTGATGTTATTTGGCTTCATGCTGTCTAAGACTTTGGGTCATGGTGTCCTTAGGCTTACAGTAGAGTCTGAGGCAAAGGAAGACCTTATTCCACCCCGCTTTAGTGTCAGTTCAGCTCTTTAATGCAGAAGATTGACAGTAGATACTGAAAATATCTTGTTCAGGGACTGAAGTGGTGAATAAACGAATGTGAGTGCTACTAGAGCATCCATTGTATAAGTACTAGAAAGGCTGATGGATTTGATCTAATTTTTTTATGTGTGTGTCTGTGTCTATTCCTCTGATTTTAGGCTAAAACTAGTCTTTCATCTCCTCGTTCCTAGGTCTGCTGTGCTTTTAAAATGTGCTTTCTAAACGTGAACTAAGGGACTCTCAAATCAAAACCACATATATTTAATCAGAAGGGGGAAAGTGAGAAAACTACATTCAAATGTCAAGGATAATTAAAAAAAAAAGTTTAGAGGAAATAGGTGGGAAAAAACCATAGGTGTGTTAGAAATTGCAAAATAAAATTATCTCCTTCTCAGCTGAAACTCTATTCTGCTGATTAGGATATACCTACTATGATATAGAAAGTTATACAAAGAGTTACAACACTGCAAAATAATTGTGAAAGCCCATCTAGTATCCTGCCAATAATTGTAAGAGTCTGGTTACATGGATCAACATAGTTCAGCAAATTCAGAGAGCAATAAGAAAAGTATTGTAAAACTTGAACAAAGAATTATGAAGAAATTATTAAGAGTATGGAAAGTATACCATGCTTTTAGGTGAGGATGAAAAGACGAGTTTGGAAGAATTAAAAGGGTTTGATTTTAACCACATCTGAAGGGTGGAGGCAGATGGAGGCACAATAATGGGCCTTTTCTTGTAGTCTCTCTTGCATTACATAACAAAAGGGAGGCAAAACATTCTAGCTTTATGTAAAGAGTTGAGGAATTTTTTTTCCATAGGTAACGCTTAAGTCTTCCATTCAAAGATCCTACCTCTTACTATAAATAAAATCCTAACAAAAATCTGAAGAGAAAGGTCTACTTTTGCATATTTGCAGAGTAGTTAATGTATCTTAAGATTGACTTTACTACCAAATCTCTATCTACAGTTTGTTTTTTTTTTTCATTTTCTTAAGACTGAGGGAAAACTCATTCTAGAGTCAATTAATGTTGTTTGGGATTTCCAAAGGCACAGGTGGAAGGCAAGAATTAAATTAGCAGTAGTGAAGCTACACCTGTCACTACATCCCACGATCTCAAGCCTAAGAGCTTAAAGACTCCTGTAGTCTTTCAGACTTCGAAACTATCTTAATGGCAGTGAATTGACCACTCATCCTTTAATTAAAAAAAAAGGGGGGGGGGAGATAATAAAGAAAGTTATTCATGTGGTGTCTAAGCATGGCATGCCTTTGTCTGCTTTCTCTACTAGCAATTTGCAAAACCTTCTGCAGATTCAGCTCCCTGTAGCGGAGCCCGACAGCTGTCATGAGCACCGAGCGCACTCTGCTGCTCAATGCATCTTCCAATCAGCTCATATCCCTTGGTTGCAGAAAGGAGTATTTGTTGTGTAAGGGAGTCCCATTCAAAATGCTCAATGACTGCTGTGGTTTCATTTATTCAGATCATCAGAAAGTGCTACTATGCAGTTCCAAAACATCTGGGTAAAAATAATAGATAAAATGGTTGGGTGAAAAAGGAAAGGAGGAGGTTGAAAAGGGAACCTTTAAAAGTAACCACAACCCACTTAAGTCTACGTAGGTGGGGTTTTCCTTCTTCTTTGAGTGGCTTAGAGTCACTGTTAGAAACCTGGGGCCAACTTTATAAGAAATTCACTTAAACAAAGTATTAACCGAAGGCTTCCTCTGCGTGTAGCAGCTCATCCTGCAGCCATGTAGGCTCATTGAGATTCAGTTTACTATCCAAACGTGTGTTGGAAGGATTGTAGTAAGTCGTGGGCAAAAGTGTACAATTTTAAGTATTTAACCTTAATATCTGCTGCCACTGTAGTCTAGATGTGGGCGACATTAATTTCCTCTTGAGTATAGTCCTGCTCTAGGATGAGCTTATTAACAGAGAGCAGAAGAGTACCGGCTGATCTCTTTCTTGGTCAAGGAATGCATTTCCTGAGTTTTAGAAAGTACTATGGTTCCATTCAGTGCTTTATTTCCAACTTTTTTTTTTTTTTTCTGAGTTCTGTGTCATGGAAATTTTGTTTCACTAAGAATGGGAGAGGAGGAAGAGATCCAGAGAAGGCAAATTTGGCAACCGACTAAAGACGCTGCCTCATCAACCCTAGTTGTGATGTTAGCAGGAAAAGAAGACAGTGCCTCTGAGTTTCATAGCTGGGTGTGCACAGCGTTTATTAAAAACCTCTTGGATATTAAGGCATAAATTGAAATGGGAAACAAAATCTGACATTTAAGAGAAAGAAAACTTTGACATAGTTAATAGAAATGATTAGAATTGTAATCTCTCTGAGACACGTTAATTAAAATAACACGACAAATGGTGCCTCAGTGAAGAGTTTGACATGCACTATGGCTTTAAGTTGTTTTTAATAAACATAGTAGACTGTAATATCAATTTAGGAAAAAAGATAAGCAAGAATAAAATTCAAATTTAAATGCAAAGGTTAGAGTAGAACAGATGACTCATGCTTTATCTATATGGAAGTAATTATACAGTGAGAACTGAGAACACTGGCTTTGGTCTTATAAAGAGCAAATCACCATAGTGAGATTTATCTTCTAGCTAATTTTATGGGCAATACAAAAGTTTCCAAAAACTACTACTTTAAGGATGGATACAAAAGGTCATTGCTGCTTCAGTTCACTCTCTTTTTTTCCATTGAAGGACTTAACAATAGCTCATGTTTACCAAATCATTTTACATTTGACTGAAGTTTCCTATTGAGGTTGTTGATTGCTTTTTCTTTGCATCTCTAAACTTTTCAAATTGCATTCATGTCTTTGTATATGATCTGCTAGAAGTGGTTGCCAATACATTTGCAGTGTAAGAGCCTGCAAGCATAGTGATAAACAACACATTCTCCAAGGAGATTTGTTAGATTACTGTTCTTTTTATTGTGCCTTAACTCACCTGTGAGCATCTTGAATACTTGCTGGGACTGGTGGCTGTGTTTTCAGAAATGTTTGATCATAAAACAGAACAGAGACATTTTAATTATGAGGATTATACAGATCTTGATTGAAGCATTTTTAATGTCTGATGCCAATAGATGTCAACCTGTGGTGTATTAGAAAAGTCAGATTAGTGGGAGGCTATAAGGTGGTTTGCAGATGGCTGAAACACTGCATCAAAACATTAGGAGATGATTTGTAGTGTTTATGTTCCCCTCAATCACTGTTTATAATTTTAAATGGTTTTCTCTTTTTTCTCCTCAAAATCAAGGTTAAAAAATTATTAGTGTCTAATCTGTTTTCTCTGTGTGTTCAGGAAAGCCAAGTTATTAAATGCCATAATTAAATATTTTGCAGATCAGATTCTGCCTCCTTTGAGAAGAGGAAGAAAAGATTCATTAGCTCTGGGGTATGGAATAAGTTTTCACTATTCTAGGGAAGCAGTTCAGGAGTGCGGTTGGGAAAATGAGTTTTGGGGAGATCTAAAGAGACCGTCCTTCTTCCTCTTTGTTTCTTTCCCCTCTTCTTGACATCCAGATTCAGAACTAGATGAAATGCAGTAAAACTCACTGACAGCTGGTGAGGACTGACAGACTTAATACTATTCTGGGGAACATGGATGAGGTTTGATCTTTAATATCTAAGTGCCTGTGTGCTGTAGAAAAAGTGATTATGAATATACTTCAAGCAGTTATAAGGCAAATACAGATATCTAACCTAATACCTTGTGTTGTATTTACTGTTTGAAAATAATTGACTCCTTTGAAGAGTACTAAGTATTTATCTAGCGCTGTCGATCTTCAGACTTCTAAGAAACATTTTTCAGTCTTTTAATACGCTAACTAGACTGTTTCCTCCCTCTGGCCACTCATGAAATTGTATCAGTTTTCTTGGTAAATTGTCTTTCATGTTAGATTTTCAGTTCCAATCTTCTGTTTCATATAAAGCTTATCAGAACTTGCTTTTCTCAGTGGTACGCTGTGGTGTTGTTCATTAACAGTTTCCATTTCTGCTTTACCTGAGTGCGTTTAGTGTATTGTGTTGGACGTATGTGGGCAGGTTCCCTCTTTGTAAGTGTGGGCAATCCATCTTCAGTTCTGCTTACAGCAAGTGGAGTAAAGCACCAGAAAAAGGAGGACATGGGTTAGAGGAAGTGTGGAATGTTGTTCTTGTAGGGTGAATCTGGAGGCACGGATGTGTCAAAGAAAGTAATTGATTTGTTCACCTTTTTGTGATACTAAATTCCAATTGTTCTAGCATTTCTATAGGTTTTCTTGACATTTCAGGAGGAATGGATGGAATAATTTTGAAAAATTGTTTGGCAGCCTGAATTCTCAGCATGAATTCATGCTTTTGTGCACATAATAGCTATTAATTAGAGAGGGGCAAATTCAGACCGGATGTGAAGAGGAATCTCTTCACTATGAGGGTGGTGAGGCCCTGGCACAGGTTGCCCAGGGAACTTGTGGCTCCCCCATGCCTGGAGGTGTTCAAGGGCAGGTTGGATGGGGCCTTGGGCACCTGATCTAGTGGGAACTAGATGGTCTTTAAGGTCCCTTCCAACCCAAACTATTCTATGATTCTGTGATATATATACATACACATATTCAGACACATGCACTATGTTATATTCTTAACATTTTACCATTTTAACCTGTATTCAATAATTCACACATTAAAATATCAAAAATGCCCTTGTGATTAAATGCAAGAATAACACCGGTTCCTCTTACATTGCAAAGGCGTGTTTGGCTTTTTTTCTCATCAAAAATCCTATGTATATAATCTGGGATTGTGCAGATGGACTTACCAAAGGGTTCTTTGTTGAGGAGGAGTCAGTCAGGTTAAGGGGCAGCACTTATCCACTGAAGCAAAAACAACTATGTGTTTGTATCATACTGTATTTTAGTGTCTGAATGTTCCTGCTTTGTTCCACACTAGCTCAGATGTTGTTGTACTGTACTTTTGTTCAATGCAGTTATACAGTATGTGGTATTTTAATTCACGCTGGGGTGACGTAACTAGTAGGATGAAGAACTTTGTGTTAGATAATTTGGCTAGTACCTTAGGCAAAGTCTTTCTTGTCAAGATAGTTGATAAAAGCAAGAAAACAAAGTCTCCTGTGACTCTGAGTCTAGTGTGCTCAGCAGAAAACTACTGGGTAGAGGTAGCTCTTGATTTATTGTATATCAGTTAATAAACCATGCAGCGAGAGGTAGTCTGGAAGAAGTCCTTGGGATAGCACTATTTATGCCTGGAGTGGGAAGATGTAAGATAAACCTTTGTCCTTCTTAGCCTCAAAAAAAGGCTGCTGTCTTTTATAATTCTTTTTTTTTAAAAAAAAAGAAATAAGATGATGATGATGATTATTATTATTATTAAAAAGGACTCTTGCATCTAACATAAGCAGATCTTCAGGGCTGTAACACAAAATGTTTGCAATGCTGAGATTCTTTTAATACGATTTCTGGTTTAGTTGTTGGAATTTTAAGGGAATAATTATAGTAATAAATCCCTTTATTAAAGTTTAATAATTTTTGATTTGAAAACAAATAGGTGAAGGCAGAAGATTATTCATTTTTCTGCACAGTGTAGTTTTGTCAGCTGATAAGCTGAGAAAATAAACTGCAGGCAATAAATGAATCAGTAAAACTTGAAAAATTATAGCCCTCAGAGAGCAAGTGTTTTCAGGATTATAGAGTATAGTGATGCTGGAGCCCCAATGCAGTTAAATGCCTATAATTACTTGATTGTGATATGACCTTTGAGTTCTATGGAGAAAAAGATAAATACACTGAAAAGGAAAACACTTGAAATTACTCAAGTATCAGAAGTTTCTGTTATGTAGTGGTTAACACCATGTTTAACTATGATGATTAGTTGCACTTCATGAAAGTCACCTATTTCTAGAATCAATATAAAAATCTTAAGGCATTTTAGATCTAGTTCCACCTTTCCTACGACTTTACCCAAACAGTTAGTGAAGCTATTAAAAAAATGGAGATTTTAAATGTTACGACCTCTCACATTCAGTCTTTTTTTTCTCGGGAGAGTCACTAATATAATTTTAGACGGAGTTGTGACAGATGGGCTCGAAGGCAGATCTGGCTGTGGGGAAGTTTAGGTAGTTGCTATGACATCATGAGCTCTGAATGGTGGGAGGATGATTTTTGGAGAAAATACCTGGCATGCATAAGCTATCACCTGTACTATGCCATGAATACTCTTTTGGGAGATCTGACAGCAAAATGATAACTTTGGAACGATGCACATTCATTTTATAAAAATTCTCCACCAAATATGAAAACGTTGTGAAGGGAGGGAAGACTATTCTAAAATAATCATAGAATCATCATAGAATCATAGAATCCCCAGGTTGGAAAGGACCCACTGGATCATCGAGTCCAACCATTCCCAGCACTCCCTTAAACCATGTCCCTAAGCACTTCATCCACCCGTTCCTTAAACACCTCCAGGGAAGGCGACTCGACCACCTCCCTGGGCAGTTCCAGTGCCTGATGACCCTTTCCATGAAGAATTTTTTTCTGATATCCAGCCTGAACCTCCCCTGGTGTAGCTTGAGGCCATTCCCCCTTGTCCTGTCCTCAATCACTTGGGAGAAGAGGCCAGCTCCCTCCTCTCCACAACCTCCTTTCAGGTAGTTGTAGAGAGCAATAAGGTCTCCCCTCAGCCTCCTCTTCTCCAGGCTAAACAACCCCAGCTCTCTCAGGCGCTCCTCATAAGACTTGTTCTCCAGCCCCCTCACCAGCTTTGTTGCTCTTCTCTGGACACACTCCAGAGCCTCAACATCCTTCTTGTGGTGAGGGGCCCAGAACTGAACACAGTACTCAAGGTGCGGTCTCACCAGTGCCGAGTACAGAGGGAGAATCACCTCCCTGGACCTGCTGGTCACACCGTTTCTGATCCAAGCCAAGATGCCATTGGCCTTCTTGGCCACCTGGGCACACTGCTGGCTCATGTTCAGTCAGTTGTCAACCATTACCCCCAGGTCCTTCTCCTCTGTACAGCTTTCCAGCCACTCTTCCCTCAGTCTGTAGCACTGCATAGGGTTGTTGTGCCCCAAGTGCAGGACCCGGCATTTGGCCTTGTTGAACCTCATCCCATTGGTCTCGGCCCAGCGGTCCAGCCTGTTCAGATCCCTTTGCAGAGCCTCCCTACCCTCCAGCAGATCCACACTTCCACCCAGCTTAGTGTCATCCGCAAACTTGCTGAGGGTGCACTCAATGCCTTCATCCAGGTCATTGATAAAGACATTGAACAGGGCTGGACCCAGTACCGAGCCCTGAGGAACCAATATTCCTTCTGCTAATGTATTTCTGGGCTCTTGTCTTGAGCAAGGAAACACGGAAGGATACAGATACACAAAACTTCTAAAACCAAACTGGTTCTGGATTTATAAGTGTTAAGTACGTAGGAACCCACTTCCTTTCACCTGTTTTAAAGGTCAGTTTTGAAAGCTGGTTGCTCCAGGATGGAGTGCTTAGCCATTCCCTTGCCTTCCCTTCTCAGGAGAGTTCACTAAGAAATGCTGTTTGGTATGTTGAAAGGGAAATAATTTCAAACGTTTTATGATATTGTGGTAAATATTTCTCTTACTTTCTTTCCTAGTTTTGGAATCAATCTCACACCGTTGTTTTAATCCATTAACGTTTCTGCTGTTGAATAGAGCTAAAATGAACCTGGCAGATGCAAGACATATAGTTTCCACGAAAGCAAGGAATTCAAGCAGAGCAGTGCATGCAGATAAATTTATTAATTATGCAGAATATTTGAAAAATTTTGAAGGCTTAACAATGTGGTGTATTTCTCATGTCAGTGGAAGAACAGTTTCCCGAAGGTCCCTCGTGCGGGGTGTTAAACAGTGGTATTCATCAAGAGATAAGCAGCAGAAAGCCGTCTTCAAATGACGTTCAAGTGACAGTGTCCATGCTCTGAAAGTTATTTTTCCTTCAGTAGATTTAACAGAGGAAACGTGTGAAGATGCATTTACATGAATATGCGCAAATACCAGCAACAGCATCTGGGACTTGAGCACAGGCTCACTTTTGCCGGATTTTTAGGGACAGTAATATCTGGCTGAGGGACAGAGAGAGCAGCTGGAGAACAGGAACATCGTAATCGCTACAGCTGTTTGCTTCTCTGCAGCTGAGACAGAACTTCAGTCAATTCCCCGTTAACTTAAACTGTAACAAGGTAAATCGAAATAAAGCAAGGTTGCATTCAACTAAATCAAATTGTGAATAGTTAAATTGAAACAGTATTCTCAGGTAGATGACTCCTATGATACATTGGAAAGATAATCTCACTGCAGGACGAGTTCATTTAGGAGTCCCGGATAAAGAAAAACAATAAAAATATTCTCTTTCTGAATGAAATTTTGTTATGCTGAATGACGAAAAAGTGTGGTTTGGAAAACAGCTTCATCATAACACAGCTCTAGTCCTTTACTCCCAGTTAACAATGTCTAAACTACCAGCGTAAAGTAAATGTTGATAGTCAGGTAGAATAAGCTATTTACTTCAGTAAATCAGTTTGGATTCTGGTTTGGGGGTTGGTATGAACGGTAGGCTTGTGTGCCAAAGAGAAGAGAAGAGCAGCAGTTTTTGATGCACGGCTACCTTGTTGAAATTCTGGATGCAGGTGGAAAGGCGGGTGTAGAAAACCAGCCCAAAGGACAGTGAGATGTGCAAATCCAACGCGTTAAAGTCAGCTGCTGTCATTCACTGATTTTTTATTTTCTTTTTCAGTAAAGTCAAAGTGATGTTAGGGAAGAGGAAGTGACTGTTGGGAGATGTCAGTGCTTCATTCCAATTCCTGTGATTTGTTCTCTCAGGATTTTTTTTTTTTTTTGATTTGTAAATGTAATGGATGACATAGACATATTTTTTCCAACTAGTTTCTTTTATATTTGGCATTTGTAATACCTTGTAGAAAGTCACATGGGCTTGCTAGTTTTATTTATTTTTTCCAAATTATTAATTCTTTATAGCTCTGTTGCATTTGAGATTTTTTCAACCAATGTCCTAATAAATAGATTTTTTTCATTGTAAATTATACTTGTGCAGTCAAACTTGAAATATCAATTATTTTTAAAAAAGTTCAGCTGTTGAATTCCCTAATTTTTTTTGCTGTCATGCTTACCTGCTCCTGCTTCTTCTGTCTCGCTGCCATTGTATTGGAGTATTTTCCAGTAATGTATATGTAGAGATGTGCCAAATAGCTTTTAAGAACTATTTATCTTTCCTTTTCAGAGTAAGAATACTTTTATAAGATAGGTATTGCATTATTAATGTTTCATTTTCATGACATACTTCTCTGAATCTGCTTCGTCATCTTCCGATGTCTGTAGCTTTATTTTTGTCGTTATGTGTCTATATCTTTATATATTCTTTAGCCTTCTCTATATGTTTGTTGAACATAGGCATTTGTGTTATTTTTCATGGTTATTTTTTTCCCCCTACGATTCCAAGCTAGGCAATAAAAAAGCTGTCTCCTGCAGTGAAGAGTGTTACCTTTGTCAAAGGAATGAAGGACAGGTTTGCTCTTCTCCCTGCAGCCTGAATGGTTGAGAACTCAGTACTGGTTCCTATGCCACTTTCTTCTAGTTAGAGCTTCCAGTAGGGTGATGGCTTCTTTACCAGCAGGAAAGGAAAAAAATTGCTTGCTGGTTTTACAAAGAAAAAAATAGTTCCTGAACTAATATCTATCTATGAGTCTCAGACTGTATAATTTTATTTAATTAGATAGACTTTTTTGTTATTGCTTTAATATACTTGTCTTGATTCAATTACAACTGTAGGTGATAATTGAAAGTCAAACCTTGTTCAATGATGAGGAAGAGCTGGTAACAGTTTGAGGTGTTTTAGAATCATGGAATTATAATTAGGGTTGGAAGGGACCTTAAAGATCATCTAGTTCCAACCTCCCTGCCATGGTTGGATAGCATAAGCACAGGCATCAATTACACATTACTTTGTTTTATTTTGACCTAGAAAAGTGTTATTCTTTTCAAAGAGGATCATTGCACCTGGCGAAAGGCCAGTCCGTAGTCACTGTGGTCTATTTGCCATTGTTAGATGAGTCTCAGTGGGAAGTTGTAAACATTAATTTTAGAGTAAATCATAAAGTAAAGCATGTTATGTTAAAGATCACCTAATCAACTGATGGAAATGAACTGAGGGAGGTGATTTTGTAAACAAGATATATGTTTTGAATTGAAGTACTATATCATAACTGACTTTTTCTGTCACGCAAACATTTTTATTTGAAGGCATGTGTATGCAGCATCTTGTGTTAGGTAAGAGATTTCTCTCATGGAGCAAGAATAGCTTAAAAAGTAAATTTAATATGATTTTCTTTTTTTCTTTAACTGAATACAAAGTATATAGTTGACATTTGAAAATATTTGAGGCAGTTAATCCCACCTTCAGGTGAATTATTATTAAAATTTCCAAACAATGTCTGCAATCATAGATGGGGTCACTTTGTGACCTTCTTTGAATCAAGGGAAGATCAGCTTGAGGGAGAAAAGAGACTAATTCTAATGAAGTCTTGAGGCTTGATCATCTTTTTGTGACAGACAGCAGCACAACTTGAAAAATTACTTTCTGCTGCCTGGCCAAATTCTGGTTATTTGCTTGGCTGGATGATAAAACCATCCGTGACCTTCAGCAATGCAGAATACTACAAATCTTTTGTGGTAGAGAAAAACCCAGAAGCAATAGGGGAGAACATTAAATTTCTGAAGTGGAAACTCTCAAATCCTCTTTTGTACTTATGTAAAAGTATTGTCAAAATATAGTTTGTGGGGATGAAAAAGTCCATGAACATGTCCAGGACTGGTTTATGTCTAAAGCATAATTTTCAAGACTTGTGTTTAGATACGTAGCCTTTTACCTGTTGAAGATGTGCAGTGGTATATTACGAAATATGAAAATAGGCAGTATTGCAAACAAGTACAGATATTTGGCCAAATGCAGATAGTGTGAAGTGCCAAGCAATTGAAATATATTAACAAACCTATTAAAGTGTAAAGTTCTCGCTGTTCAGCAGTACTGGTGGGGTTTGCTGGTACTGTGATTCAGCTTCTTCTTTCTGTTCAAACTATCTAATGGGAAGATAATGGTTGCCAGGGCAAGCGATGTTGAAACCTTTTTCTGACCTTGAAATGTAGTTGTGCCAATTACTGACTGTTATGTTATGAAGGATTCTGATGTAGGGACCTGCACTGTTTTCCCTGGCAATTATCATTTGTGTGTTTTGGGATAATGTAGCTAAATACTATGATTCGTGCAGCTACATCTACCTTTTCTTAGGAAAAGATGCCCTAGTCTCTTACAAATGTGTAGATACCTTTCTGATTGTGATGGTGATGATGATGAAGAACAAGGGCACATAGATTTACTGTTTTATATACACATAAAGAGACATCTGCAATATTGGTATACGGGATTTCGTATTATACCGTGTGATTCCATTATTGGAATCATAGCAACTCCTATGGAAAATCCTAAAGGATTCCACTCCTTTCTATGAGTGTGTTCCCTTACAATTTGTTGATTGGCAATCCATAGGGTCGGTACAGTTGAGACTGAGTTACCTGAAAGCTACAATCATAGAATCGTAGAATAGTTTGGGTTGGAAGGGACCCTAAAGATCATCCAGTTCCAACCCCACTGCCACGGGCAGGGACACCTCCCACTGGATCAGGCTGCCCAAGGCCCCATCCAGCCTGGCCTTGAACACCTCCAGGGATGGGGCAGCCGCCAGGAAAGCTCTGCGATATGGTTATTTACTATTACTGTCTTGGCAGTTGTATAATTAGAAACAGGAGAATGAAGCTTCCAGAGCTTTCCTGGCTGCTCTGCAAAGGTGGCTGGGGAAGGGATGAGGAAGTCAGAACCATCACACCATGGCAGTGGTGCAGGTGCACGTTTTCAACTCTGGCAGCGATTGCTCTCACCCCACTGGCAGTACAGCCTGCAGGGAGCAGTGAGAGGCACGAGGAGTTATGTCCGCTCTTTCTCAGCACTGGGAACATCAAACACCCAGTTCTGCTGGAATTACTCCTTGATTTCTCACCTACTTGGTCACATCTGTGGGTTGAGTAGTTGTGAGGTTTTTAAAGGTGAAAGCGGAGGTAAAAGACACTCCAAGTTGGTTTAGGGAGTGTTAGGAATGGTTGGACTCGATGATCCAGTGGGTCCTTTCCAACCTGGTGATTCTGTGATTCTGTGTGACTTGACTGCACCAAACAAATAAAGCATCAATAGACTCCTTTCAACCTAAAATAGCTTCAACTTAGCCCTTTTGATTCTAAATAATCAGTATTTTCTTCCTGTGGCACTTTATCATCAGCAGAATGCATTCTTTCAGATACATGATAGAAAATGCGATCAGAATATAAATATTGAATTAATTTTAAATCCACTACTTGTAATATAGAGATGTCTCTGTAACAGTCCAAAACATGTCGAGATGAAAACAACATACGCTATTGCTGCAGAACAAATATTGGCTTTAGCCAGAAAAATAACACCAAAATGTCTTTGTTATTTTGAGTAGCTGAACTGTATAGAGAAAACTATTTATAACAGCTCTTCAGCTTGAAAGGGAAGACATGGACATTTATATATATTTAAAGATGAGTGGAAAAGTCTGGTTTATTTATAAAGGGCTTTATATGCATATATTAGTTAATATGTAGGGTTTATTTCCAGGTAGTTCACTTGAACACTTCGTTATTTCTATTTTCTGAAGTGAGTTGATGCTAAATATTGAGGGGTTTCATAAGTACTTCAGTACGTAGCTATATGCAACGGATGCTTTAAGATTTTAGAGAGTTAAAGAGAAGTCATAATGCTATACACACAAAGAGAAAAATATGAATATTTCTTTTTAAAACTTAATTAAAAAACAATGGAAATTTTTAAGACAGCTTAAAGGTCAATCGTAAGTTATTATATCAAGCTTACTTTTCTTCCCCTGATAAGAAAGTAACTGGTACACTGATTCCACTGAAGTTCCTGGAGCAGTGGCTCAGTGATCGAGAGCTCCTCTAAATAACTAAGAGAGAGGAATAGTCTGTAGACAAAATAAAATATTGGCAATATACTCTTAAAATGCAGCAATCAAGACCCTACAACGTAATCTCTGGTATATTTTTATCCCTCTCTAATTAAAACCATGATTTTGTAGCACATCAGCAGTAAAATTCAACTCCTCATGTCATCACATTAATGATATTGGAAAAGTAAAGAAGATTCGCACTTCCATTTTTTAATTTGTTTAGCTTCAAAATCGAATGCTATAAACACTGCGCTTCTGTAGTTTACAATCCAAAAGCTGTGAGTTTAGACCCCAAATCCTGATATTCTGTGTTTATAGCTTCTTAGCAAACTGCAGCTGTATAGAAGTTTTGCCCCAAATGTCAGATAATCATCCTGCTGTAGCCAGTGGGGAGAGATACAGAGGGGGAAGAATCACACACTATTAAGGCACGTATTTTTGATGGAACAAATTATCTCTTGGAACTGTCATGTGTAATGATCTTTTATTCTTTCTTTTTTTTTCCTAAAATAATATCACTTAGCATAATGCAAAGTTGGATTTTGAAAATGCCTGTAACTAACAATTCAGATGAAAGAAAAAAAAAAGTCATAGAAAGTTGTGTGGATGAAGATAATTACATCCATTGCAAACAAAGAATTTAATATTACTTATCTGCCTTTATGCCTTTTATCTAGAGATGTCAAAATACATGACAAAGGATAAGAAGTATCACTATTGAATTTTGCAGATAGGGAAACTAAGTACTGTCTGTTATTTTACTCAAAGTCACTGAAGACTAAAGTAATATCCCAAGTTATTTTACCATGTCTAATGCCCTGTCCATTGGAACATGCTGCTTCCAATAAGTTTTCAACCCAAATTGGATTTCCATTACATCTCATAACTTTAGGTTGAACCACGTATAAAATCGATGGTGCTGTTTGAAAAAAAAAAAAAAAAAGTAATAAACTCTAAATGGCTTTCTCAGTCGTGGGGTCACATTCAAATTGATGCTTCTCAGAATTACCGTTTCTTGCTTCTTTTCAGGGAAAGAAAGAATCAGCTTTCATTACCCTCTCGCCTTGCCGAGAATGCTTGGCCTGTTGCTGATCCTCGGAGAAGGGTTTATCCATATTTCTTTGATAGGTGGAATTGATATTGGTGCTTCACGATGAATAAAGGTGCTTTGTGTAGTAGCTGTAGATTTTTTCCTCTTTTTAACTTTTCTTTAAGTAAATGTCTTTTGTATTTAATTATTTCTCTTAAGTCTTTTTGCTTTCTTCTGTAACTCTGGAACTGAAGTACAAATACCGCATTGAGCAGAACTTCCTAGAAAATATTTTACAAAGGCATTTTGATATTAAAGCGAGGAGGCATTTATAAACCAGAAAAGAAACAAAAGAATCATTTGTAGTCATACAAATGGTTAGTATTTGTTGCAATACTCATAGCATTTTTTCATGTTTTGATAGTTATCACAGAGATTGTGGCTTTGAGCAACATGATAGATTGGAAGGTGGCATGGGGCTTTGAGCTGGATGATCTTTAAAGTCCTTTCCAACCCAAACTGTTCTATGATAAGGAATTTTCTTGTGCCTTTACCCCATTTTTTTTTTTTTTTTACTTTTCTCTACCCAAAATCTTCCAGTTTTTGCAAATAAGAATCTTTACTGTCACCACTGGACACGCCTAACTCATCTTAGAAAATCTAATTATCATCTTCTCACATCATACCTTTATATGTATCACCTAACCAAGCCTTGCTATGAGGTTATAGTGCCTTTCATCTTAAGGAAAAGCCTTATCTATAAGAATTTTTCAGTTCAATAAGAACTAACTGTTCCAACTAACTGAACTAACGGCTGTTCAGCACTTCATGAGTTGTTAGGAAGATCAATAACTACAGTTCAGGGCAGGTGTAGGGAGAACCGGATCAGAGCAGCATCTGAGAAGCACCACCTGATAGACGTGCAATTTTATTTCATTTCACGATGAGGGTAATGAGGCACTGGCACAGGTTGCCCAAGGAAGTTGTGGATGTTCCACCCTGGAGGTGTTCAAGGCCAGGTTGGATGGGGCCTTGAGCACCCTGGTCTAGTGGAAGGTGTCCCTGCCCATGGGAGGAGTTTTGGAACTGGATGGGCTTTAAGGTCGCTTCCAAGCCAAACCATCCTATGATTCTGTGATAATCAACTGCAGGGTGGGCTGATGGTCTGAAAATTTGCAGCCCAGATCAAACTGACTGAGAGAGTGTAGGAAAGGTTTCTTCTCCATAGATTAATACATGTTGTGACTGCGTGCCAAAAGTTAAGATCTTTTAATAGTTTAATAATATAATAATAACATTTTTTAAGTGTCTGCATTTTGTAACAAGAGTAAATAAACATTTAAAAGTTGGATTGTTATGATTCAATAGATATTTAAACACAGATGTTTGTGTGTGTGTGCGCGCGCACGAGAGAAAATGTATAGCTTATGTAAGTATATACTTACATAAAGTACAAATATAGATGTATAGTAGAAAAGCAGCGTGGTTGGCAGCAAAACTGAATATTTACTGCTTAAGGTGCTTTTCAGCATTATCAGAAAGCAGTGTAAATATTGCATCTGTTGTCCCTGGAAAATGCCAGAAAAAAATTGCTGATTTATTATGTGGGAAGAAAAAAGATACAGTGCTGAAAAATTGTGCACTGTAGGAGAAAGAATTGACTAAACAATAATTTGAAGAAGTTTTACACTTGCTATATAAAAAACTCCCTCCACTGATTTGGATTTTGAGTTTATATATCATTCATCTCTTCTCCGTATATGTGCTGTACAGAAATGGGGTTTTGTTGGGTTTTGTTGTATTTTTAATTCTTTTCCTAACAGAAAGGCTGCGACTATTAAGCTGGTATAGATTCCTCCTAAGATAAATCAATGCAAAACTATGAAGTCTCATTTTCACTTTTTAAGACTGTGTTTTACACAACATGCCTTTGCCTTTGACCCGAAATAATGATGTTTGTCTATTCTGTATGTTAGGTGAGCTTAGTAGACAACTGTCTGTTGTTGCAGTTCTCTCCTTGGTTTTACAGTGTCTAGTCACATTTAATATTCACAGAATCACAGAATCACAGAATCACAAGGTTGGAAAGGACCCATTGGATCATCGAGTCCAACCGTTCCTAACACTCCCTAAACCATGTCCCTAAGTACTTCATCCACCCGTTCCTTAAACACCTCCAGGGAAGGCGACTCGACCACCTCCCTGGGCAGCCTGTTCCAGTACCCAATGACTCTTACTGTGAAGAATTTTTTTCTGATATCCAACCTGAACCTCCCCTGACGGAGCTTCAGGCCATTCCCTCTTGTCCTGTCCCCTGTCACTTGGGAGAAGAGGCCAGCTCCCTCCTCTCCACAACCTCCTTTCAGGTAGTTGTAGAGAGTAATAAGGTCTCCCCTCAGCCTCCTCTTCTCAAGGCTAAACAACCCCAGCTCTCTCAGCCGCTCCTCATAAGACTTGTTCTCCAGCCCCCTCACCAGCTTTGTTGCTCTTCTCTGGACACGCTCCAGAGCCTCAACATCCTTCTTGTGGTGAGGGGCCCAGAACTGAACACAGTATTCGAGGTGCGGTCTCACCAGTGCCGAGTACAGAGGGAGAATAACCTCCCTGGACCTGCTGGTGACCCCATTTCTGATCCAAGCCAAGATGCCATTGGCCTTCTTGGCCACCTGGGCACACTGCTGGCTCATGTTCAGTCGGCTGTCAACCAGCACCCCCAGGTCCTTCTCTTCTGTGCAGCTCTCCAGCCATTCTTCCCCCAGTCTGTAGCGCTGCATAGGGTTGTTGTGCCCCAAGTGCAGGACCCGGCATTTGGCCTTGTTAAACCTCATCCCATTGGTCTCGGCCCAGCAGTCCAGCCTGTTCAGATCCCTTTGCAGAGCCTCCCTACCCTCCAGCAGGTCGACACTTCCTCCCAGCTTAGTGTCATCTGCAAACTTGCTGAGGGTGCACTCGATGCCTTCATCCAGGTCATTGATAAAGACAGTGAACAGAGCTGGACCCAGTACTGAGCCCTGAGGAACTCCACTTGTGACTGGCCTCCAGCTGGAGTTAACTCCATTGACCACCACTCTCTGGGCCCGGCCATCCAACCAGTTTTTCACCCAGGAGAGTGTGCGCCTGTCCAGGCCAGAGGCTGACAGTTTCTGAAGCAGAATGCTGTGAGAAACTGTGTCAAAGGCTTTACTGAAGTCCAAGAAGACTACATCCACAGCCTTTCCCCCATCCAGTAGTTGAGTGATTTTGTCATAGAAGGTGATCAGGTTAGTTTGGCAAGATCTGCCTTTTGTAAACCCATGTTGACTGGGCCTGATCACCCGGTTCTCTTGCGTGTGCTTCATGATATCACTCAAGATTACCTGTTCCATGACTTTCCCTGGCACTGAGGTGAGACTGACAGGCCTGTAGTTCCCCGGATCCTCTCTGCAACCCTTCTTGTATATGGGCACAACATCAGCCAGCCTCCAGTCTAGTGGAACTTCCCCAGTCAGCCAGGACCTCTGGAAGATGATGGATAGGGGTTTGGAAAGGACATCCGCCAGTTCCTTCAATACTCTTTGGGTGGATTCTTCTCTTTCATGCTGCCTAATTGAACTTAAAAGGCATATACTGAACAGAATAAACCAAAAAATCTTTGATTTTCAATAATCAAATAGTTTGGCTTTTATGATTTCAAAGTAGCTTCATGTTTTTTAACATATCTCATAAAATAGATTACATTAAAAAAATCAGTCATTATAAAATATAAACTGGAAGGATCTCAGAAGGCTTTTTAGTTCACTCGTGTACACTACTGGGGTTTGGACACAAAGCTCTTGTTTGAAAATTATATATGATGAAAGGTGAAACAGGGGGAGGGGAAAAGGGAGGACTCACAAAAATTAAAGCTGGAAAACACCTGAAGTGAATATAAAGGACAAATTTCAGTTCCCAGGTTAAATGATAGGGATTGGCTTCAGCATAACTTGTTTTTTAATTGAACTTAATATTTAAGCCTTCGATCGTAACCGTTGATCAGTGACTCGTGTTTTGAGATCATTCTGTATTATGTAATGAATGAGGCTCCTTACTTCATTAACTGTATGAGTTGAACGACTGCAGTTGAGAACAGGAATAGGCAGCAGGAAGACAAAAGAAAAAGATACAAAGTCTTGTGGGTAGTCAGTCTTGGTGGTTTGCTTAAAAAATTTTGGTGTGGTTCTTGTCAAGGTGTATAGCCTTTTCTTAATGCCCAGACTGAGCTCTTCTACTCCTGATAACTGCTTGGAAAATTATAATATATGTGTATATGAGTTTGATGTTGATGTATGATCTGAAGGAAACATGGCTCCGAGATCTCCCCCTCGTTTGATTTGCAATATGTCTGAGCTGTCTGAAAAGAGAATAACCCAAGTTGACTGGAAATTTCCCAGTATAACATCTTTTCTGTGGGAAATACTGAGATTCAAAGTCTTAGTTTTGGCTAAATTTTGATTATTTCATCTGTCCAAGCTCCCTGTTCACTTTTTTAGTGCTTGCTTATGATGAGGATACTCCAGATAGGTCTTGAAGACTGAAAATATTTGATAATTGAATGGTACCTTGAGTTTTCCTAAAAAACTTGTGGTATTTCCATGTGATGAGAAGTGTGGTATTTGTTTAAAAGTACTCTCCTCTGCATCTCAAGAGATCTTTTTTCTGACATGGTAATTCCAGTATCCATTCAACTCTTACACCATCACTGGGTTCCACGTGACACTACTCTTATATGAGAAATACGGTTTTGTTTCTTGTT
Source organism: Cuculus canorus (assembly GCF_017976375.1). Classification (NCBI taxonomy): domain Eukaryota; kingdom Metazoa; phylum Chordata; class Aves; order Cuculiformes; family Cuculidae; genus Cuculus; species Cuculus canorus. The sequence continues at coordinate 5,074,770 of NC_071404.1, forward strand.
TACGTAGTTTTGGTGGACTGCTCCTCCAAGAAGTATTTTGACAAACCAAACAATCAAGTTAGTAGAAAATTATAGACCTTATGGTAAACTCGTAAGGTTTTAGGAGCACGTTTCTGGCAAGCACTTACAGCAAAACATGCAAATAGTGATTTTCTGAAACTTATAATTTGGCTAAGTGCAAACAGATTAGCTTGAGGACATCTCCTTGATGGCTGCTGACCCTTGGATAAATTTCAAAGTGTCATTGCAAATTATAAAAGTATTAAGGTTATTAAGAAGGCAGCTGGGGAAATGAGTACCATGAGAATTGTTAAATGACCTTAATAAAGGGATTGATACCGTTTCCTCATATATTCTGACAATTTTCAAGAGGACCTGGGAAAGAAATAAAAGTCATCATAATGTAAAACTGAGGTTGGCATGTTAAGTTGTGCAAAGATATATTCCAAAACAAGAGAAGCTTAAAGCTTTTGCCAAAAAAAAAAAAAGGAAAAAAAGAAACAGAGCAGGTAGTCTAGCAAAAAGTGAGTGGAGATTATAGTGCTTTTAGAAGTGATGTTTGGAGATTCATGTATTTTTCCTTCCACTTTTAGTCACCTTCATAGTATTTATTTCACTTAATTTTCTTTTTCTCTTTGTTATTGTCTTCTTCTCCTTTCCCCTTTTTTGTGTCTTTCCCTCTCTTTTCTTCTTCTTAGGTTTAAAACAGCATCAGAAGAATATCTCCATGTGCCTCCTAAGATGTACTTTTTAAAAACAATAACGATGAGTTGTATACATCCCTTTTCCCTTCAAACATGCAAAATATTTCACTTGCATTAATTTTTTAATTGTTGCTACAATACAGCCATCCTTTCAAAGGTTGTAGCAGCTTTGAAAAGATACAACAGCATTTGGAAAATATGGAAGTATTGAAGAATATAAATTATATTAGGGTGGAAGTGCGGATAAGAAAAAATAATTAAACAAATTAGAATGTGGCAAAAATTGGGATGTTTATTGGAATGATCAGAAGCACTTTGGAGGCCCATTACAGTAGATATCACAACATCCTAAAGAACGAACTCTGCCCTAAAGAACATACACTCTAAGCAAGCAGTGAGTAAAGGGTATTTTATCAGTCTAATTATGAAAAGCGGGGCTACAGGAAAGAAGACTTTTTGCTGATAGTCCCATTAAACAACTTCTTACTACACAAGTAGTGCCATCAGGTAGAATAACAGTTAACTTGAACAGCAGTATCTTTATTTCAGAAATCCAGTGGCATATCCCAAAGCTATGCAAGACGTCTGTTTGACAGCAGAATGTCTTAATTACAACACCCTGATTTCTGCCTTTTATTCTTGCAGTGCTTACATCACCATTTTCATTGACCTGAAGATTTTCAGACTTTATTTGATATTATGTCGGTTGATAGTAGTATGCCTAATAACTCACCGCTATCTCGATTGGTGCTAAGTCTTAAATTTACTATTGGTATGGAGAGAAGCAGGCCACCTGCAATCTTGCATCATTGCCAACGCTTCCTGCTGCGCCTTGGTTGTTCTTGGAGGCTTTCTCTGTAAGTACTGAACACTGCTAGGCTACTCCACGCATGCACAAAGTTCCACTATTACCTTTCCTGTAGGCAGTAGTTGAAGGCACAGTACTGAATATGTTCTTTCCTGTACACTCAACTGTTTAAATAACGTAGAGGTGCCATTCTGTGCCGGCCAGGAACGCATGGGAACGCTACGTACCTTGTATTTAATGTTGTTGTGCCTGAGAAGAGAGCAAAGAGCTGTATGCAAGCGAAGTTCCTGCGTGCTACAGCAATCTAGAAAAATCGCGGTATTTTCAGCCGTGTTACGTTAGGTCCCGTATTTTTATTTTGTCTTTTTTATCTTTAAAAAAGGTAAATCTAAATAAATAGATACTAAAGAATAAATGCTAAAATAAATCACATCACTCTCTATAGAATAGGCTGAAGCTATTACTGAGATGGTTACTGTCTTCACTAAGAATTGCAGATGGTGATTAATTTACTTATAACAATAGGTTAAGCTGTTTTATTCGCAATAGAAGAGAATGCAGGTGAGTCTGCAGAACAGAGGCAGAATGAGGAGAAATTCTCACTAGAGGGACAGAGTGCATTTAAAGAGGAATAGGATTTGAAAATAGAAGACCCGTAGGGCATTATTTTCATGGGGAAACATGGGAATGGCAATAGATGGGTGGGGGAAACACCTTATTATCTCAATGTAGTCAAAGTTTAGGAGAAATATGAGATACTTTCATGGACTATTTAACTCATATGAGGGCATGGAAGTGAGGTAATGGATGAAATAGCGTAAAGGTGAGAGGCATAGATGTGATAGAGGAATGCTCGGTCCATCTCGTATTTCTCAATAAGACTACTTGACTTGTGAAAAAATCCAGTCATAGGTGAGCTTGTAAAGTCACAGGAGACTGTAAGTAAAATATAAAGGAAAGACTGTTACCTTAGTCAGGCAGGAAACTGAGCTTGGACAAAAGAAGAAAAGAAAAAAAGAAGGGGAAAAAAAAAGGAGAATAACTCTAGAAAATTGATCTAAAGAAAGGTAGAATAGAATTTGCCAGTAAAGCGTATGTCTAATAGATGTTGTGAAGGCTGGTTTTGATGAGGGCTCTTTCCTCAAGCAGAGAAGGAAACAACATCCATCTAATATTATTTTCAACACTCCTTATTCAGAATTGCCTTTACCATCCTTTAATTTTTCAGGATCAGAGTATATGTGCCATATGGTTTAAAGGATTCAAGAGGGTATTGCAGAAGTGCAAGAACATAGAATCTGTTTTTCTCTTGAGCCTAGATTACTTTCGCTTTCCTTCAGTAACTCACTGACTTGGGCATTATTGTTTCTGTGTTATTTCTTTAACACAGGCCCTAATTTATGGTTGCATTTTAGTGGATGAAATTCCATGAGTTAATATCTTAAAAGTCAACATTTTTTCAACATCTTCTGCAACACAAGATCTTCTTGAAAGGTTCATCTATAATTCCAGCTACACATCTACTAGGACATGGTGCTTTTTTATTTCATACAATGAAAGTAGTGTTTAACTCTCCAAACAGAATAATGGACCTTCTTAAACAAGTAGCACTTTTGTTCTTATAAAGCATACTTTTAAAAGTACTTTGTTATTAAAAGTAGTATCATAAAAACAATTTGGGCCCACTTTAGTCAGTGGATACGGGACACTTCTACCACAATATTTAGAAAGCTTTGGGGTAAATAGAGGAAGAAGTTCTTGAAATCAGAATTTTGTTGTAGACATAGACAGAGTCAGTAAATAAAAGAATATATATGGAGAGAATTCAAAGAAAAAGGAAAGGATAAAAAAAATAAATTCTGGTTTTCTGCTTTCCTTGATAAAGTACAAATAGGCATAGTCTTCAAAGGGTAAAAAAAATCCATATTTCTTTCTGTTTAAATTCCACATTTTTTTCAATCTTTTTCAATCTTTTTTAATAATTTGGCGACGATATAAAGGGAGATGGAAATTTTCATTCACATTTTCTGCCCAGTCTCAATAAACCATGAAATGGGAGGTGCTGCGAGCTACATACAGGTCTATATGCTCACAATGCCACGGCTCGTGGGTGGATGACCTCTGAAGGCTTTATTTCTCTGGGCAGATCAACCATGTTCTTTGGAATATCCATGTAGATAACCATGGTGTCCCCTTAGCCAAATTATAGATTGGAAATGTTTGTTAACTGAATTGTAAATCAGTTTCTCCTCTACCTGTTACAAAAAGCATTCATGTTATGCAGCTGCCCAGGAAATGTTCTTCTGGTTAAGGGACTTATGAGACCCCTTTTCTCTTGATTCTGCCATAGCTATATATTCTTAGGGAAAACACGGAGCGAAGAATTTGTCTCCAAGCTCTAACCATTTTAAATGGAAGGGTCAAATCTAATCTCGTTGTTTATGATCATTCTGCTTTCAGTAGAATTATCTTCAGAAGGGATTCTTCCTCATCTAGAATAGCTATCCATGAGGGTTCAACTATGTCTTCTTAGGAAGCATTCCTCTCTTCCGTGTTTCTAAAGATAACCACCCAGATAACTAGCTTAGGCTGGATGCCTCAATTTCACATGTGTATGGTTAGATGAAATTAAACCAACTCTTAATCTGTGTGCATATTTTTCATATGCAAATTAATGTATTAATGTTTCATTTTCATCTTTTTTCCCCATGGAAGCAATAATTAGATATGACAGAGAGCTGATTGTGATGCAACATACACATACACAGCACTTTAGGAGTCTGAAAGAAGAGAAACAGGATAGGCAATTAGCATCACAGAAGGCAAAAACTAATCTATTTAAGCATATTTTCATTTTTCTACTCAGAAATCATAATGACTGAAAGTACTCAATATAGCCTCCATCACTTCCTAAAAGAAAACAACAACAGGCTATCCAATATTGTATTTTTTTATCAAGGAAATAGAAATATCTTAAGGTTTGTGTTTGTGTTTTACATCGCCTCCTCCACCCTTCCATTTGTTAGTCTTTCTGGCAACTCCCAGCTGCCGCATGTTAACATTACTGTAGACGTCATTTGTATGGAAGGTCAGTTTGAAAGGCTCTTGTGTTTTTAATTAAGTTCTTTATTGTGACACTTTATGCCTACTAATTACGTGAGTGATATAGTTTATCTTTACAAATATTCATGGAAGAATTACTCAAAGTCCACAAGCTAGATCTCTAAATGGAAGCAGTCTTCTAAACTGCATAACAGCAAATGCTAAGATATATAATTAAAAAAAAACCAACAAAACAAAAAAAAAAACAACAAACCCCACAAAAACAAAACAGAAAAAAACCTAACTTAGATTCATAGAATAGTTTGTGTTGGAAGAGACCTTAAAGATCACCCAGTTCCAACCCCCTGCCATGGGCAGGGACACCTCCCACTGGATCAGGCTGCTCAAAGCCCCATCCAACCTGGCCTTGAACACCTCCAGGGATGGTGGTCATACCACAACTTCCACAACTTCCCTGGGCAACCTGTGCCAGGGCCTCACCACCGTCGTCATGAAGAAGTTCTTCCTTACCTCTCATCCTAATCTGCCCCTCTCCGGTTTATAGCCATTGCCCTGAGTCTTATCACTACAAGACTTTGTAAAGAGTCCCTCCCCATTCTTATAATTCTATAAGAATTACTTTCAATTCCATTTTTAAAATGAATAGGAAAAAAAAATCATGGAAACATTATAAAAAATAGATAACTATAAAGTCACCAGCGTTAATAAATTGTATGGTATTATGCATTTACGCCAAATTAAGAGACTCTTTGCATCTAGTTAGGAGATATCATTGGATATCATAATATTAGTAGGGGAATTGAAGAATGATGATTATACTATATAAATGTATGTTTTAGTGACACAAAAAGATAAGGAAGCAAAAAGTATTAATAACTGAATATTATACTCAAACATAATGTGACTACTTCTTGATTTTACCGATATGCAATTGCATCTACCCAGAGGAAAGAGGGGTTTTTAATGTAAATAAACCTAGACCAAAAGTTGATTGATCCTTGTAGATAGAACCTTCTGGAAGAGTGACACAGATGGATTTATTATGTTTTAAGGGAGTATAGGTTGTACGTGAGGAAGGAGTAAGTCTACTTCAATGTTTGTGTGTATCTGGAAAAGGGGGTTTCATTCATTAAAACTCCAGACAATTTCAACACTAAATGTAGAAAAAGGAAGCATTTTTCTTTTGCTATAGACCTTTACTCGTCCATCTTGGGACATTTTATCACAATGTGAAATATAGTTAGCACTGCTTTTTGTGACTTGTGAGCGCTGTTTCAGAATCGGTGTGTACACAGGTTGGCAAATTTAAGGCCGGATAGAGAGAACAGTAAGGTAGTCTCAGTTAAGTGGAATCAGATGGTTTATTTAATGTAATAAAATACATCTGCTCAACATCAACAGATCTTGCTAATTCAAAAAAAAAAAATGTTAGTAAGCAACATGGTGGGAGAGCTGCAAGTCATGAAAGCTGCTGTTTTGTCCTTGACCTTTACGTTTCAGCACTTCCACAGCCTGCTGGAGTCTGTTGTTAAATGCCAGCCTAGAGTTGTGAAGGCATGAAAGATTATCAGTTATAAAAAAGAATTGCATTTCAAATGAAGATCAATACAAATCCTCATACTGAGACAGAGCTACACGAGAAAGCATTCAAATGTAGGAACACAGGGAAGTTTTTATATCCTGACAGCATGAGCAACGGCAGGGTGAAGGACGCCACTTTCTACTACATGTAACTCTGCAGGAAGAGTGTCGCAACCTGTTGGAAGACAGATAGCTTACGGAGAGGCAGACAGTCAACAAAATGTTTGTAGTTTCTAGCTGTGCAAACGGAGAAGGGATATTGGGATATGATGATGATGTAAGCCGTCTTTTGAGGATTTTATACAACTCTACCAGTGAAGCTGACCTGTCAAGGCTTAGCGGATGCACAGTAGCGTGCTTGACCTCAAAGTAGATACTCGTTCATATAGTTTTCCAAAAAGCTACAGCCAGTCCTTCGCAAGCAGTAGGAGTCTCTTCACCATACTTTCAACTTTGACAGTGTGGAAGTCTACATCTAAGCCGGCTCTAAGGCACCAGTAGGTAATGGGAAAACCAAGAAATTTTGGTGGGTCGTTCAGCTGATGTGCTTTACAGATTTATCTGCAGATAAGTTTATAGTGCCCTAAAAGTGCCTCGCCCTATTCACTGCATAAGGATTTTAGTCGTCTATCTGAGTAGAGATCTGTATCGTAAATATATTTCTGTGCTCAGATTAAAATGCCTTTTTTTGTTAATTGCTGCACTCCCCCACTGTTTTATATTATAGCACTCCTGGGTTATTGCTCTTCAAACTGATTGTTAGTGTGATAAAAAATATCAGGCAGGCATAGAATTCAGTTGTGAATTTATTGGTGGGAAAAAAGAGAGCTCTAGTGATAGTAGCCAGAACACCCCTTAAAATTTTTAATATATCATCTCTGCTTCAGGTCATATTATGTAGAAGAGTCTTTGCAGTTGAAAATCATGTTTTCCACTCGAAATGGAACTACCTGCAGCCCTGATCCAATTTACATAGGAAATAATGTTGCTTGAAGACTTTTAGAGTATCAAAAATACTCCTTAACTACCGTGAACAAACTTAACTAATAATAAATATTACTTCAGAATGAGAAGGGTGTAGGAAATTTGGAAAAGAGTGTGAAGAAGGCATATTTTGACAAAAATGCTGACTCTTCTGTGAAAATCTGCATTTTAAGATCTCGAAAAAGCATTTTAATCCATTCAGTAGTATTTATCTCAGATGAATTTGAGGTTTGTTTGAGTTTTATTGTTTTTAATTTTGAGGCTTTGTGTTGTGCCAGTCAGGATCCTCCTTCATGCCCAAATATCTGCAAACAAACATGGATTGCAAATACGTGTGCAGAGTGCAGGAGCCCTTACTAATTGCATATAGAATCATAGAACCATAGAATAGTTTGGGTTGGAAGGGATCTTAAAGATCATCTAATTTCAACCCTATAACCATGGGCAGGGACATCCCACTGGATCAGGCTGCCCAAGGCCCCATCCAACCTGACCTTGAACACCTCCAGGGATGGGGAGGTATATTCGATGTATAGTCTAATGTTAATTAAAAACAGGAAAAGGATGTTTTCAGAGAAGTCCTCTATTCTAGGGACAGATGTATATGCAAATACAATAAAAGCACTATTTCTGTTTGTGAAACTTATAATTAAGCTTGCCAGTATAATCTTTTAATAGAAAAAAATGGCACATTAGCTATTCTTTAGAATTGGCAGGCTAAGTAATATTTTAAAATAATTTTCATTATGCTTTTCCAACACCTTACAATACTTACAAGAAAATTATATGATCCAGGATAGACTATCTGTAAATCATGAGTCCATGAGATATCATCTGTTTTAACTATTTGATTTTCTGTTCATCGAAGACATTCCATGTTGGACATGTCCAGCAAAAATTAGCAGACAGTATCAAAGACAAAAAGTTACAAGAATTTAAGGAACTATCTGATTTTTCTTTTCTGACCTGCAAATTACTTTTTGAGATAAAATATAGCAATAAAACAAAACATATGAGGGCACTTTTAATTATCTTTAAAATCTTCAGAAATAAAGGTTCCTACTAGACGACTGACTGGTATTATTTTTTTTTAAGCACTTTGGAAAATTACATCTGACATGAGATAAATGCAGCTGCTCATTTAAATTAAGATTATCTTTAGGCCAGTAATCTCATTTACTACTCAGCAATTTTAATTCCAGTCAAGACAGTACAATTAGTGTCATCATCCTGCTGATACTTCTCATTGCTTTCTGCCTGTATTTACTGTTGTTAAGACAAGAGAACTCAAATAAAGTATAAGTCAAGATAATACATTATTAAGGGGAGAATATGTTAGCGAGTATTGCTGGCGCAGCCTGATGAGCTGGATTTCCTTTCAGACATTGATTCTGTGTTAGCTCTAAGAAGGTCTCATTAAAACACTTGACAAACTTAGTAAGCTTCCACTTTAATATGGAGATATATTTATTTCAAACGACATTCTGAAAAGTGTTTGGGGTTTTTTTTCCCCTTCTCTTAATTGCTGTCTTGAAATTATATCTGTTTTGAATATTTATATTATGGATATTGAAATTGTAAGAAGCATTGTCTGTATCATAAATTTTATTCCCCTTAATAAGAAGGGATTTTGCTGTTACCTATCTGGGTTGTGTTTAGGAAGCTTCCTGTTTTGAATTGTATTATGCTGCAGCCTGGATGGATATAAGAAGGTCAGCCATTGCAGCTATTCAAAATGGGCAGTAGCTCTGAATATACTTCACCTTTCCAACTAGTTTTGTGGGCTTTTTATTAGTAGTATTCTTTATTTCCTACATCTGCATTAGTGGATCCCAGAGGAAACCGGATTTCTATGGGTGGGTGGTTTTCTTCAAGCCTGCAGCATTAATTACACTTCTGGATTTGGAATCCTGGCAGTCTAATTTTATCTTTCTTTTGAATAAAAATGTTATTTGTATGAGTGATTCTGTATGTGATCTGGCAAGATATGCTGCTTCCACTTGTTTTCAGTAGCTGTGAGTTCCCCAAGCCCCACTAGTAATGTTTCCTTTGCAACGAACTAAGTTGCTGTGAGATGCCCATTCCAAGAGGAATAAAGAAGCACTAGGTTGTCCTAGGGATGCTTCCCTGAATATATTGCTGTTATTTTCAATAATTTCATGACAGTAAAGATGAGCTCTCCCCACTGTACAGTCTCCTAGGTCAGACAGAGTGCAAGCATGAGGGAGTTCTGTACAAGGAAAAGATGAGAGAGCAGAGAATGGAAGAGGAAATTTTAAACAAAAGCAAGAGACGTTAGGTTACATCTGAATTGCATGTTCGATATGTAGCTTAGCATCAAACTTATAAATGTACGTGTTGTTTAAAAATATGTAGAGAGATGCAGGGGCATGAATGTTTGTATCATTGTGTTGTAGGCAATGTAACCTGTGCCAAAAGTATGTTTAGCCAAAAGCATGTTTTGCCAAAAGCATTTCTAGTTTCTTACTATTCAGGTTTTGTAGCATACATAAAGGTGTTTAATGTATACTGGTCTTTAAACTTACGAGTAATGGGGTTCACTTGGATGGGCTATTCACATCTACCTTATTGTTACCAACTACCTTACTGCTTCAGCAAACTAAAGTCTATGGTGCTATTAAGACCTTGAAGTGTACTCAGAGCTAAGTGATTGTGTGTAATGTATACACGTCCCTCTCTCTATCTATATATTTATATATGTTTTCAGAATTAAGGAAAATGTTATAGAAAGACTTCCTCACTCTTATATATAGATAAATTTTCCTCTGTGTATATTTGTGAATCAACCCTGCATAAGATGACTTTTACCTTAGCTAATAAATATGCTTTTCAAGAGCTTATCCTTTTCTGATTTGCATTTTCTTCTCTTTGGGATATGCAGCTTTTGGTTTAAGAGAAGAGGGTATTTGGGGAAAAGGGGACAATGATGAAGAGGAATTCCACAGAGCATGGAGAATGCCACTACAGCAGAGTCACTTATGCCTCTTTTCTCTGTGAAGTATTGAGTGTGTAATATAGTACTCGTAATATAATACTCTGGTATCTTAAATCTGATAATCCTCTTCTGAAGTAGTGGGTAAAATTGTTGGATAGTGTCAAGATTTAGCAGACCGAACAGAAAATCAAAGATAAACCAGTTTCTAGTTGTTTAGCTAGGGAGGTTCTTGTAAAAAAATTAAACCAGGTTCATCCGTCAGTTGTTTTTAATGTGATATAATTCATCGGTTTACTGCTTGTTACCTTGGCAGTATATCAGGTAACATGAATTTTGTACTTCGTATAACTGATTGGCTTGAGCAATACCTGTTTGACAGTGAAAAGTACCGACAGAACCTAAGGTCACTTAAGTGTGACTCAAAATATGTTTGGTGAGTTTTGTGCCAGCTGAAATCATCCAAGAAAGCAGGTCCCAAAGAAATTGAGGAATTAATTTAAGAACCTCTTCTCACTCTAAAAAAATCCATCAGATAAAAGAGCAGTTGCCGGAGTTGCCAGAGCCATTCAGAGTTATGAGCGGGATCAAATTCGGACTAGTTCTGCAAAACGGGGAATAGAGAAGAAACAAATGCACTTAAGATACTTCAGTACTAAAATGTTTATTCTTTTGGTATTGTTTCAATTTTAACCACTTTTTTGTTTTTTGTAATATCTGCAGTGGCAAAGTACAGGAGGAAAATAAGTTATTGAAAACTATGGTAGTTAGTGTAAAGCCATTAAGATGAGATTTGGTTCTTCATAAAGGAACGTAAATTGCAGCATTTCAGTTGATGTTAGTGGGAATTGGATCAAACCTATTACTAAAAGTTCAGTTTTTCAGGTGTCTGTTGGCATCATTGGAGAAAGAAGATTTCATCTGCAAATGAAAAATTCATTAGCTAAGTTGAATTTAAAAGATTTTTGCTATCTCAGCCTAAGTAAACTAGAATATAAGTTTTCTACTCTTAAATCTAGCCTAGCCTGAAGGAATAGGAAAGAAACCACTTCTGTGGATAACAGAATCACTGAACTTGTCTCTTAGGGGTATGGGGCTTCTGTTTGCGTTTCCTGGTGAATGGTAAAGGTTGAGTTTACATTACCACCTTTTTGTAAAAGGCCAAACAAATAGGATGTCTCTCCTCTACCTTCTGAATATGTATTTTCAGATGTTAGGAATTTTCAGAGCTGCTGTTACCTTTCTATCAAGTTACAATGAAACTGAGAGGAAGATTCTTGTGTTCATCTAGAGATTTCTTCCTGGAGAAGAGAAGGCTTTGGAGACACCTTGTTATGACCTTTCAGTACTTAATGGGCACTTATGAGAAAGCAGGATCCAATGCAATAGGACCAGGGATAATGCTTTTAAACTAAAAGAGAGGGTAGGTTCAGACTATATACGAGGAAGAAATTTTTCATTATGATGGTGATGGAACAATGGAAAAGATTGCCCAGAGGGGTAGGAGATCTCCCATCCCTGGAAACACTCAAGGTCAGGTTGGATGGGGCTCTGAGCAACCTGATGTAGTTGAAGATGTCCCTGATCATTGCAAAGGGATTGGACAAAATGACCTTTAAAGGTCTCTTCCAACCCAAAGTATTCCATGATTTTATGATACTGTGTAAGTTCACGTACAAATGTGAAAGCCTGCAGATGGATTTAACAGCAAGCACGAATACACAAACCTCAGTTCCTTGAGACTACAGACTACAAAGAGCATAGGATTCATAGTCATCAAATACAGATCTGCTGTGCTTGATTCTCTTAAGTTTAAAAGCCCTGTGTTTAAGATTTTAATTAGTAAATAAATATTTAGTTGTGATAAACAAGTTGATTAAAAGTACTCAGATTTATTGGAAAAGACTGTTTTATTTGGCTAGACATGTTTATCAGCTAGATTTGGATCCCATGATGCTAAATACTCTATACTAAAAGAAAATTACATTTCCTGCCCTGAAGCAATAGTTTCATTTATGTATTTTCCTAGACAGAATATTGGATGCAATTTACTGCTGTCACATTTTTGACTTTTAATCAAATGCTGGTATTTATTTCACAGTTATTTATGTAGGAGAATTATTTGAATTATAGGAAGCTATCATAAGACAGCTAAGACCGTCACTTTACATTTCTTGTATTGTGGAAGTGATCGCCTGTGTAGGCAATGGGAAATTACTTATTAGTAGCCACTTGCAAAAGAACAGTTATAAAAATGGTAATCCCATTCATAGGCAAGGTAGTCCCAGCTTTTCTTGGAACCTGTCATGTATATTCCATTTCTCTGGTTAGTGAAACAGGCAGTTACACTGGGAAAAAGCTGAACAAACACTAAATAAAACCAGTTTATATTTCCCTCTGCTTTGTCAGTGTTTAGTAGGAGATTTGCAGGTAAAGATGTTTCAACCTTTTTTATCACCTACAAGGGGTGGGAATGGAGACGTTAGCTGGTCAAGCATTGGAAGAGGCTGCCCAGGGGAGTGGTGGAGTCACCAGCCCTGGAGGTGCTCAAAAAAAGTGTAGACAGGGCACTTTAGGACATGGTTCAGTAGGCACGGTGGGGTTGGGCTGATGGTTAGACTTGATGATCTTAGAGGTCTTTTCAAACATTAATGATGATATGATTTTAATAACACTGGGTCCACCCTATGGGCGTGGAGTTCACTATTTGATATTTTATTAGTTTTTTTTTCAGCAGCAATCTAAACTGTGTCTTTAGGCAGACGGTAGCTGTGTTGGTATTCAGATAGTTCAAATATGCCTAAGTTTGCATATGCCATTGAAAATTCCTCTATTTTTTTTTTCCCTATTGACGATTCAGAAAATTAGAGTTAAAAAACGACAGGAAAAATATTAAATTATATTGACACCACCCCCCACAGATATGGAAGATATCTCTGTGGGTTCTTAGAATATGTAAGTTAATACAACTTCATACAATGACTACCAGAGTGTGGTTCGCCCAAGTTTTCGTCTCCATGTACAATGTAAATGTAAGTCTTAAATCTAAAGAATATCATGCTGTGGTTATGATTAAGAAAGGAACTGATTGGTTCAGTTTGAAGGAATTATTCTAATCTGTAATTATTTCAGGTTTTGATTACTGCTGTCACTATAGATCTCCTTTCAAGGTTTTTCTAAGTATGCATGGATTGAATTGGTCATTTATATGTAATTGCTGTCCCTTAAACTGTTTACAAAGACTATGTGATGCCTGGACTTCGGTTTTACTGCAGTTGTATGTTATTTCCCACTGGTACATTGATCTGGTTTTGACAAACACAGTGTACAGTGAAAAGCATTAAATAGGTAAAAATGTATTCCTTAATTATATGCCATACCTAGAGTGTGGTTAATATTATATATATAATTTTTTTTTTTCATTTTAACAGACATTTTTATTACATTTATTACATTTATTTTAACATACATTTTATTACATTTTTAGTCAAACAAAAAATCAATTCCAAGTGATCACCTAACGTTTTTATCGTAGCTCAGTTCACACAATGCTTAGACTAACTTTCATGGTGTGGTAGTGGAGTTTGGTTCATACAACACACAGTCAGGAAAACCCGTTGTGGTTCTGTCCTATGTTTGTTTTCTGTTATGCAAAAGAATGAGAACCACATATGTTTTGGGCAAGCTCAGGTATTTTTCACCCTGAAAAAGAAGCAGCCTGCAATTATGCTTTTGGGAGTGAGGTTGGGATGAAGTGTTTCTGTGTTGTTCTTTATAGGTATGAGGAAAATTAATCCAACTATTGCTTATAGAAATTTTTTCTTCATTTCCACCCGGTGCTGATTTGGTGAGCTGAGCTGTTGCAGGTACACAGCCAGAGCTCTGTCCTTTCTGCACTTCGCCTGCTCTCTAGACACGTAAAATTAAGTATCTCTCTGTTTTCCTTATTGTCAGCAAAAGGAGGAAAGAGGATAATTTTATCCCCTGCCTCGGGTGCTTGTCTTAGGATGGGAGAAATCATGCTCTGAATATGCATTTCTCTTTCCTGTCTAATGTATTTTATAGGCACAACTTTAGGGTGACTCACATCAGGTAAGATAAATTTTGTTCTCCTTCCCTTTCTCTACCTTCATATTTGTGCTGAATGTCCTACTTTTGGTGACCTTTTGCCAGAATGACCATCCCAAATTGTCATGAGAGCTCCTTATTCACTCTTATTCACTTTATGGGAGGATTTCTAATTTGGACAACACTTTTGCTCCATCTCTTGGTAATGCTTTTGCAGGATGAATGAAGTGTCATTTTCGGTCATTCATTCCATTTTCTTACAAAGTCCGAATTTTTCTCCTACTGTGATATTTTAGTTTGCCACTTAAAGATCATTTACTCCTTATAAAGGAAATATATTTCACCTCCAAACAGACATTGCTTGGCAGAGCTTTGAAAGTTTTAGGCTTCCTTTTGAATGGACTTCAAGCAGCATTATGGTTGTGGTAATAACTACTGTTTTACTATTATAGTTATCTATAGAGCATTCTTAATTTTGTGTCTAAAGAGGCAATATAATATTGCTCACTGAATTTTATGTTTTATTATACTATTATCTCTAATATGGTCACGATTTTTTCATATGAAGTGTTAAGTATACCTATGATGATGAATCTCGTGTTCCATCCTGCGCATATGGTATTATAATTTTATTTAGTTAATGATGTAATATAGTCACATAAAACTTGTCCAGAAATCTTGTTTTACAAGTAGTAACATTAAAAATAGTAAACTATTTTATTTACATCATGGATATGCGCGTTGTAGTAATGTAGCTGTACAAAATAGTTCTAGCTAATATTTATGCATCTATATTTATAGACAAATGACATTTGCAATGGAAATTTGCTTGCAGATTCTCCATTATGATATAAAACTGACTTCTGTAGAATGTTTAATCAGCCTCACATGCTGACTTCTGGTCTTTTCTTCCCTACAATTTATGTTTGCTTCATTATAAACCAAGTTCTTTTTAATAGAGTTTTGTTTAAGTGCAATCTTTCTAATGCAAAGTTACGTTTCCCAGAAATCAGTGTGTCAGATATTGCCAATGCTAAGATGTGGAAGGAGCTCAGTTTTGCAAGTGAGCTTCCTTTAAACTTCTGTAGAACTTCTTGGTCAACAGTTACGTGGCAATAACGTTGGGTTAATTTTTGTTTTAATAAATTTATTAATTTACAAGACACCCCTTTTCTCTGCCCATAAGTAAATAAGTACATAAATACATAAAGTTAAGTCATCCTTAGAATTACTTGATGATTTGCACTGATGTATTTTAAAATAGGAATAAATTTTACGTAACTTGCTTTATAAGTCTGTCACCGAGTTAAGCACCCCTATATTTTTATGCCTGCCATCTAAAGGATAATTAAAGCATCATGCTAAGCTCAATGACAGAAAAACCAAATGGGTTTGGCATCTGAGGCAGGCGTGACTGTCTGAAAAACCTCATAAACCTCCATGTGGGTGGAGAAGCAGTAGCGCTGCTTTTAAGATTGCTTCCAGTACTGACATTGACACAGCCTGGGGCAAATGCCAGTCTTCAAAAAAGACTGAAACACACCGCAAACTCTCTCTGTTTTAAAAGGTTGAAGATTCAGTATGTGCTACTTCATTATTATTATTATGATTGGGTTTTTTTTTTTTTCATTTGTTTGGGGTTTTTTTATAATTTTATAGAAATTGAGTGCTCTGCCCAAACCTGCAGAATTTTGGTTTCTTTTTCTGTTAGGTTTGACAGTTACCAGTTTGCATCGTGACTATACTCTCAGACCTCTATTATTCAGACTTCTCTCAAGAAGCAGGTGTCCTTTGACCACTAGACAACCTGTCCCAGTCCCTCACCACTCTCATAGTGAAGAAATTCTTCCTTATGTCTAGTTTAAATTTGCCCTTCTCCAGTTCACAGCCATTACCCCTCATCTTATCACTACACGCCTTTGTAAACAGTCCCTCCTCAGCTTTCTCGTAGGCTGCCATCAGGCACTGGAAGGTCGCTATAAGGTCTCCTCAGGTTGATTTCCAGGGATTGGGCATCTACCACTTTTTTGGGCAACCTGTTCCTGTATTTCACCACCCGCACCATAATTTTTTTTCTCCTAAGTCTAGTTTGAATCTCCCCTTTTTTTAGTTTAAAACCATTCCCCCTTGTCCTATCACTACAGTCCCTGATAATAAAATTGCCTTATATAAGTCTCCTTTAAGTACTGAAAGGCTGCAGTAGGGTTTCCCAGAGCCTGCTCTCCTCCAGACTGAACAACTCTACCTCTCTGTCATTCTTCATAGTGGAGATGTTCCATCCCTCTGAACATTTTTATGGTCCTCCTCTGGACCTGCTCCAAGAGGTCCATGTCTTTCCTGTGCTGAGGGTTCCAGAGTTGGACACAGTGTTCTGGAGGGTTCCATATCTCCCATGAAACCTAGTGCTGATTGTAGTGGGAAGTCACTTTGTAATAATGACCATCCTCACATTCACATATCTGGAAGTCTGGTTTTGATGTTATAAAGGATGTAAAATTCTGTACCTACCTAAAACGTATAGATGGTCTTAGTCTATGCGTAATAAAGTGCTTTATTAGAACTGAGCCTAAAATGCATGCCTTGATAGGAACTTGATTGCCTTTCCTTTCTATAGCAATTTACAGCATTTCTTATTTGTGCTGTGCCTTGTTTTGTGTGAATTATAATAGCAGAGCTAATCAAAAACTGCAATAAATACTGATATCAGTGACATCAGATCAGCAAAGGGCATTAATATTCATTGCAAAAAAAAATTCTGAAAGATAAATTATTGGAGGAAGGATAGGCATTTCAGATTATTTTATTGAGACACTAGAAGTTAAAATACAGTCCAATATTGACATTAAAGGATGCTCTTTTTTATTTGATCTGTTCAGCAGCACAATCAGTAATTTTTCAGGACAATTTTCACATTAAGTATATAATAGCTTTGGTCAAGTTAAAAATCAAAACAGCAGTCCCCCCTATAAAACCAGCCCAAATTGTAATGCTTAAATCCTTATTTATAAATCCTGTTCCACTGAAATAGTTCTGCTTTTCTTTGTCAATTAAACGTGGCATAATCTAGCATGCTGACATTATCGATCAAGTTATGAGTTGCTCTCAGAATGCTGTTACCCACCAAGTCTTCCCACAGAGCTCAGTTTGCTGTATTTGCCATTTATCAGCAAAGGTTCAGATCCGACTGTGATCTGCAGTTGTGCGTTACCTCACCAGCTGAAAAACGTCTAACCCATATCTGAAGAAACTTAATATTAAGCCTAGGAGGCATTAGTAGACTTAGGGTAAGCTGAAAGTGTTCTATTTAAAGGTGAAGGAAGGGAAAGAGTAGGTGGTTGGGGACAGGCAAATGCCTTGGGTTTCCTTCAGGCTGCTATCTGGAGCCTTCCAACACTTCTCACTCCCATCAGCCCATGTTCTGGAGGGGATCCATTGTCAAGGGGATTCCCTTGGGCTATTGCAGTTTTCTGTGTGTTTTATTCTGGAAGGAGGGAGCATTCTGTCTAGGAGACAGGGAAATGAAGCGAATCTCATTTAGAGAAGCTGTGCCGGTGCCTAATTTCTGTATTGTTAAAGCACAAAATTAAATTCTTGGTAGCTATGCAGTTTTATATAATTACCACCATTTGTCAAGGAGGAAAGAAAAGGGAGGGAGAAAGAAAAAAAAAATGTTGTTTACATTAAGGACCATACAGTGATGCTGCAGGAGTATGTGACCAAGGTTCAGATCCTCTGGAAGTACAAATATTGATGAGTTCATACCCTCGTGTCCTTAATCTTTTATTCCTGCAGTCTTTCACCTCTCAGACAACAGTCTGCTCTGAAATTCATGATATCCAGCACTGGATCGCAAACCAACTACCGCATCCCAATTCCAGCAGCTGCATCCGACATGCTGTAAGAAAAAACAATACTCAGATTCAAGATTCATGATCCTAGCTGACCCGACATTTGTGAGGGAGTGAGATTTCACTGCTGTTCCATCTCTGATGAAAAAATTGCCATGCTTTCTATCATAACATCTCTATAGTTTTAATAAAATATTGTAAACTTGCTCACCGGTTCTTCCCTGGCATGTTTTGAAAGTGCAAAATGTGGAATCACTAATAATCCCTAGAGGAACATACTTTATTTTGGATTTGATTTGTGGGTCTTTTCTGTTTTGGTTTTTTTTTTCTGTTTTTAATCTGGTGATAGTTAGTGTTTGTAGGTAAAGTTTTCTGCCTTAAATGACAACTACTTTTATCAAAATGGTTTTTCTTACCTGCACTAGAAAACTTCCTCGAAGAGTTTCAGTACCGTTCATTTGGATGCCTCTCAGCCTGAGTTAAGCAATGGCATCTGAAAAACATATTTATCCCCTAAAGAAAAGAGTACCTGTTCCCAAATATATTCTATTGAGAAGCTGAGAATTCCGTTGATAGATTATTTCTCAAATCACTGCAAGTAATAAACAGCCTTGCAAATTTCATCAAACAGAGATCAGCAGTGGTATAAAGCTCTTTAAATGTTTAGAGCTGGAGAAAGGGGAGACGGGACTTACATAAGGAGGAGAGGAGGAGATGAAACTGTTATTTAACTACCAGTTTCTGAAGGGAAATATGTTTAGGGAGTGCATTTTGTCTTGTATGTATTGAAAAGGAGACAGCGTTATGAGAAGATTTCTACACCTACTGGGATTTTTATGTTGTTGTAGACAGGAATAGAAGAGCAGAATTGATGCGCTGTATGTAGGAAGCACATCCGTTGCAAAATTTCCCTAGATTTAGCTGTGTAACCTATTCTTCCCCCTTTAACATTTTAAAACTTTATTTTTGTTGGAATTCATTGCATTGCCAGTATAAAAATACATTAAGCTACGATACAAACGCTGGGCTTGATCCAGTTATGATGATGTCAGGAGGAGTCTTCCTACTGACTTTAGTTGAGACTTATGATCCTTTCTCCGCACTTATTTCTGCCTTCTGGAAAAGACGAATTTTTAACGCAGAAGTCTAATCTATCTACAGGCTCGTTGTGGAATTCTCAAGAGGTTAAGAGGTTTTTTAGGCCTTTCTAAGATAAGATGCAAAAATACACAAAACATTGAATCTTGGTGTACCTTTTTTTTTTTTTAAGCTGACAGAAAGGAAATAATTTTCTATTATATCCATTTTTAGACATTCAAAAAAAATGTCTGATTGCTAAAAAGAATTCACACTGCAGAAGAGCATTTTGCACTAGTAAATTACACGGGATGTTTCTCCCTCAAAATGAAGCACTGAAAAGAGAAGCTGATATTCTGAAAATTAGTTATCCTAACCTATTAGGTCTGGAAACAAGCTATTCCTGTTTTTATCCTTTATGTCCTCTTTTTTTGTCTTCTAGAATCACGTCATATTTTGATAACAGATTTCTGCCTGGGGGGTTTTGTTGGATTTTGATCTTTGTGAGAGCAAGTGCAAGGGCTTTACTTCTCCAGGGATAGTGAAACTTGTAGAACTCAGCAGCAGAGCTGTGGCTGTCACAGCAGAATTTGAGACCTCATCAAACAGGGCAGGAGGAGATGTGACCTCCAGGATGGGGTCTCTGGGTTAAAGGACATGAGGCAGGAGCCTGGGAAAAGCTTAGGATTGTATGGAGGGTTTGGGGATGGATGGGCTCCATCACAGCCTGAGAAGATTAGGTGGGAAGAGATGTTATGATGACATAGAGAGGATTTGGGGTTCTTTGCGGAGAGCAGTTTGAGATGCTGGGGCATGTTTGGGACTCAGAGTAAGGGATGTTGGAGAGGAGAGGAGAGGATGTTCACAACAAAGTGAGAACAGAATTATACCAGCAGAGGTTTAGAGATTAACGATTTCTGAGCTTAATCTGTTCCTGAGAGTAGCTGCTAACAGCTGCTCTAGGAAGCAATAATGCTGGACAAGTGTTGAGTAATCCTTCACTTTGGGATTCAAGGAATTGCAAAATTCTTGAATTTGTTTTACTGCTTTTCGAGTCCTTTTATATGTGTCTCCAAGATATCTATGACAAATGTTTGCATGCCAGAAAGTATTTTCTTCCGTCTAATCATTCAGTGCAGTTGTCTCCAAGGTCTTGTATAATGTAAGCAATGAATAATTACCTTCCATGTACCTTTTCCATTAAGTATATAAATGCATAGGTCTGCCTTTTATTTATTTTATCCTCCCTCTTCCACAAAGCTCATTTTGAATGGAAGGATTTTTATATCTTTACTGATCTTTTCTGTATTTTCTATTGTTTAGTTCACCTGTCCAATGCAGGCAAAGGCACACCCAACGTCTGTATGGATTCGTGGCAATGGTCTCTGTGTTGTTCTCCAACCCTTTCAGAATAATTCCCTCTGTTTGTGTTCTTGATCAGCCAAGAAGATTACAGCTGTGTTTTTCAAGAACAACCCAAACAAACACAAAATTTCCTTCCTGAGTGAATTGCTAAAGTAGAAAATAGTTGTAAGTATAATGTTGGGGTACTGCGAGCACAAATACTGAATTTAAGATAGGGGTTTTTTTTGTTTGTTTCTGAACAGCTTGCAGTTAGCTTTGACCATTCTGAGTATTTTGGTATCAGAAGCAGATTTCACCACTTCACCAGCTCCATAACAATTATGAACATAACGATGAGCCAAGACCCAAAGCAGATTCCTGTGAGATTCTGCTAATAACAGCCTCACTGGGAAAATTGATGGTGTTTGATCTTTTAAGAGTATAGAAATCTATGAGGGAATTTCCCCTTGTACCAAATAGCTCCTTATAGAGCTTTTATTAAGGAATCAGTCACAGAATCCTACTCGTGGTGGTGCCTTGTAAAGATAATTATATCTTGCTCATCTACCCTTGTGCTTGTATGCAGTAGATGAATGTTAAAATCTCTACCTCAACGCACTAAATATGGAGAGACGAACTGACTAAAAAACTTCAGTTGTACAATTGAATAAGAAAATTTTACTAGTAAGTATAAGGGAAACAGGACCTAAATCTGAACAAATTTAATCGATATTTGAAGACGACTGTAAGGAAGTGCTTTCTTTACTTATTTTCCTAGCAAGGATTATGCTGACAAGATTAAGACGAATTTAATTTCCAGAGAACATTTATCTTGAAAATACAGCTTCTCGATATACCTGATAGTTTTAGTGTGTTTATACGCTCTTCATTTCACAATTCAGGGCTTTCTAGGATCATTAAGACTTTACTCCTTTTCCTAATTTGGTTTCATCATTTCTCTCTTTTTGGCTTGTTAGGAGCTATTGGAGAATCTCGCCTAGAGACCTGTTACAGACAAGATGCTCCTACTGGGGTTAAATTCTTCTGCTTAGGGATGTTAATGTCACCAGATGTAGGATCAGTAAGAATTTTTTCTCTATTACAAAAAAAAATTAACAAGGATTTTGGGGACTGAGTTGTCTTCCCTACTTTTTGGAACCACTTTGTTCCGTGTAATTCATATGGTTAAAGGGAGCCAGGACATGATGATGTTTATAAGCTGCCATGTTCTCTCCCTGCTGTCAGCTTTACTTTTAATTTTGGCACTCAGAGTTTAGGCTTTAACTTAACTGTAGGGTTTGGAGGTTTTTTTTTTAAGTATTTTGTAATCCCTTAGGCAACTCTTGCAGGCTGCCACGTGACTTAGTTCAGTTCCAACTTTTTAAGTACTTTTGAGAGTCCAAATTGTTTTTATAGTAATTTCTTAATGGTCTTCAGATAAGTAAATTACCGAGAAATTAAATTGTATTAACAATACTTCAGAGAAAATCGTAGCTATAGCTACAGATCTTATAAAATCTGGCTTCTGCTATCCACTGAACATCTCTACCCTTCACAGCCATGCCAAATAATCATTTCTCTTGTTGTTTATTATTTTCTTTCTTTTATGTCAGTGTATTAATAAAAATGTCAGTATGTGACTAAAATACATCATTCTATTTTGTCAGTGGAGATCTCCTGCCATTTAAAAAAAAAAAAAAAAAATAAAACAAAATAGAAGGTCAATTTTATTGTTCTTACTGGGAAAAAATCATATTTAAACACAAATCATGATGATGCCAAAATATGAAGGGTTTATAGTACATGTTTAAAGAAAAATGCGTACTCTGAATCTATTGTAATGTATGTATTTTACCAGTAAAATGTGGTCCTGTACGCAGTTGTATCTCATTCCTCCTTATTTAGGTACATGTATCTGGCAAATCCCAATGAAAGCATCCAAACTGTATGGGCTAAAATATTACAACCTTGTCAGACAATCTTTATTTAAAAGGGATGTAAATACTCAGCTTCCCCCTCCCCCTCCACTCAACTGAGTTATTATGTTTATTAAATTGCTTGTTTGCATTATTTCCAGACACAAGTCAAAACCCAATATTCTATACAGATAAAATATATTAGTTTGTTGGGAAATGGAAGAATTTTATATCATCTGTCTGTTGAGACAGTATTAATATTTATTGGGAGGAAAAAAAGGCCATTTTTTAAAAAGATGTCAGCCAGTACAGGACAGCTTAGGATAAATTTCTCTCATGCAAGGTACAAACCATGTTCTCAACTTTATGTACCTGATAAATGTTGTTCAGCTTTTGTCAATGTCATTGAAGCCATTAGCAGATCGCTTCAAAAAGTTCAGTCATTTAAAAATGAACAGAGCTGTTCTTTATGGACATCCATTATTAAAAAGAAATATAACAGAGTCGTCATGAATGACTTTCATCTCACATCAATTCCCCATCCATGTAACTGCGTTGCCTTCAAGGGAGCTGTTCCTAATCTATAACCATTATAGATTTTAAAGTCAAAAGGGCCATTCCGATTATGTGTAATCTGACCTTTGGCATAACATATGACATAAATTTCCACCTGCATTAGGTCTGATGATTAAGCCTGTGCTCCTTTGAAAGGCCATGAATAATGTATCTCGCCCAACTTAATCTCTCTCTCAAAAAAAGTCATATAGTCTCGGCTTTCTTAAATAAGCAGAAAAAGGAGAGGCACCTTTTAAGAAAGATTCATCCCATGTGTTCAGTTACTTAAAATGGAATAAATTGAGCTGCCTGCTGAGGGTCTTGTCCATTCCCACTGCCTGCACTTTGGTTTAGACTGGCCTTGTATTTAACTAGCTCAAATTAGTTCATATGAACCCTTCCCATGCAGCTTTGATCTTGAGATTTCACTGAGCCTTGATCAGTTTTCCTCTGGGTTCATTATTCTTCCTTAAGAGTTTATTGGTATTCTGAATTTGCTCCAATAGCTAAGTATTGAGTCTCGTAAATATATCTCTATCAGCCATTACAGATTGAGTCAGAGTCTTTTCTTCCTATAGAGAGGAGTAAAACCGAAGATGAGCTGCATCAGAAAGACACCATTTGCATTTAATCTGAAGTTTTCAAGATATCTAGAGTGACTCTATCCATATGCAGGCTTTCGGTTTGAGTCAATCGGTCAAAATAAATATCCAAAATATTCCACCTGAGGATTATTAAATGTCTCAGGGAAAGCAATGGGGTTATCAGTACCTCAATTCTACTTATACCTATTCAGTAGAGCCATTTTTTTTTGTCTATATGTAGACACATGAACCCTGTTAATGTTAACTTACCTTCCTCTGCTCCCTCCAGATATTAATAACCAAGTGCCATTAAAACAATTGCAAGAAAATTGTTACAGCATTGTTTTTTTCTCTCTTCCTGGGGAATTACATTTCTGTGAAGAATTAGTGGGGGTTTTTGTTTGGGTTTTTTTTTTCCCAAATCATGTTGCACTGATGTTAATAGGAGCAGGTCTGCAACTTTTGGCAGCAAGTAGTCCTTAAAGTGCAGCTGTTGTACAGAAGAGATATGTGAAAACACGTTCAATGCAACTGTTAGTATCAGGGATAAGATTAGTAAATTTTTCTTAGCTGCTGATTAGCTGGTATAATAATTGATCCTTCTATATAATAGCATTTTAATCAATTCATCTGAAAAGGCATTTTAAATTAATATACTTACACTGGCTTTTTTTTTCTCCATGCATATTGATGTTATATATTCTGCAATGTATGACATTTAGTCCAGCTGGCCTCAACCATATAAATTTAGACATCTTCCCTATTATTATATCCAACTCATCCTGGTCAATGGAAAGGACATTCACATTTCAGACTGTTCTTTCCGGTCATTATCTTAAATAGCTCTGATAAGGGGTAATGAAAATACCTATTAGAAAAACAAGGTGCAAACTGCATAAACTTGGTATTTTTGATACCTCCCCTATATCAAGTCTTTGTGCAGAAGCAGCCCCTGGGCTGGATGCTCCTTCGTGTTCCTATGCTCGCAGATATTTCAGATCTATCTGTTTGCTGAAGGGAGCTTGCTGACCTGGAGACCTAGATACTCATCGATTCCTGGGAAGTCTGCAGGGCAATAAAAGGGTAAGAAAGTTGACATGACCAGGCAGAACAGAAATCATCTTGATGTATAGGATTTCACTGTGTCTGTTGTGGTCCATCAGTTGATTTCTGAAACATAGAAAAACCCTTAGCAAGGAACAGTCTGGCAGTCTTATTTGGAGAGCTGTTAATATATAGCCCTGTACGAAAAGAGATGCACGAGGACTGCAATGTGTTTATTTCATTGATTATATTAAATGAGTGCTTTTAGTTATTAACTGAGAGTGAAATTCTGCTGTTATACGAGTGAATACAATTTCTGTGACTGCGAGAGTTTCGTGGGGAGGGCAAATTAAACCCTAGATTGTTTTTATTATTTGCATCATTAGCAGTCAAGAGAAAGCTTTCCTATTCCAGATGGTGCCAAAAAAAATGAAGTTGTTGCTTGTTTTAAATGAGAAAAATTACTAGGATAGTCAGGAAGCAGGTTCCTAAGGCACTTCTGAAAGGTGTTACAGACAGATCCCATCACCTATGGAATGAAAATTACCAAATTGATGTTGAGCTGCAATATGTTTCTATGAAAGAGCTCCATAAACTGCCGGATGAAGAGATATAAGCCCTGGAAAGTCCAACGGAATTGTTACATGGTATAATTTAATCAGGTACTTGAATACATTATAGGGTTTTCTAGTTGCTGTTTTGTTTTCCAGGGTAAATGCTAAAACTGGTGAAAGAAGTCTAAGCCAAAATGTTGACATATGTACTGCTGGTAGGCAATATATCTTACATTCAGGGCTACCACCAAATATCTGTGAGTCAATTCTTTGCTCTTGTATTCTGTTTGGCAGAACAGCTTGGCCACCGCTTTGCTGTGTACATGGAGCCCTCCGGCTCTGACAGCAGCAATCAAGGCTTCAGCCACCTTTCTGCCCTCCCACACGTTCCTGCGCTATCCTTTGAACTGCCTCGATTCAGTCAGCATGATTTTATCTTATTAATAAGGCCAAGCAAGTAGCAATGACCTTATTACTGGATATTCATGCTGTATAATATCCTTGTTAAAAGCATAGATAGCAACAGATCTCTCAAGGGGCCACCGGATCGCCGCTTTATTAATGTCCTTCTCTGTTGTCCACCGGTCATCGCTGTGTTTTACAATCGGAGTATCTTATTAGGAACAGTTTGTATTGTGCAGTATTGGTAAATGGAACAAAATCTTTTGTGAAGGTAGAAAGAGAACAGGGTGTCTTCAGGTGTTCAGTGCTCTGTGAAGCTGTTTAATGTAACAGTGGTTTAATACGCTGTTTTATGTGTGTTCACGGACCACGGTGGGGCAACGCTGCCTACAGGTCATTTGTTAATTGAAATGTCAAAGCATTCAGCTGATATATGTTTTCTGGCAGCGAGTATATTAGAAATAATGTATTTTATTCGGGAGACAGGTGAAACTTCAGAGTCACATGAATATAATTCTGCTGCTCTCCTTCACAGTGAGCCAGCAGCCCGAGAGGGGAATAACGCAGGATAGAGAAAACCACAAGAGAACTTTATTTATTTGTTTGAACTTTAATAAGAAATGTCTGTATACTCAAAGCGCCAGTCCTGGCTATTTCGTATTTTATAATGATAATTATATTTAAGCAACATCACCTCTGACTTCAAATCTGAGAGACTGCATGTAAGGCTTTCAGTTCTTCTCTAGGAGATGCTAGTCCTTTTCATAGGAAGTGAGAAAGGACTCTTAATGACACCAATTAAGAGATGCGAAGGCCTTGTTCCACTCTTTATAGCCTAATAGGTCAGTTAAAATGAGACAACAAAACATACAGCACAGATGGGAACAATTTGGGCTCTTTGTGGGAAGATGAATGTCTGTGACTTAACTAGCAGAAGGTGGAACGAGCTCGCACAGCCCACCCAATTATAGTCTTAGTCTCTCTTTCCCAATCAAAAGAAATAATTTGGAAACTTTGGAGATATTGCTGTATATGTGTATACAAAGATAAAATGGGCATTTTCATATGAGTGGGAGTGTGGGGGTCTGGAATCTCTTCGTGTAACTTGTAACCTTTGCTGGACCAAATCTACCATTATCTAGCTTTCACTCTACACACTAATCCCATTAAGTAAAGACCTTTTGAGTTATTTATGTGACCAAAGCTGGTGAGACTTTGATAGCTACCGTGCTGACAGAGTTGTCTCTTCAGTGCAAGGCAGGAATTTTGTAGTTTTGCCCCTGCCATTGCCTATGGAAAGTGTTAATTAGAAATTAGAATCTCCATTAGATTTTCCTTGCAATTACACACTCGGGGCTTAGCCTTTAAAAGATACGCATACTCTTTAACTACAAAACTAATGATTGCTTTTCTTTTTACCTTTTTGTTAGCATGTTGCTCTAGATGTCTGCTCTAATATCACCTCATCGGTGAAGGAGTTGGATTCAAAGAGGAAAGGCGTGTAAATAATTCTTACACCTTGATATTTACATTGGTAGACAGTGTACAGTGTGTCTGGAACATCGGCCACAAGCAGGTCTTCACCATGTAAGATTAATAGCTCACCTTGATATAATATTCTGTTCTGGTAAAGTTCCATGTTTTATGCTCCGTGTTAGACAAACCTGTCACCTAGTTTGTGGCTTTGGTGATGCTTGTTAAAATAACATGTGATCCAGTTCCCACGGGGGTTTGTGAAAGCACTTCTTCATTAAAACTATTTTTCAAGTTACACTTTCTCTTCCATTTTACAGAAAATACATAGTATTTAGTGCCAGACATGTTTGGTTTTTTTTTTTCTGGAAGTGCAACTTCATACCAGAAATACATGATCTCAGTGATGGATATGATGTGAATCCTTCTTTGCTTGAGGGGCAGGGCATGAAAAGGCAAGCTGCTAACAGAATAAATCTTTCCTTATACTTTTATCTGGGAGCATTAGATTTCTCTCATCATTTGAATTTTCACTAGTTTGTTTGCATTTCTTACGGATTCCTGTCTGCTCTTGCAGTCTTTTTGGAGACTATCTGTGATCTTCACACCTGAAATTTCCGAATGTCTCTTGAAGATCAGAGGGAAGCACTTGTATTTTGTGGGTTTGCCTTAGGAATGGCAAGATAGTAAGTTGGGAAGTTTCTGGTTAATAGTGAATGGGAAAAGAGGGAACAGTACAATACCAGCAGCTAATAAGGATGTGGATTCTCCATCCCGAGGGACTTCTGTGCACAGCTATTATGATGGAAAATTAAGCGATTTAGTTGCTTAGGTATCCATGGGCAATGTAAATCTTTTCACTAAGTGACTATTGAGAGAAGCCATTGGAAAACTCTTTTAGCGTATGGAATTCAAATTTAGCGTATGAAACTTGAACTACAACTATATGGTGTAACTCTGCATTATTTGTTCAATATTTTACAAGCATTCTTAAAACAAAGAGTGAAATCATAGAATCACCAGGTTGGAAAAGACCTCTTGGATCATTGAGTCCAACCATTCCTATCATTCTTAATACAAAGAGTGAAATGAGGAGGTTGTTGCTAGGAAAAGTTTAAGAGAAACTATAGGAATAGGGATGCACATAGGAAGCCAACCAGGCAGTACTACCTTTGTTATTAATAAGGGAAACATTTTCCATCGAGTTAAACATTGTCTGATTACATGGGTGAAGTTATCAAAGATACAAAATGAAATTTCTATGGAGAAAGTTGTTTGTTTATTTGTTTTCCTAACTCCTGTTCTTTGATTTAGTTTGCTAAATGTAATTCCTAAAAATTGACCTGGAAATTGGAAACTTTGGAAAAGATTCCAGTTTGGTTCTTGTGTGAAACATCACAGAAAAATATAACTGCACATTATGTCGCTGTAATAAATTGTTCTGATCCAAGAGTGTGGCTGCAGATGAGCGTGTGTAATGGCAACACAAAGGGATCTTGTCTTCTTCTGCCTGCACTAACATTATCTGGTGTGGAATGTATGCATTGAAGAACCCAGTCTGACGGTAGTTGGAGTTGCACTGCTTCCCATCAACATGGCTGGTCCATCTCATACAGTCCCAGAGCAAATTCTGCTTAATTTTGTAGAATATTTTCCATCTTTATTATGTATATTTATTATATATAGTTTTCATATTTGCATTTTGCCTGTAGTAATTTTTTTTTTCTAATTTTGGCTTCTATTTACATTTTTTTTTCCTCGTTCTAAGCACCTGTCACCTGTATAAAGCACAAATCAAGGTATCTCCTAATTTATTTATGCAGTGTCTGTCAAGCATTAAGGCATATATGAGTTAGAGGAGTAAATTAATCACAAAAGAGGTAAACTGACTTATAAATCCTGCAAATCGAATGTCCAGTGTGTAGCATGCAAAAGAAGGTAACTATTAATTTAACTATTAATTTTGCAGGATTATAAACACGTTGTGATATTGCTATGACATCTAGCTAGTGACATAGTATACTTCAATAGAAATTACAATAGTGTTGTATATAAAAATACGAATAAATTCATTAAAATATGTTAGAACCTTACTGGTAGCTGCTCACACATCACTTCCTGAAAAATAATAAAATAAGAAGGAATGTAAATTGTTCCTGACTATGCATCTGGTTTCTTATCACAGATAAGTGATTACTACTTTATAGTATGTTGTTTGATTGAGGGAGAAAATATGTGAAATGTTTTGAGATAGTAAAATGGGTTGAAGATAATAAAAGTAAAATCACATTAAATTTATTTCCATGGCTAATGTCAACACTGTGAAGAAAAAGTTAATATTAGCTCACTTGCTTCCGAAAAACATTGATTCATTGATTTTTTTTTTCTTTAACCTCTTCCGATGGGAAATGTATCACATAACTTTGATAAACTGAGAAATGTCTACCTTAAAAAACAGTTGGCCACCTACTACACTCAACCAAGAAGCCATTTCAGAAACGTTACGGTTTTAATGTTTATTTATCTTTTCTGAATAAAACTACATTAATTGATTGTCATGTCTAGGTCTTCATGGGTCAGAATTGCCCTCTAACTTGAATCACTCTTCTCTGCTCCTTTCTTCTAGAGATATTGGCTGTTCATAATATTATATCCTTCTGGTTTTATTTCTTCTTCTAATCAAAGCAAGTTCCTTGGGGCCCCATTCCTTGCCTGGACCGCCCAGTGCTTCTGAGTGTTCTAACAGCAATTTGCTTCCAGTACTTATATTTGAGGTTTATAGATCTTGAACAGGAGTGATGGATTTTTTTATTGTGTTTCAATATCAATGCCTCACACAGCAGTAATGATACCTTTCTATACACGTTGATAAATAAACTGCATCATACCTCTGAAAATCTTATTTATCTCACTATTTGCTGGTTTAAAATCTCAGCTGAACATTTTGTTTGTATTAATTATGACCAGATGTAGATTGAAACTAAACAGAGGGGGGTTGTAAAGATTGCCTTAACGTGTAGAAAGTCAGAATGCTAAAAATAAATAGTTCGGGGTATCTGTACTAATGTGATTTCTACACTTGCAAGCCTGCTTCAGCTATTTATCCGATGGATATCAGCTATGTAGTTTTTTAATGGTGCTGTCAGAATATGTGGGAATATCCGTTGAATTATAAGCTCTCAGCACCATGCAGGGTAGTTTATTACAAGACTGCAGTAATTTCTAGCTGTATCTCAGGAATGGTGTATTCATCCAGAAATAGTTCAGGCATAAGGAACATCATATAAAAAGACATGGAACAGGTTGTGTTTTCCTTTGGAGTTAGTTTGGACATGTTTTTTCTGAGAGTGCAACAGCTTTTCATACCTTCAAGAAGGTACATTTTCTTACAAAATAAGCTTAATTAGGAGTAGAAAGAGTGGCTATAATAATATGTGTATAAGTAATACATAGAATGGGAATTTATAGATGTGTCCCAAGAACTTTAACACAAGAAATGACTAATATAAAGAAATATTAACCCAAGACATTTTAGAAGCCAGCGTTTTCATATTCCGGGTAGAAATGCAGTGGTAGATGACACCTAGTGGAGTTTGGCATTAACTACAGGAATGTACCCAAGCCTATGAAACTGTTTACGACAGGAGTAAAAAGGGGAAAAATATTCCTGGAGCTGTTGTTCTAGTTACAGGTATGAGAATTTTGTATCATTACCAAATTCTTCTTTGTGTTAAAAACTTATAGTCAAGTTGGGACTCTTAACAAGAGGGAGCCCAATGCTTTTTTTTTTTTTTTAAAACGTCTGCACTTTTCTGTTTGAGATTTATTTTATGTTTCTTGATTTGCAGGATTTAGATTTGCAGGATTTAGAATTGTAAATACACTATTTTTTGCTATTTGTAATCCTAAAAAATTAGCTTTATCTTTAAGTGAGAATTATTGTCCCAAGTCATACTATAGGAAAAAAGGAAAACATTTTTTCCTGACGAAGAACAGAATATCTGGTGTATTTGACTCTTATCACAGTGTAGCATCATTATGCAAAATGATACCAAATTAATTATATTGGATTTTACCAAACAACTATTTACCAACAACAGTTTATTCAGTCTGAGGAGACATTTTTTAGGGGTTCTTTTGAGTCACACATTTATTGGGAACATTAAGCGCTGTTTCACTGGTACAACAAAACACTTGGAAAGAAAAAGATGAAATGTGTTTTCCTTCTTTCTGTAGATAGGTCAGGGTTAAGGAAACGAGTGGTATAGTCGCACTTGGTTCCCTTACAAAACTACAGTTCAGCTCTTAATCTTATTGAAGAAAATGAAAGTAATAAATTACTACAAACCACCATTCGCAGCATCACGTGCTTACCAGTATGCATGTACTTTGCCTACAGCTTAGTGGCTCTGTTTACAAGTTGATTTGGGTTTGTGTTGGAAATTATACTCTTCTGGGATGTTATTCCACTTTTTTAATTATTATTGAGTATATATCTGACTTACATCTGTAGTACTCACTTGTTCATGGGCCATATTGTAGAATTTGTCAAAAGCTTATGTTTTATGTCTAACTGTCAAGTAAGCAGGCATGTGCCAGTAAGTTTTGTCTTGATTTATTTACATCTTTACACGATAGACATGAGAGCACAGTCACCTCAGCGAACATAGAGTTATAATACATCCAAGGCTGTTTGTGGAGAAGGTGGATCAGGAAGATGATTTGTCCCAGTGAGAGGCAGCTGACACATTGTCGTGTCTTCCATACCTTTTATATCTCTGGAGAAACTTCATTTTATAACCCATCTCCCCTGAAAGCACTTGTGGTTGATGTTCCTCCGTGGCAGATGTGTTAAATTGGCTAGAGTCCATTTTAATCTCTCGTTTACTGGTTCTGATAATGAAGTCTTGACCTCCCAGCAGATGGGACTTGCAAAGCAGTTCTGCTTACTACTAACAAGATCTGTGAGCCAATTTGTGCCTGAGCATGTGGCTTTTATATCCAGTGGAGTGGCATATTGGGTCAGAGACTGCAGGGTTGCTGAAGTTAGAATAACTCCTGCAATCATTAAATAAACACATATACACACTCCACAGCAAAGCAATGAACAGTCGTCTCTGCTTTACTACAGTCTCACCGTTTATCGTTCTAGATACTACGTGCAGGACAAGAATTGGCTTCCAAAACTGCTTAAAAGCACTTAGTTCAGGAGGCAACTCAAGACAGCAGTCCACGTTGCCACGTGTTATCTTCTGATTATGGGGTATTTATAGATGTGCTGCAACTTTGATATAGTGAATTTTAACGGGAATGTTGGATCACTTTGCAAACAGTAAACATAGCAGTGGGAAGGTGGTAGTATTTGCACACGTGTATCTTCTGTTCAAGTCTCTTGAAAGGGTTGATTTAATATGCATGCTCAGAAAATAAAACAAGGGAATTTTGCTGCAGCAAAAGTTAAAGAATTTAATACATCCATTGATTTGTATTCGTTATAGTATGTTTAATTTACTCTGTAGAAACTTCTGACATTTAATCACAATGTAAACCACATATTGTTAGATGCCTAAGAGTAAACTCCATTAAACATATAGGCAGAGTAAATCACGAGGCAGCTGTGGTGACTAGAGCGGCCATCCCCTGCGGTGCCGCTCACCGTACGGCGTGTACTCTTGTGCTGTGCAAGGCACTCACGGCCATATGTGATGTCCATCCCCAAGGAACGTGTGTGGCTCTGCTGGTACACCGCAGAACCGGGCTTCTACTCAGTTTGGATCAGTGACACACGGCCACATCACAGATGTAATTTGTTCAGACTCTGAAGTAACATACTGCTGGGTGTGAATGCAGAGCAGATGGGCTGCTTTGGGATAATAATACACTTGGACACTCGCGGAGGCAGCTGATTTTACATTCAGAGGCACAGAAGTTGCGTTGCACAAAAGCATTCATGGAGAGCACCAATGGATAGTTGTGTTCCATTCAGCACCTAACTTTGGATGACTTAGAGCACCTGTGGTAGACAGTAGTTCGATTTCTGCTCTAGAAGCCTTCTGAGAGCACCTACCTTTCCCCAGTGACTATATGAAGAACACAGACTACATTATGTGCCTGAATTTAGTTGGCAAATACCCATTTAAACGTTCCCTGTGAAGGTTTGGTAGTACCAAATAGATGTAGTTTGCATTCCTAAAAGATGACAGCACTTTTGAAGTCCTCCTGTTGAATGATTTCTGGAGCTGTTACTTACACACCTCTCCTAAAGAAGAGGCAGCCATGAGCGTTATCTTCGTCATGGTGTCACTGACTTAGAAATTGCCACGTACTTAAAGCAGTCCCACATACTGCACCAGCATACAAATGTCTTGATTTCTGTGCAATTTGCTTTGAGTGGGTGTATGTGTGTGTGCCATGCATCCAGCTGGAACAGGACTGAGTTTGGCATTTCAGATCACATGTTGAAGCCAGCTTCATTGGCCCAGGAACTGGGTCCATAGGGCAAAATGTAAAATTAGGGGTTTGCATTCAATCCTCAAAAGTCTTTCCAACTTCAGTCACATCAGGGTCATGTTGTTGAGTTTTTTATGCAGTCTGAATGTCACATTACCCAGTAGGACACACTGCCACCGGAGAGAGGGCTCTACAAATCCATTTGCAGCCCCTCTCGTGGCTGGGCACAGAGGCAGGCGAGCTCATTCCGCTGGCCCTAAAACCCAAACATCTTAAATTCCAAACTCACTAAACACGCTGACTCAGCTGTCACCACCGCGAGTAAATCTGAGCCCGACGGTAAGATCCGTATTTATTTAGTGTGTGCTAAAAAGAGACTTTCCTCGAGTCAGCGCTTCAGGGCTCAATGCATAGTGAATATACATAGAAGCAAAAGATATAAGCTCTGCCTTGTGCACCAGCTCACGAAAACCTTGATGTTAAATGAATAACTGGAAAGCAAGTTTGCTGTGCTGCTGACCATGATGCCTAGAGTGAAAATAAATTAAAGACATTTTACACAGCAAAAGGCTTTCAAAAATTAATCTTACGACAGTCCACGCAGGGCTTAAGTACTTTATTGACCGAATTGATGTACACCGTCTGTTTGAAAACAAGGAAGGGGTTGCATCGATTCAACTTTCCCATGTAATATGCTTTCAGTCTTATGTCTTTAGGCAGGGTTGGATAATTTGTGTTTACTTTTGTTTGACACAAATGAGACAAAAACCTGGTTGCGATGGTCTGTAAATTCCCTGGGTGTTCAGAAGCAGAACACAAATGAGACAAAAACCTGGTTGCGATGGTCTGTAAATTCCCTGGGTGTTCAGAGGCAGAACACTTGCTATGGTGTCAGATAATACAAGGAGCTATTTTGGTGTGCGCTCCACATTCTGTAAAATAAACTGTGGACTTCAGAGTTAAATCTAGCCACATAATAAGCCTCAGTCTTTGGAAGCTGGCTGTTATCGGTGGCCAGGCTGGTTTCTGTGCTCTTCATCTCTTTTCCCGTGTGATACAGGGTTTTGGAGCACATGCTGCAATAATCTCACTAGATGGAGCAGGGTAGCAGCACTGCTGCATGGGTTGGGCCATAAGGGCAAAACTGCATGATTGTCTGCCAGGGAAAAGAGGAGAGAATGAAATGAGAGGCAGAAAAGTAGAAAATAGAATATATGAAGAAGCAAAGAACAGGTTTGATAAAGGCGATTGAAAACAAACAAAGCAGAGGAAACCTATGATGGAGATGTGTAATGATAATGCAGAAAAAGAATATGAAAACAGGTGTTCTGTCTCATTTTTAAGCTCTAAGTATATTTACACTTTTCCTTAATTTGTGTTTTCCTGCCTCTCTGCCTTCTTTTTCTTTCCTCATAACTGGAAATAAAAAAATGAGATTTTTTTTATAGATAAAACAGTATTTTTGTCTTGAGAGTCTCACTTAAAGCTGAAGTGTCCTCAGGAATGTATTTAAACCAGGAATGTTTTGAAATCATTTTTATTCTTTAATTTCAGTAGGGAAGATTTAACTTCACTTGACTATTCCAAAAATATTCTTTTTAAACTACTCTACCATGTGGCTGAACTTCACTTTTATTGCTCTGATATTTCTATTTTATTTTCTTATTGATGGAAGGAAAACTAAAGTGTTCAGTTGTGATTTTACAGTTGCTACTGTTAAATATCATTGAAAATAAATATTATTTTACTTGCTACACGTAACATGAACTCTTAAGTGTAAAGCTCCAACTTGATAGATAGTGGAGGTAGCCATCTCCATTACAGAGTTTGTCTTCTTGATCATTTTGGGGTATTAGCAAAATGTCAGTGGGAAAAAAAGTCTGATGGAGTGATTCAGGTTTACTCCTGAATGATCTATATGAAATTAGAGTGGGATAAATCAAAAGAAGGTTGGAACTGAATATTTTTCTTAATGGAATTTTACAAGACATGCTTTTTAACTTGAAAAGACTGAACAATTTAGAATATATTCCTCCAGCAATAAAGAAACTACTGTTACAGTAAGAAATAGGTCAAATCTTATAAAAACGAGTAAGACTTTTCTCAGAGGTAGGTAGGGTTTTGGTCAGACCATACGGTGCTGAGTCTGCGTCCTTTATCACATCATACTCATGACAGCAATTCAGGAGAGTTCTGGGTGATTCTAATTTCTGCAACTGCAAATACATGCTTTAATAAAAGAGCGGCTGGGCCATGCTGGTAATCGACTCTGGTCTACATAAGAGTTTCCTTTAGGGGAGAGCTTCATATTACTCTTTCTCTAGTAAAACAAAAATATGATTCCAGAATTTCAGTTATCCTTGGTTGCTCATTTTCAGCATCATGACATGCAAAGCTGCCTTCCACTTGTGCTTCTCAGTGAAATTATTTATAGGACTGCATTAAAACTCAATCAATGAAGACAGTCAAATTAAAAAATAAGAGTCTTCACCGAAAGAGACATTTTTATTTTCTTGATCCAAATATTCTGAAGCTAAATGTAGTGTGAATCTCTTCTCCCTTTTTACATCTTTTAAATTATGCATTTACAGTGGCCTATCTCACAGCTAGAGAAATGGTCAGGGGTAGGAAATTAAGATTTGGAGGACACAAGCAAAGGTTAGTCTTGAAGGCAACCTTTTGTTGCAGAATCTCTGTCAGTACCCCCTCATGAGGCAAGAGTTTCATTGTGCTGGTACGGAGTCTTTTAAAAGCTGTCTCCAGAAACAAACTAAACCGAGTGATTACTGTCTGTCTGGTGAATCACAAAACTTGGAAGAGAATTCCATAGGTATTGCTCCCCAGGTCACTGGGTGTGCCGCCAGCATAAAATCACTGAGTGTGGTAGGGCAACCAAAATAACAAACTCAGAATTAAGAATTATCTACCCTGTTTGGGGGAGAAAATAGGGTGAAAATAGAGGCATTAAGGTAAGAAATTGTATGTGTTCTGATGACTCTTGCCCTCAATGGATTTGGATCATTGTTCTTGAGCTATCTCAATTTTCTCTTCCATGGAATAAAAAAGGAAGATAGTAGATACTGCAGTGTTAGAACTGTGATATCTGGGAATAGCCTTGAAAATGTTAAGGAATCTCTAATTAGAAGCAGAAGTGTTCATGGGAATTGTGACTCATTTACTGAGAAAAGCAGATCTGAGCAAATGAAATGTCTCCAAATAGCAAGGACAGAGAGTTAGCTATACATGGAATTTAAGTACAGGCTGACTTCATCTTGATATCCACAAAGTAACAAAAGACATTGGTGGCAAAATAAAAAAGTAAGCAAGACTTCAAAGGAATGCAAATCAAGAAAAAATAGACCAAAGTTGGGTAGTGCTCTACAGATTTAATGGGTAATACCCAGCATTAAAACAGACTGGACAACCCAGATTCAGCTTCCTGTTTGGTTGTCCATTGTGTAGTGAGATGACCACAGAGTAATTAGGTTGGAACAGACCGGACCTGTGAAATTCTGTGGTCCAAGCCTCTGGTCATTTTAGATCAGGTTGTTCAAGGTCTTATCCAAGCAAGTTTTGAATATCCACGACATCTACAACAAAAATGTAGAAAATAGATACAAGAAAAAGGAGACAGAACCTACCGAGAGGTAATGGGGTTGTGTTATCAGCCTAATGCAGCAAAGTAGATAAGAAACTGAGATGGACTATGAGTTGATGATTCAACTCTCAAAAATTCACATAAATTGGGAAAGATGGGAGCTGAGATTGTGCTGATCCATAAACCATTCACAGCAACTACAGACTGAAGACGGCAGAGCAGATGTAAGTATTGTTGAGAGCTATAGAAGTATAGAGCATGGTAGTAAAAGAAGGACCAATGTTAGAGCCAGGCAAGAATAGCAAAATTTGGTGCAGAAAAGTCAAATAAAGCTAGACATAAGCAATTCAAAGACCTTCCAAGCTGCTCTCTGGTGGAGAAAAAATCATCAATGTGAAGTCAAGTCTCATCCAACCATGAAAAAATAAACCAGAATTAATTCTTATTTGAGAAGCACTTGAGTGCACTTGAAAGCAAATAAATTAAAATATGATGGCAGTCAATACCACGTCTTTGTGCTGAACTCTGTATGGGTAACCTTCCTTGACCCACAGGTCAGGAAATGCATGTGTGGAAGGAATATTAACAGTGCAAGCGGGTAAAATAGGGTGCAGTGTTATGCAGAGAGCTAAGGGGAAGAAACATTGATTGTAAGTGACTAGGATATGAAAAAGAGACTAGAAAAAAATAGTATATAAATATGCACAAGGATGCCTGTAATTGCAATTTAGCTGTACACGTGGTGTTTCAGTATATAGTGCATCATATACTTACAGCATGTCTGACTGTATTTATGGCAGTAATGAACCAGTCTAGCTGTACAATCAAGAAGTAACTGAGTGCAAGGTGTATCTTGCTTAAATTATCAATAATACATGTCTTAGTGTAAAGCTGGAAAGAAGGAATTTGCAGTTTATTGCTGTAAAATAGAAGAATTGCTTCTGTCCAGTGAAGCTAATGCTTGCTGTGGGGTCGCAAAAATGCCTACAGGAGATTGAAGCAACTCAGAGTTCGTGGCTGGCGTTGTCAGTCAGTTTGCTGTGCCTTTCCTCTTTTTTTTCCAATTCCAGACAACTTCAGTCAAACCATTTGGGACCATCAAAGTACTTCACATTTCTAGAAATCAGAGGCAGCTTACCTTAAACTTCACAATCAGCATTTGAAGCATTTTGGTATTCATGTATTCCTTTGGGCCTGTGTGAGCTTGGGCAAAGGCGCAGAGCAGTC
The DNA here is from genome assembly GCF_017976375.1 of Cuculus canorus. Lineage (NCBI taxonomy): Eukaryota > Metazoa > Chordata > Aves > Cuculiformes > Cuculidae > Cuculus > Cuculus canorus. The sequence continues at coordinate 5,113,003 of NC_071404.1, forward strand.
GGCAGTGGGATGTGGAGTTTCTGCCTGTCGTTTTACTCCTCCAGGATTTCACCGAAAGGAGAATTATGTCAATGAAAGGAGTCTACTCTACCCTGCAGTTTAGGTTCATGACAATGTGAGCATGCTCCAACTGCTCTGAAAATACATGCAGAGCACAGAGTAAGAAAGAAAGAAATCACTATCTGTAATACCTTTCCAATATGTTTTCTGTTTTGTGTGTATGATAAGTTTTTCCTTTCTTTCTTTCCTCTCCCCTTTCCTTTATTTTAATAGGCCTAAAACAAATGGGAAATTAAACGTTGAAGAGAAGATATTCCACGCTACTGATGTCTGAAAACTATTTTCTTTCTGACTTTCTCTTGTGAATCCATTATTTGAGAAGATTGTTTAGGTTTCACAAGCTGTCATGCTCTATACAAATCGCTTACACCGCCTCCTTCCTTTAACTTACTGTGAATATTATACATAAGATAGCTGACACAGAGTTACCAACATCATTTAATTTCTTGCACTTAATTTACCTCATTAACATTTTTATTGCATTTTGTTGCTATTGCATATTGAGAAAACGTAGTTGTAAAGTCATAGAATCATAGAATAGTTTGGGGTGGAAGGGACCTTAAAGACCATCCAGTTCCAACACCCAATCATGGGCAGGGACACCTCCCACTGGCTCAGGCTGCTCAAGGCCCCATCCAACCTGGCCTTGAACACCTCCAGGGATGGGGCAGCCACAACTTCCCTGGGCAACCTGTGCCAGTGTCTCACCACTCTCATGGTGAAGAAATTCTTCTTTATGAGTACTCTAAATCTGCCCCTCTCCAGTTTATACCCATTGCCCCTCGTCCTATCACTACAATCCTTTGCAAACAGTCCCTCCCCAGCGTTCTTGCAGCCCCTTCGGTTTTTGGAAGGTCATCCAGTTGAGGCTAAGCGCAGATATATATGGCTCAGGACTCTCTATATGCTTTCATTGTTGCACTAAACTGAATTAATTAGTTCAGCTTTCCAGCTGCTCTAGTACCTATCCAGTTGGCAAAGGTATGGAATAATCTAAGACTTGAGGTTTTCCAGTTTTCGTGATCGCATTTCTAGAGTCTGACCAGATGATATGCTAGAAAGAAAAATGGTTGTGTTGACCACAGGGCCAGTATTTGATTTCAAGCCTTGATGCACCAGTACTTCAGTAGAAAGTGATCTTGATAGGATGACAGTTTGCAATCTATTCTCAGACAGCACAGAGGTTGTAAATTATCACACCTGGTGTTTGTTGTTGTTTCTTACTGATAATAGGTAGGAGATTTTTGTGCACGCTTAGGGTATCTTATTGATTAAGTTACTGAAGGTCACAGTTACCAAAAAGTTGTTTTTTTCTACAGTTACGTTATAGATTTTAATGAGGTTTTTTTTTTAAGTATTATGGATTAATGCATAGGATTCTGATAAGCATGCTGCAATTATCATCCAAACCTTTAGAGTTCCAAAAAGTTAGGGGATCAAATTCTTCTGCAGCTCTTTTAAATGCTTTCATTAAGACTTGGGTTTGTTGTTTTTTTTGGTAATATTAATGTTAATATTAATGTTAATATTAATTAATATTAATGTTATTAATAAGAAGCATGTAATTTCATTTTAACTTCATTGGTGAAGAACTGAAGGTCATATAGTCTGTTTCAGAATCTCTTTTCCTTTTAATTTTCAGAATGGTGTTCGTAGCTTATGGACTGAATACCATGACTTTTTAATGATGATAGTAATATTATAGGATAAAAAAAAATATACATTTTTTTCATACAGTTCCTAACAGTCTGTAACTTTATAGTAGGAAGATCAATTTGGCCTTTAAAACTGAGTTTATTTGTAATAAATGGCCAAACCAGTTTCTTAGATTGGTAATCTTGGATTATTTAATATATAAATAGTCACATTAATTTTGGATACCTAATATTTGGATACCTAATAATACCTAATAATTTGGATACCTAATAATATTACCTAAAGTAATAAAAAAACATCATAGAATATAACGTTCCTGTGAGGCTTCTCAAGTGAAGAGGTATATCAAACTGCTTTTAGAAAAGCTGTGAATCTTTGCAAAAAAAAACCCAAAAACCTAATGAATTTTCTTTTTGATTCTTCTGACTGAATAGGAGGTATTAACTCTCTTTTAAATACAGTTTATCCTTCTCCAGTCAAGCAATGCTAAGGGGTTAATTTATTTTCAGCTATTATTATTAATTATTTGCTAATAAAATAAAAATACTAGGAGAAAGTTTGAGATGCATTTTCAGTTTGCAGTGAGGAATAGGCAGAGTCAGGATGTGAGACAGCATCAAAGGATTTAAGTTATACTGGGTAAATTAGTGTGGGTAAAAAAATAGCCTTCCCTGCAAATAAAATGCTAAAAATTAGTGTTTAGATTGGTTAGCTTGCTTGATTTTCAATTATTCCTCTTTTGTACATTTGAGGCAGCCTTTAGAAAATATTTATATGGAATTAAGGGGTGAGAAAAGAGCCACTAAAGACTCAAGGGGTGGTGAGAATGGAAAAGTAAACCTGAGCGTAGGCAGAGGGAGGGCGAGAGTGAGTAACTGCATCTGGTTCAGCAACACTCAATCTTTATCAGCACATTTAGTGATGGGTCTCTGTGGTATGCACCAGTAAACTGTTGGGAATGTGGTTGTCAGACCGTACGCTTAATATTGAATTTTCTATTCTACTTATCCTTTCTTGCGCTGCTCAGCCTACACAGAGCTACCAGTGTCTCAGCTTTATTAAGGCTAAGTTAAACAGTTTGGAAAGCTTTCTGGGTATGGGCACAAATCTTCACTCCGTAATCTTCAGTAAAATCCTTAGATTTTTTTATAATTTCTTTGAAGAATGACATTACTATCACTGATGTGTCACTTCTGGGCATCTTTCTTAGCAGCTTTCACAGTCAGCAGCGAGGTTTTGTTTTCCCTGAATCACCATTCATTCATACAGACGATGCACATTTCTCTGAGGATTGCATCCACATCTGGTTATCGCTGCTATGCTTAAAATTAGACTTTTGCTCATCCTAAATCAATTATTTCTAACAGGTGCAAAACCATAATCCCTTTGGTACCAAGCAGAGTTAAATGGAAAAGAGATGTGTAGGCTGGAGGAGCATTAAGAGTCTTTTAAATCAGTTAAATCAGATTCTGTTTTGGTAACACATAATCTCAGTTCAGTTACCATCTGCAAGCTTTTTCTTTATTTCTGTTTGTTTTTTAATGTTGAAACATCTAGATTGCAAAGTGCATACACCTTACAATAAAAAGAAAAAGGAAGTTTTATCCATTACTATGTAGTATTATACTTGTACAGTTTTCTAGTCTGCTTTTCCCAGAGTGTCCTCCCACTGTGCTCTTCTCCCTATCCAAAATGTATCTTTTCAGGCTTGAGGAAAGAATACAGGAGAAGAAAAGCTCTACTCTCTGTATGATTTTCTGTCACAACATCTCAGTTACGAGAGATCTCTGCTTTGATGGTCTGGAATAGTTTATTGCAAGGATTCAAGAGCTTACTGTTTGATTAATCTAACAATTAAGCATTGTTGTTATTTAGGCTTAAATTACTATTAGTGGAGTGTTATTTCTAACAATGAAAATAATCTTTTAAAATCAAATTATAATTTCGTGTGTTGCACTCTGTGGTTTCCAGTTACGTGTGTCATTTACATAGTGTCATTGTTGTTTTCTCTATGTTTATAGGCATATATATGTGTGTGTTTGTATGTCTATATACCAGAATGAATCGCTAAAAATGAAGGTGAAAAGCCATTTCTTAAGCCATGAAGCTTTCTTGTGGAATGCAAAAGGCATTTTGAAACACAGGTCTGTTTTCCTTGAACAGAGTAATGGATGGATATAGGAAACGTAGACTTTGCTGTGCGAGGATTGACACAGAAATTTGAGCCTGGCAATCAAAACAATTACCAGGACCACAAAAGTGTGGAATTAGTGTCTCCTATTGCAGCTTTCAGTTTGTGTACACAATTAAAGATTCATTGGTCTACACAGAGAGGAATTATTTATTCTGCCCTTTGTCTGTCTGAATGATTTTATGTCTGTCTCCCTCCTTCCAGAGAGTGCGTTCGGGAGAGTGAAAAAGTCTTGACAAAATTGTCAAATACTGATAAATCAGGATTCTCTAACTTGAAAAATAGAACAATCCCAAACATTGACTGTAGGCTATCTGCGGTGTTTATTTTCTGTTTGCAAATCATTCAGAGAGACAAGGAACTTCCTTTCTCTGTTATGGAA